>NC_088891.1:3695487-4002967 GCF_037157495.1 Lathamus discolor | reverse complement strand
CTACCCAGGGGTCAGGAGAAGTCAGCCTGGTCCAGGGGCTGTTGCAAGCAGAAGGTGATTTCCAAAAGCAGAAAGATTTCCCCTGTGTTCGGTGGGCTTTGGATGGGATCCTGTGCTCCTGGCGTGGCCGAGTCCTGGAAAGAAGTAAAGACCCAGCGTGTCAGAAGCCTTAAACCGCTGTGGCCCAGCAGAGCAGTGTCCCGGGGTTTAAACTTCTGCAAAGATCTGCAACTTTGTTCCTGAAATTGTAGAAGAATTCAAAGGAAGACCCATAAAAGGGTGAGAATGACTCTGGCAGATCTCGGGGCAGCACTTCCACAAGGCTTGTCCAGGGTTGTGCTGACAGTGGTAATAGCTCTGAGTCACAAGCAAGGGGAATTAGATTTGGATGCTCATCATTGCGAAGGTGCAGCGCTAAGGAAAGGGCTGTTTAAGTCTAGGAAAAGGACTGATACGAGGCATAGGTGGGTGAACACCATTTTCTTTCAGGCATTGGACAGGCAGCAAGAACCGTGTTTTCTTCAAGATCCTCATCTCTCTGATGCTGTAGCACTTGAAGGATGTTACCAAGCAAGAGCAAAACCGAGGACCTGCAACCACCTCCCAACACACAAAACCTGCGTGAAGCCAAGACCCCATGGCTCACATTCACTTTCTTACCATGAGATCAGGTGAGATTTAATAGCTCTGTGTTTTCCTGTCTTTCAAGGCTCAATCTGCTCTCTAACAGTAAATCAGCAAAGCAAAAGGACTGGCCCAGGACCCACTCAAGTGAGGCAAAACCTCATTTTGGGACTGCCTTGCTGTATGTCAAATGCGGTTAAAACAAAGCCTCAGCGCATGGTTCCCCTCCTGACCTGTTCTGGACCAACAATTCCAGTGCCTCCCTGCCAGGCCAGAGCCCCGGCTGGCGCAGCAGCTCCCCCACAGCCCTGCCACCCGTGGCAATCCTCCACTCCTGAGACCCAAGAGGCAATTTGATTTGCGAGCTGCCAAACCTGGCCTCAGCCCTGAGCAGTCACGTGTAAACCCAGACCACCAGCCGGCTTCGTTTGCTAAGGGACCTCGTCTCTTCCCTCAAAAGGGTTTGACGAGGGGGCTTCAAATTGCTCTGCTTTTTAGTAGATCCTTTCTCCCACCGTCCACAATCCTCTGCCAAAAAAGTAATAACAATACAGAGGAAGAATGAATTTAATAGTGTGGGGGAAGAGGGGCACTAATAAAGAGAAGGCTGTAACTTACTGCATGGAAGGACTCGCTCGGTGGCTGGGCTGGCCAGCACAGAACACACTGGGATAGGGCTGGTCCCTGCTGAGCATCGCGGACTGGCAGCATCCGGGCAGGGACCCAAGGGGATGTGAAGCCGCACAACACACGCAACATCAAGGCAGACCTTGGTGCTGGCAAGAGCCGGAGCCAGGAGCAAGGGCTAAGCCCCTGCAGAGGTACCCACACAACAAAAGAGGAAAGTGTCTTAGGAGCAGCGGTGGTTTTATTGAATCAAAAGCCCAAAGCTCCGGTGAGACACAGGCTTTCTGTATCAATTTAACACCATTTCTGGGCTTGTCAGAAATGCCTTGAAGTTGTTACTGATAAGGACAAAGCATGTGCCAGGAGGGGGCCGAGGTCTTGTTGTGCTCAGTGCACTTCTCCCCTGCGCCCAGCCCGTGCAGGGGGGTTGTTGCTCCTCCTCTCCCCATCACCGAGTGGATTTGGCTCTGCAGTTTCTAGGAAACAAGCCCTCTCCCCCTCTGAAACTCGTGTTTTATTTTTCTGCAATGTTCAATGCACGTCGAGGAAGCCAAGTTTCATGGCCATTATTGCACAGTTAATAACCCTTTGGAGACTGCAGACATGTGTTATATACATCTTCCCGAGCAGTCATTTGGCTCCCCGCCTGGAAAATGCCAGCGTGCAAAGGGTTAACTTGGCCATTACTCAGCCTTCTCCTTTCTCTCCAGCCACCCCTATCCAAACCTTTCCTGTCCTGGTCCTAAGCAGGCAATCCCACCTCAGGGCTGATGCTCTCCTGCCCGAGACACTCGGATGCCTCCCGTGGTCTCCCCCAGCCCCTGGTCTTGCTCTGGTCTTTGGGCATCAGGGATTTCCTTCCCTGCTGCCTGGCTGTGCCTGGTCAAAGGGACCCGGTCAGTGCTGCTCTCGCTGTGCAAATGTCCCCAGAGAGAAGACAGAGGCAGTTTAATGCTAAATAGGAACCAGGATAAGCTCTTCTGTCATTTAAAACAATCAACTGCCTACATCCGAGTAGTTCTGTAGGTGCCAGCACTGAGTTTCTAGAGATGGGTTTTTCACAGGGAACCAGAGGTTTGATTAAAACTTCTTCCCTGGGTAGAGGATGTTGAAGGTTGTGCTTCCTCCTGTTGGACTCACTTCTTACAGTTGGACTCAGTGATCTTAAATGTCTTTTCCAACCTAAATCATTCTATGTGGAGTCATAGAATCAGACAATCATAGAAGGGGTTGGATTGGAAGGGACTTTAAAGCTCATCCAGCTCCAACCCCCCTGCACAGACAGGGACACCTTCCACTAGAACAGGCTGCTCCAAGCCCCGTCCAGCCTGGTCTTGAGTCTCCAGTGTCTGGTGCTGTTGAGGCAACTCCAGCAGAGCCATTGACCAGGTTTTTCCTTCCAGCAGCCTGAATTCTCCTGAGCCTGAGAGAGAAAAACTCCCCCTGAGACGTCTCTGTCAAGTCTGGCTGGCTGGAAATGGACAGCCTGTTCCTGAGCTCCTGGGAATAAGGAGCTGAAGGAGAAGGGACGGTGACACTGGAGCTGGCCAGGGACAGAGCAGAGCCAGCAGCATCTGTATCCTTAAGGGACCATGCAGCCTGTGCTCAGTTAAGGTAAGTCCATGGCAGAAGGCCTATCCCTTTCTTTCTTCTAACAGGGAGCTTCATTCGCGGGCTGGGAAGGGTTCCCTTTTGTCAGCGCGAGGTTGCTGTGATTGACAAGTGTCTGTGTCACAAGCAGCGAGCACACTGCAGGAGGTTTTCCATGCAGATCTTCCCTCCGAACACTTCCCCTCTGCCCCTCTCCAGGGGCCTCACAGCTTCACCCTGCTGCAGTAGGGAAAAGCATCCTAAATCCACGGAAAACAGGGAAAAGAAAATCAAAATACTCCTGTGGGATAGGGGCTGAGCAATGGGCTCCTAAAATCCCAGCTTGCTTCCCACCTGGCCCCCAAAAGAGTGGAGGTCTGGCCATGTCCCCACACCGCTGCCACCGCAGCCTATGCAAAACCTCCCGGCGTATCTTGCTGCTTTGGCACAGATGTTTGGAGGGATCGGGGTGCAGCAGTGTCAGGAGCAGAAAATGACATTGCTCACATGCCACTGTGGGTGAGAAAAGCCAGGAATATAGAAGGACATGCTTCCAACTGAGTGACACTGCAGGGAGCTGCGGAATCCGCTTCCTCCAGCACAGGCAGCACTTGGTGTGTGTAGAGGGGTCAGAAATGTGAGCGTACCAGCACCTCCATCAGACCACGCTGGATGTTGAACACAGACAGGGCTGGTGCAGGGTCTGGTTGGTATCTGAGCGCCGTGCATAGATAGCCATCACCCAGGCAGTCGTGATCAGGCACACGTCACTCCCCAGGCATGCAGGAACAAATGGACAAAGGGAAGAGCTGTCTTTGTTTGAGGCTGACCCTAAAGTTCAGCGAGGCTTTTTTATGAAGTTCAGTGTTGCCACCTCTGATGATGTTATCAGGAACCTGGGAATAGCTGGCACTTTCTTTTGTTCTGCTTTATGGTTGGTTTGGGTTTTTTCCTCTCCAGGCCTTGGCTCCTGCAATCATCAGGCTGATTTCTCATTTAACTCCATCACTCCATGTTTGACCCCATGATGAGCCGGGAAAAGCCCAGAGGCTTATTGCCCAGGAGCAAACGAAGAGGTTCCCAACCACAGGATTGTTTAAAACCACCCTTTCTCAAAACCCAATGTTGTTGATTTCTTGCTTGGAGTGGAGACAGATGTGCTGGGTGCTTGGAGTTGAGAGTATCAAGGGGCTGTCCCTGGCACATCCCTTCAGCGGGGCATATCCCACATCCACTCGAACATCTCCCTTTGTATCCAACACCTGGACAAGGATCACCCCCTTAAACCAGATACTTCATACAAGGCTTTGCCGCCTTCTGTTCCTTGCAGCAGGGCACATGAAGCCAGAGGAGAAGATCTGTAAGCCAAGAAGGCCATGTCATGCATGGCTTGTAAGAGAGATAGGGCTGATGCCAAAGGGATGCACAAGACAGCACAGCCATCTGCATGGATGTCTACAGGAGCCTGGACATGGTGGCCCAGAGCAACCGCACAGACCTAAAGTGGCTCCTTTCCATCGCGAAAGTACTAATAAGGGAAACTGCCGACTTAGAACACTCTTAATAATGTTTTCCTATTTCTTTAACACCTCTCCCCTGAGCACTCTCTCCTCCCTTCACAGCGTCTTGGCCAATTACACTTGCAAAGCAAACAGAAAACTCAATATCCCCCCGAGCAGGGATTGCCGCGGGTCAGGGGCCCTCGTTTTGTGCCATGGCTCCGAGGTGGGTCACAGGAGCCTGCTCTCCTCCAGCCAGCAAAGCCCTTTACCATTACTGGACAGGGGGCCCCAAAACCAGGCACTGCAGGGCTGGGTACCCCTTCTCACAGCCCAGCAGCGCTGCAGGGTCATGGGTAGGGTGGACGCACCAAGGAAAGGGCTGTCCTCAAGCACAAGCATCACTGGGTGGTGGCACAGAGCTGAGTGTCCCCACTGGCCCCTTGTCTGTAGAACACCCCTTTTCTCCTGTGTGAGCCCACGTGCCCGTGTAATCACTGCTCTGGAGTTCTGCTGTGTAACCCTTCTTGTGTCTCATACTCAGCTGCTCTCGAGCTGCTCTCAAAGCTTCATCAAACCATTTAAACAAACTTTTACATCAATCAACCCCCCCCATCTTTTATCCACGAGCACTGGTAGGACCAACAATGAAACACCATTCAAAGCTATGTTTCCCCACAGGACCAATCCTTCACTCAAGTTTGTCCTGGTAGCTCCCATTTTGGATGCAGAGCTGTGCAGAAGTATGACTGTAATGCTGCTGTCAGAAGCCGCACAGAGTTCACAGCCCAAACCTGCCTGGAGCTGGACTGGAGAACAATCCAGCCCTGCTGACCTTCTCCCAGACCTGGCTGCTCGGCAGCTTTCCCCCTCCGGACCACTCAGTCTTCATGTTCCTTCCCCAGCACCCCCAGCTGAGTCAGCAAATTCCCAGTGCTGTCCCAGGAGGAAAAACACCACCAGCAAGGAGGGAGCTGTGGGCACTCAGCCGCCAGCACAAGGTATCCCACAGCCTTTAGCACGAGCTCCACAGCCTGGAGACACAAACGGGGATGTTCGGTCAACTGATGTGTATCTATGGTAGTTGTCAAGCGTAGGGGTCACTTGGAGTGCTTACATGGGGAAAGAGCCCCACATTTGGGGCTGTTGAGCTGACATGAAGCAGCAAAAGCTTCTTTGTTCTGAGGGGATGAAGGAGCGCGGCAGGCAGGATGTGCTGTGACCACATCTGTAATGCACTTTCATAGGGTTTGTGCAACTCACGCTGTTGTAAGTGACAGCAGGGTCTGCCTTTTCCATAATACCCAGCAAGGAAAGCTGACTGGGCACGTCAGCAGAGCCTGCTCAGAGTCACAAGGTAAGAACCGGCCAGATGGAGGGCCAGCGCGAGGTCTGGAGGGAGCAGCTCTTCTGGAGTCTGGAACACATCCTGCTCTTTAACCAACAACAGCCACCAGTACCTCATCCCCATCCATTTGGAGCCAATGCTGTCATTATCTGCAAGGTCGTACGGTGAACCAAGAACAGAACCGGGATCCTCCTCTGATGCTAGATCCTCTCTCCCAGCAGAGCTGGCACTGACTTTGTCCTGGTTGCAAGTATTTGTTCATAAGAGCAAAATATCAGCATCACTCTGGGACTCCTGTAGCTGTCGGCTGTGAGGCTTCCTGGGCTGGACACCCAGGAGGAATGAGGTGTGTTTCAGTTGACCTGCTCCTGTTCAGGAGTCCCATCGGCGCTGTCTGTGAGCTGTGATGGAGGAAACTGCACCAGCAGGCGGGTACCAGCCTGTGGCAAACCCCACACGCAGCATGTGCCAAATGGGCAAGCTCAAAGCTTCAGTCTCTGCAGGCACTGAAGTCAAGTCCAGCTGCCCTGAAAGAGAAACCTGGAGAAGGGCTGGGGTTGGACGGGAACTGGAGATGCTGCCATCCACAGCCTGCAGCTTCCCAGCGCCTCCTGCTCACCCACAGCCTCATCCACAGTCACCACAGGGATTGCTCAGGGCAACACTTCATCCCACTGCCACAGCAAATCGGGTCTCAGCTCCTCACACAGCCGTAGCTGAGCGCAGCCTGAGCACAAATAGGATTAAAGAAGCTGCAGACTCTGTGGCTTGACAAATGTGTAGTTTTAGTTAATACTAAATAACTAAATGTGTCTTAGGTTGTCCAGAGAAGCTGTGGCTGCCCCATCCCTGGCAGTGCTCAAGGCCAGGTTGGACACAGGGGCTTGGAGCAAGCTGCTCCAGTGGAAGGGGTCCCTGCCCGTGGCAGGGGTTGGAACTGGATGAGCTTTAAGGTCCCTTCAACCCAAACCATTCTGTGATCCTATGATTAAATAGACAATACAAAAATGTACAGGCAGTGAAGCAGAGGCAGAGAAGATGGAACATCTTTTCTTGCCCAGCCCTTACCCTAGACACAGCTCTGGTGCCAGGGGATTCAGGAGGAGACCAGGGGAAGGATCACTGGTGTCATCCAGGTAGATGCTGGCATCTGGGACACCGACGCACTGGTCCTCGGACCTGGTACCACCCTTCACTCTCAGGAAAGTCCATAGTGCTTTTTTACCAGTGATGCACCTGACAAGAGTTTCACAGTTAGAGATCAGCCAAGTGGAAATTACCGGTTGCACTGACCACTTCTGCACCGCAGCCTTCCATAGAATCTCTGTTTTGAAGGAGAGGGAGCACTCCGCCGCACGGAGCCGGGTCGGAGCGGGCAGCGGTGTCCTGCTACTGCCACCTCGCGGGCCCCTGCAGCAATAACCGGGTACCCGACACGCGGATTTCGTGGCACGGGCGCTGGAGCTCTCTCTCGCATGGCAGCACCAGTGCTGCTCTGGGCATCCCGAAGGGACCTCGTTTACTTCCTATACATGAGAAACTTCCCCTGTGCCCGGTGACCAACAGCGCTGTTTGCTGTGCATTTTGCACTGGCACCTACGGTTCCATCACACCATGGGATGGAGGAGCATCCGTTCCCTCTCTGAGCTGTACAATGGAGAAACAAAGGTTTTCCTAATCTCGGTGCTATGTTATAGAGTAGGAAACAGGGAAATGCATGAGACATTCTTTGGTCACTGAATAATTCCTCCTTTAAACCAGCAAAGAAACTAGGTAGGATTTGCATAGCCTGGTAAGCTCTAGGTCCTGCTTCCCACAGATTCTTCTCCTGGAATCCTGGGACTTCTGCATTGTTTGCAGCCCATGACATAACCAAGATCACCCATAGGTGCTAGCACAAGAAAGGCGTTTCAGCAGTGTTCTGCTGTTCATCGTAGGAAGCAAACACACAACTCTCGTAGGAGCTCCTCTACTCCTGGGGACTCTCAATCAGCCAGCAACGGCACAAACCCGGCTCTGAGGCTGAACAGGGAGGCAGGCTTGGCCAGCAAGTAGAGGTGAACCAGGTCTGCTGGCCTCCACTTACGGCTACCGTGGCCCAGCGCCGGCTGAGTCCCCACTCCGGTACTGGGAACTTCGGAAAGGAGCGTTTCCCAGATCCTCCTGCCTTGCGAACTCATCAGCTGGGCTCAGTCCGAATCCGCCGGTGCTCAGGGGAAAGGAGTTGTCCTGGCTGCAGAGCTCGTTTCTGCTGTGCGGGAAGGGCTGATCCCCAGTGTTACCGAGCTGCCATCCTTTTCCTTCCCCTTCTCTCGGGGCTTGTTTTCTTCCCAGCCTTCTTACTGCTTCTTCACTTGGTGATTTTGGTGACGTCAGGTCTGTGCTTAAACTGTTGCTGTGTTGCCCCAGTTGCCATTTTGCTCCAGCTTCTGCTCCCTTTTCTCTGGCTCAGCAGCCCTCTCAAGCACTCATACGCTAAGGTGGCTGGGATAACCACAGCTTGCCATTTGCCTCTTCCCTGTAAGTCTGGCCTTGGATCACAGGCTTCAGCAGCAGCATTCCTGCTTTCCCAGGGTTGTCTTGCAAGAGGCATGTTTGGGCAGGAGCAAAGGCAGAGCTGTGTTCAGGTGAGTGTCCTGCAGACAGAAGATCTCATTTTCCAGGAGGGATTTTGCCCTGGACTGTAGGAGGAGGGAACACTGGGGCTGTGCCCTGCTCCTGACAGCTGGAGAATGCAGGGCCATGCTGTCCTTATCATCTTACCTGGTTGCCTGAGGTCTGGATCCAGTTCTCATCAGCACCATGGGAAAAGCTCCTGTGAATTTCAGTGGGAAGTTAATCACCTTTTTCATTGCCCAACTCAAGCTTTTTTTAGCCCAGCTTCTTTTGTGGTAGGAAAAATACGGTCTTTTCACCACCTGAAACAACTGCCTGGGAGCTGTTTCCTCCCACCCCGGCTCAAGGCACAGTACTATTCTATGACTACAAGGACATGCTTCTTGCACTTCAAAGTCACTGTGGACGGGTTTATACTTGTTATTCCACTTAATGTTTCTGACTTTGAAATGATTATGGGGTCTCCTCTGAATGCTTTATGGGGTAACCAAACTCCAGAAGAACAGGGCTCTTTCCAGCTGAGTAAATAGAAGATATTTTCATAAATCTTCAGACTATCAGAACATCAACAACATTATCCTACATGCGTTGTTATGACTTTGTATTTGCCGAGTCGTATGCTGAAGCTTAGACCTGTGCCTTCAGCCTTGTCTTCTGCTAAGCTGGAAACCTCAGGTAATCCCACGGGGGCACTTCAGTTAAATCAGCTCCCACAGCCCTACCTGGAGCTCTTTGGAGCCAGCCAGGGTGAGGGTGAAAACTCCATTGCTTTGGTCACCTGGATTGGCAATCTCAGTCTTTGACAAGGGATTAATGTCAGGTCTTTACCTCCTCTCTGCTGCTTCAGATCTTAACACATGTGGATGGCAAGAAAGAAAGTGAAACTATCAGAGTCCTACTTGTTTGGCCAGTGACTTCTCTCCCCACTGCATCCCAGTACTTTGTGCCGAAGGGCTCTCCAGCTCCAGGGCAGCAAACAGCCACCAAACCATCTCTCTTTGGCATTTTCACAACGGGACAGTGTTCTCACTCTCAGCGTGGACCTTCATTCCTGCCCGCTGGTTATCTGTTGTTCTTCAAGCCCACAGTGGGGGAAGTGCCTGTGGAGATGGTGTTTTTCTTTCTAAATCAGCAAGATTTCTTTTATTATTAAATTCTTCACAGTTTGCAAGTTGTTTGTAGCCAAAACTCACATCTCCCTGTTGGATTTGTTTTCCATCTACTTTAGTCTTCCTCGTAAGCTTAAAAAAGTGAATTCAGATAATAAAACCAAAGTATTCTGCTACAGTTCATTTGGCCTGAAACACCTTCTCTTATGTGCGTTTGCCCATGGGAAGAGACGGTAAGTCAGAAGCTCTGTGATCTGCCCAAAATATGGAGAGAATAAGGAATATGAAACAGCTTTCCAACCGATAGCAATCAGCACAGCTCCCTTGGTTTCAGGAGAGCTTTCCTGCTTTTACCAGCTTAAGATCCATGTCCGTGCTTATGATGAGCCATTGAGGTAGTAGTCCCATGTCACCCTAACTGGGTGACAGCGCCTCCGTCTGTGGATGAACATAAGCACTCCTGGGAAACACGGAATTCTCCCTGTATTTGCACATTATTCTAACATTCCTCAAATAAACTTAACTTCAGACCAGGCCCTCACTGAAAAGCTGGGAGGGAATGGAAAGAGGAGAGGAAGAGGTGAGGAAAACAAGGGAATTCTCACATAGATAGCTGTTGTTAAAAACTATTTCTCTCTAGTGTGGAGCACAACAGACCAGACAAATCCAGTGCCATTAAGAACAAATAAAGACAATTATCCTGAGTAATACACATTGACAAAATGAGTTCTGTGGGGTAAAGGAGCTCTGTAAATCAAATCCAAGTAGATCGGTAAATCTATGTAGTAAACAAGTACAGAGGCAGCATGGGGTACACGGACAGGAGAACCTGACCAAAACTCAGAGGATTAAATGCAACAGAAGAGATTCTGCTGAGTCCAATGGACTAAGATTTCATTTTCAGTCCTTAATTCAACCATAAGTATTTGGGCATGGTCAAAGTGACACAGCAGAACCAGACAGCATCAAATCACTAAACCGGGACCCACTTTTACCATCAAATGGTGAAAGTAATGTAGTCTATCATCTGTGCTCACACACATTACCTGCAACTGTGCTGCACTTGCATTTGGAGACTCTTTACGCAGTAAGAATAAAAAGTTAAGGGCATTGAATAGACTGAAAATCTGGAAGCACCATGACATCAATTTATTTAGCATGAATCATGTTCCCCACGACCTCAGCTTCTTGTTTCTGGGTTTCTAACCGTAAGAAGTAGAAGATGAAACACATGATACATCCGGAATGACAAATCTCATGTGTCCAGTCCCACTGGGACAGTCTGTTCCCATTTCTTTCCATGCTGTGGGTATTCATCCCCAGTGCCTAGTGGTTTACATCCAGAGTTTTCACACTCATCACTTCAGCTGGGCATCACAGTAACCCCCACGAGGTCCCATGTCCCTATCTGCAGTGTGATGTAGTTATTTGGCTGTTTACTGTGCTTAGGCTCAACCTTCACCTTCAGGATGTTATTTTCTTCTGTATTCACCAAAACTTTGCCTCAATATTTAACGTTTGAATGTCTTTATCTACCTTCTACTCCTCCTCTAAGATCCTAGTTTCACATCGATTTAAAACAACAGGTCTTATAATTAAGCTGGATAACTGCAATCCAAAGTTTTTCCTAGGCAAGACTCCAGTGGAGTTAATTGGCTTCAGTGGGAGACTCGTCCAAGTAGGAAGGGCAAGATTTGCCCTGAACCAGGCTATAAATTCCAGTGTAAAACTCAGTAGTTGCTCAGAGGCTCACTCCTGTGACAACTTCATTCTTCATGTTTCCTTTCCCAAATTCCTTTCCTACTCATAGCAGGAACGTTTTCTGGCACCAAAATGAAATGATAATACCCTGGCCACCTCTCAAACCCCTGTTATGTCTCGAAGAAAGCATCGTTGTCTCCACTGCTCTCAAAGGGAGTGTAAAGCCTCCAAGATGTCAGGTTTCTACATGTTGTCAGGAAAGGCCAGTTCTCTTCATGTAGGCAACAAACAGGCCCTGATAAGCAACTGTGACCCTGCCAAACTCACCCGTTGCTTTAGATGACGTAATAAGTACTTACACTTCCAATAAACCCACACTGCAGTATTTAAGGTATTCTCCTCAGCTGTGTAAGGAAGCACGCTGCTATACAACAGCTGCCGAGGGAATTCTGCCTGCTCAGCCCAAGAAGCCTTTCTTAACCACAGGAGTCCCATTCCACTGCTGCACATTTCCATCCTTCTCAGAGGCTGGAGGCCATTCTCCTTTCTCAGTTAGTTCTCTTTGTGGTGAAACATAAACATTTAGGGTATTACATGGTCCAAAATATAAGCACAAAATTAAACACGGCCTAGCTGACCAGACCATATGAAGATACTTTCACACTGCCAGCCTCTGTAATGAAATACTCCTATAGCTCCTTGTAACTGCATGGAACAAACTTCTTTCTTCATATCTGAGATCCCAAACATTTCCCATTCTTTCACTGAACTTTATCCCTCTTTGCCAAGGAAATCTTGAGAAAACAAGTCAGTCATAATGTGCTTCCATAGATCACCAAGTTCCTGCCTGAGCAGCCGTAAGGGGAAAAGAACCTTTCCAAACCAAAAGCTCAGCATTAAGGCTGTTGTAGCAGTGGTCCCCTGGTCTCTATCAAGCTACTGGATTTAGTTCACCAGATGATCTCAGCTACTGTAGAACCACGTAGAGAGCCTCTCACCTCTAAAACTCACGACACAAATCACTTACAACTTTGTGAGCTAATGCATCTGGAAATGAGACTGGCACCACCCTATTTAAAAGGCCCAAGGCTCTCCTTGGAAAGCCCCAGGACTCAAAAAGCTGCTGCACTCTGCACTAGTCATAGAACAGAAGTGCAAACACAGAACAGAGGCACTTTTGGTAAGAGAAGCTGATGAAACATCCACTGTTCCTTCAATCATGACAACTTCTTACAGCACAAACAACGGTATGTGGCCTAAGTCACACGCATCCAAGTTTGGCTCCAGCCAATGTGATTCCTGACTTTCAGAAGGAGCAGAGCTAGAAATACAGATCCTGGCAGCAAATGAATTCACAGCACTGACAACATGACATTCCCTGCTAGTCCCATGCTCCCCCAGAGCTCAGATACATGCAGTGAACACACAGGAACCACAAAACAGAACTTAGTGAACTTGCTCCTAAGACGAGGCCAGAATGACAGAGATGAAACCCAGAGCCCAATGGAGAATTGAGGCTGAGTTTTGCTATTTTAACAGTGATTTCCTTGACAGGTAAATCTTAGAACACAATTTTTGAGCCATCTATCATACAGCATATTTTGGAGAAAGACTATATTTCTGCAGTGAAGCCAGCTCTTCAGAGGCAAGTAATTCGTCTTCCTTTGTGTTAGCTTCCACTGGCCTCCAGGAAATGAAATCTAACCCAAAAAATAGCTATTTTGATGAGGGTTTAAACTGAAAAGTAAAGACTAAAATGCACTGTATACCACTGTCAAATTTTTCGCACATTGAGTAATTTTGGTTCCTAATGGAATTCACACTACTTACCTACCACAAAACATCTGTGAATTAAACCATTTGGTGAAACAGATCTTATACCAGACTGAAAAACAATGTTAGAATTGGGACACTAAATGATCTGACGCTCTTGAGCTTTGCCCTTGTGGAGCACTGTCACTCAGTGTGTCCAAACATCTTTCCAGACACTTCACAATGATTCTCAAAGCGGATCATTAACACATTTTGTCATGTTACACAATTTTTCCCTTCCCTCTAAACTGGGCTTTTTTCCAGGTCCAGTAGCCAACAATAAATCAATCACATTCTCACATAAGAATTTTGACTTAAATTCTATCCTGTAGGTTGGGTTAAAACCAGAGCAGAAATCACTGCAGGAGGTGAGGCAGAAAGGTGCTAGTGGTAACTGCTGTTTAGGAGATGTTTGCTTGACCCACAACTGTTCTTGTTGCCATTCTTTATGGACTCCTCTTCATTATCTGTAACAGAATCTTCCTCCTCTTCATCACTCCGATCATCTTTCAAGTCCTAGAGAGAAGAAAGCACTGTGAGCATATTCTATACTTGCAGTGTTTACCATCAGGTAAGTCATTGGATTATCATCACCATTACTATAGACCTTTAAAAGGCCTATGGGTGACAGACAAAGAAGACTTTCATTTTTAAAGTGAACTGGGTATCTGGATCTTTGCAATGACTTTGAAAGAATAATCCATTAATTTAATTAAACGGATGCCCCCGTTTGTCATTGCAAAACGAAAAGGTGCATAGATGTTCCAGAATATGAGACATTCTCCCTTCTTGGAAATTCCCCACCATCCTCTGAAGACAAAACTCCTCTGGTCTTCCATTTGCCTCAGGAAAAAAAAAAAGCCCAAGGTGCTAAAGGGGACAGATGAGAGGGGAGCTCGAAACACACCAGACAATGTTAAAACAGGCCCCCAGGAACACCCCCTCCCTCCAAAGATGCTGACAAGGACACACCAGTTAACACCACTTTAATCTTGTAGAACCTAATGTTCTTTAGAGACAATTTCTTCCCTGACCTTGGCCCAGTCATTTGACCTCTTCCTGCTCCTTTCCGCCTTCCCTTGTAAAGCCTTGCTAGTAATCCCTGGGTGCTGTGGGATTAGTTAACAGTTGTGAAGTGCAGGAAAGATGAAAAGAATATTGTATAAAGGCTAAATATGATGAATTCACTCTTCCAAACAGAGGAGTTGAGAGGCTGCCTGCTTCTGACAGGTGTAAACTAAACAGTGACTACTTGTGCCAGCATCTCCTGGTATTAACTTTGCCTAAAGAGACTTACTGACCATGAAATATTCCTCCTTGCTTGATGGTGTATACATCACGTTGACCTTTGCAAAGGGGAGGCCATGTCTACACAGCTATCACATTCATCTTGGATATATCATCCTGCTAAGGGAATTGCCAGGGAGGGGACAGCTGCTCCATTAGCAGGGATGAAAGGGGGTCAGCAAGACAGTCTGCCCTTCGGAAAATCCCTTCCCAGCTCTATAGGAACAGCTTCTAACATCTGGCAATCATGCTTCATCCCCAATCACACGTGGCAGTGCCTAAAGAACGCTTACACCAGGCAGAGAAAGGACATTGTGTCTATCCAGTATTTCACAGCAAAGTTAGGAGAGAGGTTAAGACAATTCTGTGCTGTTTGCCATGGCACATAAAATACACCCTCAGTTTCTTATTTCCCAACTCCTACCATAACCCAAGACCCCACGATGTGTTCAGAAGTATGGTTCAAACAGTTGAGGCTTTGGCATTAAAACCAAACATCTCTATTTCCCTTTCAGTGCAGCAGCAAGCTCTCCTTGACTCCCTGTAAGGACTTTTCATGCCAACTGACAACCTGCTCTGCAGACTCTAAAGACACCATAAATGAAGTGAGCGCTTCCTTCTGCCTAAGTGGTGACTGAGAACAGAAATGAGATCAAAGCAGGCACCTAAGAAATTTTTCCCACCTCCACAAGCATTTTCCTGTGTGATTAGGAACTGCCACTGGTTGTCTCTTCCAGGTATCTGGAATGTGCTTGATAGATTCCACCTGACACCCTCTACTTGTGCTGGAAAAGACGGGCAATAGTCATTCCCTCTCCGGCATCTTACGAGTTTACTCACTTTAAAACAGCAGTTTCCCTGAAGCTGAGCATCAGCCTTGGGCCCTCACACTGTGCTGACAATTTACCCATTAGCACCAAGGTATCTGCTCTGCTAATGGGAACACCCAAATTTAACAGCCTGACAGTCAGTGGTGTCAACATTCAGGTCCTGAGGACTGTGGGTGCTGTGGTGTCCTTTTGTAACACAGGGGTGCTTGGCCTGCAGGCCTGTCTGCTGAGGGAGACCCAAAGCTTCTCTTCAGAACAGAGCCCGCTGCCTCCAGAGCTGCGTGCTGGAGCTGGCAGGCTCCGACGTTAGCCCTCGTGCAGACAATCTGTTGCCTGTACAGCCACACCGGGGATCGCTCCGTCACGGAGGAATTTGTTCTCCTTGTCATCTGTCTGGATCTCAGCTAAACAGGCAGAGACTGCACGTTCTTCCTGCTCCTGGAGCGATGTGCCAAGGTCCGAGATGAGACGCAGAAGGAGAAACCGGCGCTGTTCCTGCCCATCCTGTATCTGCTCTTGGAATGAACTAACAATTCCGCTGTCTTAGCCTCCCGGTCTGAGGTCTTTCTTAAACACCACATTTATATAGAGAAAAGAAATGACAGCTCAGTAATAACTCATGCAATTGCCATCTCATATCCCTTTATACCCTATGCTTCTAATAAAATGTATAGGAGTAGAAAGAAAATTAAACTCTAAACTCTGTTTCATCAGAAACTATAAAACTTCCTGGAGATTTTCTTCTGCCTTTTCCCTAACAACACACAAAGGGTATCAAAACAAACAAATCTTACTGTAAATACTGTAAGATAAACTTGGCATGCCATCAGTTAGAGGAAAGGAAAGACAGCCTTTCCCACACAAACAATTTATGAGGTTCTGCCTCTTTCAGATCACCTCTCTCGCTCCTGGTAGCCTTGCAATTTGTATTTGCAGCAAAAGACAAACGGTGAGGGTGTGGGGAGAGGTTTGTTATTCTTTGTACCACCACAAATGCTTCAGAAAATGAAATGCAAACTAAACCTAACACAGGGTCTGATGCAGAATCTGCTGTGCTCACGGCAAGTACTCCCATCCTCCTGAGCAGCCTCTGGCTGAGGCTGCAAATGTGGGGAGTGAAAGGGGAGGAGCATTGATTCCTGATCGCTACAGGAATGAGCTGGCATTTCCAGCATGGAACTGGAAACTCAGACAGGATTTGCTTCCCAGTTTTAATGCTGTCAAGCTGGATGCTCTGATTAAAGTCACTATACGTAGTAATTAAAAAACATGTCAATGTTTTTGCCAGCACACTGCAAAATCCCTGCATTTGAGAGAATGTCTTCCATAATTCAAAGCAGCAGGAATTAAATTGCTTTGTATTCTGAAGCAACCATTGCAAATTTGCTTCATTTGGGGAAAGAGCATTGCTGCTGAAATCCTGCTATCAACCAAGGAAAATTGCTGCTAAATCCAATCTAGACTTCTATTATACTTTTAAACATTAACCTGCTTCCTGACCAAGTGCCTCTACAGACTCTTGCCATTGTCGTCTAGCTTGTTTCAGTGGCAGAACAGAACTTTAAATAGCAATAGCTTCATCTGTAACTAGCAAACCAAACAAACGTGTCTTTGCAGACTGTAACAGACCATTATAGATATATCAAGATACCGTTAAGTGAAGTTTGTGCCTCTTAACTTTGACCTTCTAAGAATAACAGAAAATGTAACATTTCTAGGATTTTCCCTGCTTTAATACCAAGATGCTTTCTCTGAGCCCCTCACATCATATATTATAGTTGTGTTTTCCAACTCAAAGACTCTGCTTTTACCGTCCCTGAGCAACAACAGATGAATATACTATCAGAAACACAAGAGCTGGCAAACCGTAAATACCACAACTGAGGCCATCATTAGTACTCAATGCTTTAGTTTAATGGCATCAGCTGCATTTATTATACTTCAGATGGTTTAGGGTAACAGACAAAATGGATGTGTATATTTTATGTTCTGGATGACTAACCAATTTAATCTTTCTAAATGGATGAATGGTTTCAAGGTTTATGAGAAGCAACACTAATGCTATAAAGTCTGCAAGAGAGCCATTTGTAGTGAAGCCAAAGCCGCAAACTCCTATAATCTTTTTTCCTTTTGTTTAACCCTTCCACCTGCTGCTCAGTCTGCCTCTTTTAGTTAAATGAACCGTATTTGTTAAGGTAGTTTTGGCTTCTTGTATTTCACTGCTGTTCAGACTTGTATCATTCTAGTCATTACCACCACGTCTTACTATGTGAACAGTAAAGGACCTTCCAAAAGCCTTCACCAAGGAAAAAGGAGCAAACTTCACAGGCCACTTCCCAGCCTCTTGTAAACAGGAAAACACTGGTCAACTCTCCATCTAAACTAATAGAATTTACTCGCAATTGTGCAAGTCTGTCTCAATACAGCACTCAGAAATCACTTCCCTCTTGACACACTCATAGTGCTGCGCTCTTCCTGCTACAGCTGATACGAGCCCTGGGAGAAGGACAAGGGCTGGGCTGGAAGATGGGTGGAAGTGTGAGTTTCCTATTCCTGTGTGCTGGTGATGCCATCTGAAGCTCACTGGTGGAGAAGTGGGCCTGGGCAGACACCACCTTCTCTCCTAATTCCCTTTACTGGGCACATGCCATCTTTGTCCATCTCTGTCACAAGGCAGCCACGGCTTCCTATCTGCTATGCAGCAGTTAAAGTGGAAAGTGTAAAAGCAGAGGGAAAGCCAGTGCCAAGCGGTATGAAAAAAGAGGCAAAGACCTATTGTAGCAACATGGATTGATCCTGTAAACAGTGGGAAGCCTTAGCAACATGCCTCCTGCTTTCTCAGGAGGGGAAAGACGCTAGCTAGCACATCATGGGGTCAATGTGGCTCTGAGCAGATTGTCAAGGTCTCAAAATGTAAGATAGACAAAGTGGCTGAGAGATGCCAAGCAGAAGATGGTTCTGCAGTGAAGGGCTCAGTTGCTACATTTATTTCATGACCCAGCTTTCAGTCCAGCATCTCCCTGACACAGACACGCACTTCTTGAGCGGCACACGCTAATGTTGGGTTGGTGCTATGAAGGCAGTAGTGTGGTACCAACACTCACTCAAGGCTTCTCAGCAGCATAAAGAGATTTCAGTCTTGCCCCTGGCTGGGCAAGACTAACACCAATGAATCTTTTAGGTTGAGCATAATTTACATCCACACAGCTCACTGGACGTCTTCTACCAGGTACAAGGATGTAAAAGCAATTTGCAGCTGTCTCTGGATTTTTAATTCTGTGTTTCCTGATTTGGTGAAATTTTGATTTTGGGATTTTCAAATATTAATTCTTATCTTTAAGTTGGAATTTCCTGACTCCTAAATGTATGACGTTAAAATAAAAATGTCCTAAATCTCACCCTTTAATTCTACCTTAAGAATATTTCCATTTCAATATCTACAAACATATTGACTAGATCTTGATTTTTTCAATGTACGGACAATAAATTCCACAGCACCTGCACATATGGAAACAGCTTGCAGTACAAAGATGAAAGCTATTAGTCAGGTCAGCAACCACTGACTCAAATAAAAGAGATAATAAACAAGAGAGATAATAAAAAGTCAATCCAAATAGATAGAAGGGGGTACTTTTCTAACAAATACTCCTATAAAGTTGATGAATCTCCGAGTTCAACATGTTTAATTCAACATCAATAATTCAACTCAGCTGACATATGACTTAATATGTCTTTACTTTCCTGTGGAGACTAAGAAATATACATTTGGATTCGAGCAAACTGTTCTGTATTTCCAGCCTGGAAGATTTTATTGGAAAATATATATCCCTTTTCAGCTCATACACACTGGGCACCATAAATAATGTTGATCTTCTATGGAAGATGCACTGTTGGACTCTGCTTTCTGCAGTTGTAAAATGAAGATGCAGACTTTCTAGATTAATTGTATTGGACATCTTGTGGCCAAAACTCTTCTATAATCTCTCTCTTCTGTGTAATACCCAATTCTCAAGCTTTCAACTGGGAGTTTTCAAAGGGAACTCAAAGATGACATGCGAAAAACAAATTAAAAGTTACATTAATTCCACATATATCGAGAACAGTCTCATAAAATAGATGTTACTGTCAGAACATGTCCCTGGATTTGACTGAAGAACGAATTTAACCTCAGATAGCGCTCACTTGTGTTGTCACTCAGCATGCCACACCTGTAACCAGAGCTGGAATACCCTCAAGTTCAGAAGAAATAAATCCTTGTTTACAGTTAATCAGGTGCTCGGTGGTTTCAATAAAGTCTGCTTGCTGTGTTATTGAAATCCACTCAGCAAACCTTGCACTCAAGTGTCTGTGGCTTTACGGTAATGTCAAAAGCCCAGGAGGTACTGAGTGAGTCAGAATGTCCCACTGCTTTTTGAATTATTCCAATTTTAAATCCATGGCTGGCAAAGAAACAAAGAACAATATAATAGGCATTTGATGCTGTTCTCTATAGTGAACTTCTTTTTACCCTAGGATAGAATTTGCATTAAGCCAAGGAGTGCAGTGGTATGAGCCTTTATCAGAACATGCACTTTATTCCTTATATATGCTGTTTTGGCTACGAAACAGCTGATCAGACACTTGCATTCACATCGGTGAGGTAGGATGCTGCACTGGAGACAAATGCATTGAAACAACACAGCTGCTACAGAATATTCCTACAGAAGCCTTCTAGCACTATTAAACTAACCTGAAACCACAAAGTATGCAACCATGTAAATGACAGCCACTCCTCTGTAACGTGTCTAATGCTAGGGTGCTCATTTCTCTCTTTTCACTGTTAGGAGGCATTCTGATCCTTTTGTGATGTATCTTGAAGTTATCTCTGCACCTAAACATTAACCAAATTGTCAAGCCACATACCTTACAAGTAACATCTTTTCGATTGACATTCATAACACAATACCTAAACCCTTCTCAATAAAGTACTTCTAAACACCCTTTTGTTGAGGCTAGATACAGAATATTTCAAGTAGTACCTAAAGAACAAAGTTTCTTAAATAGGATTAGAAGTCCCTGAGACCTGTGTGCTTGACACTGAAGGTTTTACTTCACTGAATTCAGGTATCTACTTGGATACTGTATCTAGGCTGGCTCAATAGAATCATAGAATCATAGAACAGTTAGGGTTGGAAAGGACCTCAAGATCATCTAGTTCCAACCCCCCCCCCCCCCACCAACAGAATGAGAAACCGGTGTCCCCAGAGGGTGACCTGCCCCACCACTGCTGGGGTGACAACACTGGACACAGTGAATGGGACACATTCTGGACACACTGCTCTTCCTCCACTGATTGCAGAGGGATCCCTGAACTTGAGCTACGCACAGCTTCAGTTATGCAAGACAAATCCTATCCTCACACGCCTCACACCATCACTGCCTGATTAGGCTGATTTGCTTTAAACCCAGGATAGGGCAATTTCCTTTCTCAGTTGCTATTAATCTATCACTAACTAGCTTTATGTCAAGCTTTTGGATTTTAAAATGGATTCAGCAGACTGCAGTGCTGTGTGAACACCTCTGAAAGTATGAGAATTACTCACCTCATAACAAAGTCACAACTCAAACCCCTGCAGCATATATTAAAGCTAGTAAATGAAGGCATCAAAAGTTCTGTGGAAGGCCTAGGATTTGCTCTGTGGATTGATTTTTGGCAATTGAATAAATACATATGCACGCTATTATGCATATATAGTTTTTATATAGGTGCATATATATAAAACTAGCAAAAAATGGAATATTGCATAAATATCCTGCTAGAAAATGAAAAGATATGAGCAGTTAACAAGGGAAGCCAGAAAAGCTGTCAGCAAATGCTCTTCTGTAAAGCAATTAATTTTAAAGCAAAAACTTCACCAACAGTTGTCTTTTATCTGAATCAGGAACTTTCACAGTAAAGAAAGGTCATTTAGATCAGGGATTTACTGAAAGTGAAGCTGCCTTGTGCCAGACATACACACAGAGAGAGGGGTGGGGGTTCTTGTTTGGGCAGATCCATTGCTGGTGAAAACTGACACAGTCCCACTGACTTCAAGTGGAGCCATGCCATTTATACCAGCTGAGATCCTGGCCCTGGATCAGCACTGCAGGCTTCTGCTGACCTGGCCAGGGCAAGAATTTGCTGTGATTTGCTTTCAGAATTACATACAGTTCTGATTGTCTATTCCTGGGGGCAGCGGTCACCTGCAGCGCCTACTTGAAGTCAAACTTGGCAACTCTGGAAGCAGCAGACTTTCATTGCAGCATAGAAGAGACCTGCACAGCCTCATTTATGACACAGCTGACATGAGAGGCAAAGGGAGCATCCACACACCCCATTTGTTGGACTATGGCCAGAGGACTGAGTCTGCTCTTGCAGAGCCCTGTGTGTGCTTAATAGGGCAAAGGAAGGCTACTTTGAGCAACCTGCTCTAGTGGAAGGCGTCCTTGCCCGTGGCAGGGGGTTGGAACTGGATGAGCTCTGAGGCCCCTTTCAACCAAGACCATTCTGTGACTCTATGATTCTATACTTTAATGCTGCCACCCCACTGTACCTTCACAAGCCCATCTATTCCAATCACATGCTCAGAAATTATTCCCTTCAGTTTCTTATCAGTTCATTCCTCCATAATGGTTACAACAGTCCTTAAGTTTTCTAAGGTTTATGTGACTGCTATATAATACTCAAGTGAAAGTTGCTGTGTAATTATGGATATTCTAAATAGAGATTTGTTATGAAAAATAAAATCAAAATCAATATTCAGCACAGATCACTGCTGCTGTTCTGAAATCTGAGAAGTGTACTTTAGAATATAGTCTAACACAGCTGCTGACCCTATTCATGCTCTGGACTAAAAGTTCAGATTCAAACAGCAATCCACCTTTTAACTCTCAGTGCCAGGAAAATGAACTGGTTAAGGCAGAGGAGAGCAGATAGTGCTCTTGGATTGGCACCTAACACTTGTGCAGCAGAGAAGTGGTGTTTCCTCTTTCACAGACTCTGGTGGGCTGCACACTTAGATAATATACATTACTGAGGTCAGCCTTCACTTCACATCCCCAGTGCGGGTAGGGCTCCAGAGCTCCGCAGCATGCTCACAACAGCTTTTCTCCTCTTTGCCTATCATTGTAAATACCAGCCAGCCAACCTCTTACACTTTTATGCTTCCTTCTGCCTGCCTCTCACCCCTCCTCCCTCCGATGAATTTGGCAGCCTGAAGTGAGACATGTAGCCAGGCTTTGGGCTTAACTAGACTGCTGCAGCAGAATGGGAAATACACAGATGAAAGAAAGTCATAACAGGAAGTAATTTCCCTTTACAAGGGCATGAGCCTCCGCGCTGCTGACCTGGCTGGCGAGCTCCCATCTCCAGGCTATTAAAAAGCTCATGTCCCAAAGGCAGTAACTCTAATCAACTGGGAAGGTTCCCGGACAGACTGGTTTTCATCTCCAAGAGGGGAAAATGTTCATTCATCCTATTTTGTCTCCCTAATCAGCTACACTCATGAGAAAACCAACTACATATATATTTATCTGTTGAGAACCATCAAATTCAATGTCTCCGTAACCCAGTTCCCTTTAAAATAGGTTATTAGAGGTTGCTTATTCCCCAATTCAATCGGTACTGTGCTTGTGCTAAACCTTCAGATAACTCAAACTCTGTAGCAGGACATCAGTGTGTAATGGCCCTTCCCAGTCTAGAAAGTAAACGCAAAATCTCCAGGGAAAGCTTTCCCCCAACTTTTCAGTCCCACAGAGATGTGAAATTGCAAGTCACTAAATGATCATTATCCTCTAAAATATATTACTGCTTTTAAAATGGCTACATGGTATTAAAGGCAAGCACATCTCTTGGTCTTGTTTTATCAGCACCCGGATAGCCATTGGCATGGTACAGGCTTAATAAAACACGTACACAAAAGAAAACAACACTTACATGCTTCTCATTTAGGAAACTAAGCCCTGTCCTCTGTTTAACCCCTGTAGAATGCCATTTTTCTGAAATTAGACTTCTCACTGAATGTGTTAATTCTCATTGATTTTCCTTTTCTAATGATGAATGTCCTGAAAATAGATTCCTTTACTGCTTCAGAAAGAAGGGAAAAAATCATCAGCTGAAAGTCTGACTTCTTAGGAGTCCAGCAAACTGCCATGCATGCCAAAACTGAATATACATTTCATTTCATGCTTCATTGTCACATCCCAGTAATTGCTGGGTATCTGGAAGCGCAGCACTTGCGCATGATCAGGGTCAGATGATGACCCTTTTCAGCTCAAGTTCAAAGTCAGAGTTTATTAGCTGGGAGCAATCGGGCTCAGCTCACCTCTGGTGTGTGTAGTGCACAGCAAACAGCACACAGCTCAAGCACATCAACACTGGATCCAGTTCTCTTTGCCACAAAAGAGATTGAAAGTGTAATCTCTTTAGAGGCCGTTCTACTTCCACGATGCACTGAGCTTGTTTCCTCTCTGTAGTTTTAAAAATAAGCTTTCTGCCTAGGATTAAATATCTCAAGTTATGGCACAGTTCAATGAGAGAGTCAGTGCTGCCTCAGTTGCCAGGACAGTTGAGTGTTCACGTCCTAAGTGAATGGAAGCTGAAGAGCGACTCTCTAATAAAGGTAAACCAGTAGATTGTAACCACTGCGGATCCATGGTCTAATTCTAAAGGATATAGATCTTATTCTAAAGGTAACCAAGGCAAGTGCTAAGAGCTTAAATTGTCATACAGAAATCTGTACTTCCATGGGGAACTGTTTAAGGACCTGTAAACCAAAAAAACCCCATTGCTGTGGGTCTGTGTTTTGTGAACAAGAAACCCAAGTTCAGCCCTGAGATTCCACACTCCCATGATGGACCCATGTGTTTACAGAATAAGAGATTCAAATGAACTATTAACAATAAAAGCTCTGCCTGATGCAAAGAGATCAAGCATCAAAAAGTAAGAGGAAAAAATAATAGGAGGATCCCAGGCAAGGAAAGTTCTGCAGAAGCTGAGAGGATTCTGAACAGCCTCAGATTAACCTCAGCCAAAGGCATCTGTCAGGAGCGGGTAGTTTGGCCTTCGGGAACTGTATAACTTCACTTAAAAACTGACACAAAGGGTTATAGCAAGTCTCTGAAGAGAGGAATTCACAGCAAGAAAGATACCAAGTAACATAGGCCAGCACCTCTGCAGGTGTAAAGAATCATTATTCTGCAGTTTAAGTAGTGAGTGCATGTTTTATAAAAGCATACGATGTCTATTTCAAAGGACTTTCAGGCCTTGCCTTCACATTAATATTAAAACACATCAAGCATTCTAGTCATGGGCACACATTTAGGGATGGAGTTTTAGTAGCAGATCTTAGAATCATAGAATAGTTCGGGTTGGAAAGGACCTCAAGATCATCCAGTTCCAACCCCCCCGCCATGGGCAGGGACACCTCACACTAACCCATCCCACCCAAGGCTTCATCCAACCTGGCCTTGAACACCGCCAGGGATGGAGCACTCACAACCTCCCTGGGCAACCCATTCCAGTGCCTCACCACCCTAACAGGAAAGAATTTCCTCCTTAGATCCAATCTAAACTTCCCTTGTTCAAGTTTGAACCCGTTACCCCTTGTCCTGTCACTACAGTCCCTGATGAAGAGTCCCTCCCCAGCATCCCTATAGGCCCCCTTCAGGTACTGGAAGGCTGCTATGAGGTCCCCACGCAGCCTTCTCTTCTCCAGGCTGAACAGCCCCAACTTCCTCAGCCTGTCTTCATACGGGAGGTGCTCCAGCCCCTGATCATCCTCGTGGCCTCCTCTGGACTTGTTCCAGCAGTTCCATGTCCTTTTTATGTTGAGGACACCAGAACTGCACACAATGCTCCAGGTGAGGTCTCACAAGAGCAGAGTAGAGGGGCAGGATCACCTCTTTCGACCTGCTGGTCACGCTCCTTTTGATGCAGCCCAGGATACGGTTGGCTTTCTGGGCTGCAAGCGCACATTGAAGCCGGCTTATGTCCATTTTCTCATCAACCAGCACCCCCAAGTCCTTCTCTGCAGGGCCGCTCTGAATCTCTTCTTTGCCCAGTCTGTAGCTGTGCCTGGGATTGCTCCAACCCAGGTGTAGGACCTTGCACTTGGCATGGTTGAACATCAGCCCACCTCACAAGCTTGTCAAGGTCCCTTTGGATGGCATCTTCTTTCAGTATAGAAAAGGGAGCAACTGATTCAAGGAATCATTATGTGACTAGCCACTTTCCATGGCAAGGACTCTACTGGCATCCCAGTATCAGTATGTAAGAAAGAACGAAGGAAAGAAAGTCAACTGGAACTGGCAGAGATGTCTCAGTTTGAGAGCAATCCTCAGACAGAACAACATGCTGAAGTAGAGTAACGATGGCTGGGAACAGCAGAAGTACCATAAGTATTTCACAGCTCCCATTTCAACCCCAAAATAGTCTTTTCATTTTCAGCTACCCCTCCTCTGTCATCCATCATTCTTTGTCTCTGTTCCCTTGGGAATTTGGACCAAATAAGGAGCGAACAAACCATGGATAAGGATATGCCCAACCAAACTCTTTAAAAAAGCTTGCTCACTGAGCACAAAATACCTAAGGAATACTGTAGATACATAGGTGGCACCAGCTTATTTTTTTACATTGACAAGGCCAAAAGCCTGCTCTGCAACACTTCAGACTTCTCTGCTTCAGGAAGGGGAAAGAACCATGGTGAATCAAATGAAACTGTAGCTGATGACTCCTAAATAATAGTGACCATTAGTGAGAAGCTTACTTGAGGACAGTCTGATGGTGACAAAACAATTAAAAGAGAAACAAAACATATTCCTGGTCACATTACAGTCCATTAAAAACCTGCCATTACCTTCTGCCACTGCTGGACTTCACATCAGCCCTGAAGTACCTGAGTCATGTGGACATCATGCCCATTTCCTACAACTTACACTTATTATTCAAGATTTAAAGAACCGTAGTCTCAAAACTTTAACTCAGTGTGTAATGGCTTTAACATCTATTTTACATCTTAATTTGCCATAACAATGTGGCTCTAAGCTGCTGTCACTCGCTCCCTTTTTCTGACCTTGGAAATAAAATGTTTAATCTCCATGGGATTTTCCTGGCAAGAGATTTTAAATCGGTGCACATGTACATACTTCTCTGTATGTTTTTTCAATTTTCCTAAAATATTCTCATATGTGCAGACATGATGACTAGACATGTTTCAGTGGTGCTTGAAACTTGATACAAGTGGGTAATTTAACCATGTAATTGAACAATATTACAGAAAACACACGGAGTCTCCTAGCAACAAAAGGCCTTGGACATCAAGATGGCAGCAGCAGCGAGCATTGCGATTGCCTGACCTAACCTGAATAGGAATTGCACTGAAGAATGTCCTTCTTTTCACACCAGAGCTTATCTAAGATACACGGCTACAGGTCTGACCTTTAGCCCTTTTCTCATATACGTGAGAGTTCATATATGTGAGCAATGGCCTTGCTCGTATACAGGGTCACAAGACGTCATATGGAAAAGGATATTTTGGTTCCTTTTGCTGTACTTTTATATTTTCCACAAGTAAGAATAAATCTTTGATTTGAAAAATGTAATAGGATCATAGAATCACAGACTGGTTTGGGTTGGAAAGGACCTTAAGATAACCAAGTTCCAACCCCTCACAGTAGATTTCACCCAAGGCTCTGTCCAACCCGGCCTTGAACCGTGCCAGGGATGGGGCACTTACCACTTCACTGGGCAACCTTTTCCAGTGCCTCACCACCCTCACAGTAAAGAACTTCTTCCTTATATCTAACTTGAACTCCCCCTCTTTCAGTTTGAACCCATTACCCCTTGTCCTATCGCTACAGTACCTGATGAAGAGTTCCTCTCTAGCATCCTTGTAGTCCAACACTTCTGTCCCCTCCTATCCCCAGACAAAATAAAAAGCTTCTTAATGCAAAGTAGCTGAGTACAGCTTAGCTTGTCCATGCAGAATGCCCCCTCACTGGGGCATTTCTGGAGGACTGGGCCCAGGGAAAGGTGGCACAGATCCCATGAGCCTGGAGACCAGTGATGCTCTGTGCTACCAGCTCCGGTGCCAGACTCCCATGCCTGAGAAAACAGGGCACAGAGGAACAGAACAAGGTCATCTCTCCTCCCTCCTTTCCTTCTTCCTCAGTTTTATTCATCTCTGGCTGCAGCATTTGGGAGGAGAGAAAATAGCAAGAGTTTCAGTCCAAGTTCTTTTTTGCTGAAGCAAGTCAGCCAGCTGAGCAGTGACCCCTGAGGACAACTGTCCCCTTTATTAGTGCAGAGGGGAGGTGATATCTGAGATAAAGAGCTTCTGACCAGCCAATCTCAGGCAACAGCCATCTGTTCCCAAGAGGGAAGAATAAAGCATGGAAGAAGCTACTAACTCAGGAGGCTGCAGTACTTGATGGCATTTCTGTATTAATTCCTGCCTTTAATAATGCCTCTGCCACAGCCTAGAGATCAGAGTATTGAACCTAGACCCACAGCTCTAAGCAAGAGGTGACACAGCTCTGTGTGACCCTTTGAATAACACCAAAGAGGACCTAGTGGATACATGACATCCTGAAGACTTGGGCCCTCCTGTTTACATTCCCTACAGATTCCCACCTTTCATTTCTGACCCAGACAAGTCCTTTAACCTATCTTTTGACAGGGGACAACAGCATTTCCTGCTGAGAATAAATAAATTCGAGGCCACTGACTTTCAGACAGTGCAATGACATGGTCCAGAAGGATACAATCAGGGGAGACACCTGCCCCTGGATGGATGTTAGGAGCTGTTTACTACTGCACTACAGCAGTTTCCAGAGGCGACCCCACCAACCCAACAGTGGCTCAAGGCACAGAGGGCACTGAAAACATTCCTTACACCCTTGCTATGCTCAGAGCTTCCTTCAGCTCAACAACAACATCAATCCCTATTCCCAGTTACATCATGACTTCATTTTTCCATCTGAAGTAGCTAACTGTTGCTTCAAGAAAAATGTCCAAAATTGCCTGTTTTCTGAATGAAAACTTTAAAAGTCCTGGGCAGAGAAACAAAACCCTTCTAGTACAAGGATGATGGTTTACTGGTATTTCACTGAAATAGCAACAGCTCTTTGTGTGGAGTATGTCTATAACAAATATGTTGGTATAAAAACGCCGCCTTGCAAACACCATTCTTTGCAACGTTGCCTTTACAGCTTTGGAGGCACTGGCTGCTTTCACAGCCAAGTTTGCCACCGCTATGGAAAACAGGCTGCACATGCAAGCCAGCTGAAGTCATAGGGACTGAAAAGGGCTAGGGCTGCTGCTGCTACCACCACTGTAAAATGTTATTTGGAAACAGTCTTCTCCCAGAGCTCTATAAGGAATCAAAAATCCATGGTAGGGATGCAGGCTCCGTGCTTGCCCATTTTTTAGCACTGACTAACACAAAGAAGTTGTTATCTCAAAATAAAACATTTCTGCCCCTTACAAAGGCATTTAAGCAGGCAGGGCAGAGTGGCCTTATATAGCTGGTCAAGTAATGTCCTATTCCCCATTGCATGGGAAGACCTTCTTGCATTATACTCTCATAATGTCGACTATGTGAATGGAGAATTATGGGGAAGCCTTTCTCTTCCTCTGCTGCAAGGCAGAGGGATGTCCCTCTTGATTTCATCAGGAGAGTTGTGTGAGAACAGCACAGAGACAAGGCCAGAAAGAAGAAAATGAGAAGTAAAACATTTTAACACTTAATAAAGCAGGCCAGAAATAACTTTGTAATTAATCTAACAGAGGTAAGTAACACACAAGAAATACAAGCTTCCCACTAGCTAAGGGAACACAGAAGCATGTTATAGGAGCAGAATAACACAATCCATTTCTTCTACAGATTTGTCACTTATGTACAGCTGTTTGCTGTCTAACAGGGGTTGAGTTTGTAACTGCAGTTTTCTTTTAGGGAAGACATTGGGGCTCCCTATGATATCCAGCTGTCTGTTTCCATCAGATTTGAAGAAATCCAGTAATTACAGGATGGTTTCTGTTATCAGTCAAACAACAATTAAATGTGTGTCAGAAGGAACATTTCTATTTCCTTAAGATGCTTCACAGCATTAACTGCCTCAGATAAAAGGACAGAGTTGGCTCAATTAAGGTTTTGCATCTTGATCCTCAAAAGAAATGCCATTTTTCAATAGCACAACTTAGGTTTCCCCTTTACTAGCAAAATATACCTGTGAATGCTTAAGCCTCTCCTCTTTTGGTATGTTCCTACAAAGTCCAGTGACAAAAGATTGCTTTCACTCAGAACACAAGAACTTCTAAAGAGTTCTGCACCATCTCAGGGCTTCAGTTTTTGGTAGCGATCATTTCTCATTTACAATCAGAGCAAAACATCAGATGCAGGCAAAACCCAGTTTTAGCAGAAGCTTTGATATTCTGATCCATGACTTGAGGTGTAGGTAGAAAGCACATTTGAACAGCTCTATACCTTGAAAGATCCCTGTCAAAAATGACCGCATGAAAGCTCAGGAAAACAGTAAGAAATTCCAGGTAAATGTCTTGGAGATATTGGCACCTTTGATACTTCACATGTTTTTCTGCGGGAATAAACTGCTTACCTTTAAGAAAATGAACCTTTTCAAAATCTTGAGAATTAAGTAACCCCAGTATAAATGCAAGCCTTGGAGGATCAACAGCTGCCCATTGAACAGAAAATATGCTATGACAGGAGTCGTGGAGTAGAATGTAGGCTGATACAACGTGGCACGAAGAATCCTGAAAAATAAAGGTCAGCATTAGGGTGCAAGATTTCATCTCTGTGTTATTTACAGCTATTTATAATTTCACATTCCAAACTGATCAATTATTTCCACAAATATTAAAAAGCTCTGCAAAGATGACATTCATTAACAAGCTCTGTCTTAACTAGATTATGCATCTCTATTGAACTAGATTATGCATCTCTACTGAAATACAGACTTCAGAAGATGAGAAATTGGAGTCTTGCACAAAAGTATTCTAAACAAGGTTAGAAAACAATCCTATTTTTCCAGCTCTTAATCTCTGTGTGGTCTAGATACTATGCAACTGAGAGCTTTCCTATGCCTTATTTTTAATACAAAGTCTTTCTAATCTGAAATCCACACTCCAGAGAAAATCCTACAGGCTTTACAACAGGGCTTTTTGTTAATTAACATATGTTTTGTCCATCTTCAGACTTCACTACTTCTGTATTGTTTGGGGCTTTTTCAGTGCCTTTAATCTCATAATGTTTTGCTTCCAAGCTCAAGAACTCAAGAACAAGAAACTCAGCGCAGCAAAATGATTGGAGATCACTTGTATAGTTAATAAAAAAATAACAATAAAGTAAAAGGCATCAGCATTTCTGAAAGAAAATACTACAGGAAATTAAAACCTTCTGTTGATCAGTGTTCAGAACTATTAATTTAACCAGCTTGAGTCTCTAAGGGTTTGTCCACATTGGGGGAGAGGTATGAGTGCAAACTAGAGCAAGTCAAGGAAACCATGAATGTGAAACACATTAAATAGCTTTTAAAAGCTAAACATGTTAAGCATTAAGCACTCTAAGCACCCATGTGGATACTCCAAAGCAGATTAAATCGCAGTACTCCAAAGTCATGCAAGTGTTTAGCAAGCTATGATTTACTTGTGTTGACTTCATAAATTAACTGGTTCACCTTAACTTTTCTGAATGCTCCTCGCTTGAGAGAGTGGCTCTACCCAAAACTAGGTAGCAAAACGAAGGCTCTACAAAAAATTAGCTACAATTATATAGGAATTACACTGGGCTCTGCCTCTGCAGTTACAGCAGGAGGGATAGAATGAAAGGGGAAAATTATTTCTCCTAGTTAAGTAGCTCAATCCTCTTGAAAATGCAGGAGCTCAGAGCATTTAACTACAACTCACAAAAATAACTTGAATAATACATAAGAGCCTCCATTTAGGTTAGCTGTTTTCAAGGAGCTCTTTTAAGAAACTATTTTTACTGAGCTTAAATTTTTAAAATCAGTTTTGTCAATTCTTCTGGCTGGCCATTAGTGGCCAACAATAATAGAAGTTCTGCTCCTGCTCTCTAAAGTACAATCCATTCCTTTCCTTTTCCCATCACAACCAATACTAACCTCTCAATGGGAATGGGAATGAAATAAAAGCCTGTGATTACATCAAATACTGCTTACCAGAAGGGAAACAGGATGATTCTTGTGATGAAGAATGCGATAGAAAAGATGATAAAGAGCATATTGCAGGTTTTCTCCCAGTGAGCGTAATTAAACATTTTGGCTGCCTGCATTGAATAAAAACCATCAAATGTATTACAAATATTCTCTGAAATAAGTTCCTTTCCACATTTTCATAAATAAACACTCATCTTCCACCAAAGCAGGAAGAAGATGTCCTCCCTGTTTGACATGTAAGGCAATCACTTTACTGATACCTAATAAAGCAGTATCAAAACTGATTCTTTGTTTATATTTCTCCTTTCATCTTAAAGGAGAGGACTTTGTATCAAAGGCCTAAAGGATCGCTCTTGGATCAGACTATAGAAGTGTCATGAAAACAGAGGTGATCTCTCATTCTGGTACCAGATTCAAAACGGGCTGAATCAAAGAGAAGCTGCTGGCCACATCTGCATGCTCAGTAGCGGCAGTGACCCCTTACACACAGGCATTCTGGTGCATGTGTGTTACTGACCCTTCTCTGTGCCTAATTCAGCTTCTGTTTTCTCCTTACTATGAACTGTAGATCCTCCTGTTGGTCTCTATCCCACTAACAAGCATTATAATTGCTGCTTATGCCCCAGCTGAACTGTGCAGCTCTTCATGCTTCATTTAGGAATCATCCTGGGCACTGCTGAACAAAACAGATGCTCTCAAGTGTGAACACAGCTCCAGGTGCCAAGCCAAGGTTTCAAACAGCAGCTTGATGGACTTTTTCGTTTGAGTGGCAGGGCTGAATTAAGTCATTCTGGTACCCAACTTCAGCTTCCATCTGAGTGCTGTCCTACCAGTTGTCAGCTCAACTGTCTGTAAGGTCACACCGTTAACTGGACCAACAAAGCAGTCCAGGAGTAAAAGTAACCAGGCAAAAAACCCTGTACGCACACATCTGATCAGGACCAATCCCAACTGCGTGACCCCACAATTAGTTGTTCCAATAAAACGGACAGACTGTCAAAAGCAGAACTGCACAGTGATGGAAAACAGCCTACAAGGGCTGCTTACACTGGCATTGCCACCAGAAGAAGTGATGAAGCTATGCTCTCAGCCTTGGTGTTATGAAGTCATGATAACTGTTGAAGGAAACAGTGAACATTTGTCTTTTAAGAAAGCCAGCAGCAAGTCTCTATGACCACAGTGCTGTGTGCAGAATAGGACACTTCTGAGTCTTAAACATTTCTAACCACTGATATTTAGTTTCCTCTTCAGTCCAGGGTAAGAAATGTTTCTTCTGTGATACCTTGTTCAGGGACAGCTTAAGTGTCTCCAGCCAGAAGTCTAATGTAGATGTACCTCTCGGGTCAAAAGAAGGGTGTGGATGTTGACAAAATTAAACCAATTTGCAGAGGTAGCCAAAATTTTGGCTGCTAAATTTGCTTGAGAATTGGTACCATGACAAGCTGTTCCCAGGCTAGCCAACTTAGACTAATTTTAACAGTGAAGCAAGAATAATCCAGGGAGGCAGCTGTATTTCCAGTCCCCATTCTGTACTGCAGAACTTCTCTTGTGCTCTTTTCTCACATGGGATTCTTGAACAGAGTAACCATTTAAATTATTCAGAAGCTCTTTTTTACCTCACAATTCATGAATATGTGAAGCTGTGTTTTTGTGGGGATAGAAAGGGATCATATGAAACTTGTGGGAGAAAGATTAAAATGTCACTGAATGTAGCCTGGGCAACAACCAAAAACCCACCAATCAAAACACCCAGACAAAAAAAACAGAGATGGAGAGCGGGGTTACCTCAAGCCAGAAATCTGCAGTATCGTGCACAAACATCACCAGTGTCCCCAGACGCACGTAATTAGCGCACCAAGAGCCACTCATCAACCCAATGGCTGCCAAGTGATGAACGACATGAGCCAGAAAATCCTGGGAAAGAGAGAAAAACACAAAGGTAAAGCCAAGCAAGTACAGCCTCCGAGGGTCGGCGCGCGGATGAAGTGACAAGCACGACGTGTCACACACAGAGATGCCCTGGTAGGAGAGCTTGGATGTGTGCAGGTGTGCCAGGGACAGACTGATGCTGCCCTCATGTGGCTGCACCAAATCCAGTGTCAGGACAGTGCTTTTCCTTGCAAACACTTTTCCCCCCTTCACAGAAACAGAGGTTCTAGCTACAAACAAGCATGCCCACTTGCCTTCCTTCTGTTGTCAATCCCCAGTGTAAATAAAAGAGACCAGTAAAAACCAATCTCAGCCATGTAGTACCAATACTGGGATGGCAGCAGGGTCTGTAAGGAAGAAAATCACAGTTAACTGAGAATAGCAGAAAGCAAATGCCAAGTGAAATCATTTTGTTTTTCCTTTCCTCACTTCTTTTGCTCCACCACTGAGTCTTGCTTAAAAAATTAAACTAAACTAAATCCCTGTTCTGGGCTTCATTAAGAAGGATGTTCTGGGAGCCAAATATTTTAACCTTTACTCAGACCAAACTCTCAATTTCTGCAGCTCCTCCTTCCCCTCTCTGAATTTCAGCATGCTTTTTTGTGTGCGTTTGTCAGAGAACTACACGCAGAGTGCTTCTGCATTTAATTACAAACAACTGCAAGTAAACCAAGCCCTGCATTTTGCTGAACAATTAACATATTAAACATTCACACAGCCCATGACTAAAGTGTCAGCTATTTATGCTAAAATCCCAGGCATCTGCTTAGGCCTAGATGCTGAGCTTGGCTGTTTCCTTGTTCAATACATTCCCCAGGTGGCAGGAAGTAGGCTTGGTTAGCAAGTCCCATGGGCAGGAGAAGCTGGAAAACTGGGGGTCAGGATTCTTTTTATTCTTGGCCCCTGCCTAGGACAGGAATAAGGATGCAGTGTGTGATGGATCACAGATTTATAAAAATAAGAGTGGGGGACACATAAGGACCTCTGGCAGGTGGGCAAGAAAGCAGTTTGCTTGGAAACATCTATTAATGGGACTGTTAGCAAAATCTTTTAGGAAGAAAGAAAAGCCTCGTGACCCTTTTGAACAACCAGAGCATTGAGCAGAGATCCCCAGAGAAGGGATTCACATTAGGCCAAACCGAATCGCTGCAGCACTCCTTCCACCTACATCACTGAGCAAGAGGGCCCAGCACGCACACAGCACTTAGGCTGCTTGGCATAACCGTCTGCATGACGCTGTTCTGCAATGCCTCAAAGCATCATCAGGCTTGGTGGAAGCTTTGGGGTTTCTGCACCAAAACAAGTAACACAGAAAGCATCTACTGCACACAACGGGTAAGCTGGGGTGGGAAGAAATAACAGTGGTCTGGCTTGAGGGCTGTGCTGCAGCCCAGGCAGATCACACAAGTCCTGCAGCAGTCAGCAGAAGGTACCAAAGGAGGGCAAAAGGTTTTGGTGCTGCACCTCTCGAGGTGCTGCCTGTTGAGAGGGAGAAGCACTTCTGCAGATTACCCCTTCCAATGGGGAAATAGCCTGGAATGCCTTAAGGCCAATGGCCCCATGCCAAAAACCTCACCTGAAATGGGTAGCCAACCCACGTCTGCCAGATGTCGTAAAACCACGGTTTCTGAGGAAGACAGATGAGACAGAGACTGATCAGCTGAGTCACAATAACTTGTCTTAACTCAAAATATTCAATACTTAGTATTTCTCTAAGTGAAGCAGGCTAAGAAGCTCTAGTCTTGATAACTGTTCCCCACCAATTTCTAAAGGGATCTTGCATCTCAGATTTATTCTATTGGTCCCAGCTTTTGGCTTCTTTTCAAGACACCTGAAACATTCCAGTTCATCATTTCATCATCCAAAGCAGTGGGTGTGTGGTTTATTACTGCAATTACTCAAGATATGTTGCCACAGTGATTAGATTTTGCTGTGTTTACCAGCCACACACACCATGATGATAAATAGTGTTTAGGGAGAAGAGCCAGATGAATGCAGACACAGTGAGAACTGTTCCGCTGCTTGGGAGAAGCATTAATGACACCCCAGGCAGTGCTCACATAGTTACAAGCAGCACTCCCTCTGTTATTCCCAACTTCTGACTCAGCAGTAACACCTCAATAAATAGCCATGAAATGCACCATTGTTGTGACCCCCAGTAGTGCTGCCAGGAAAGGTTTATGGCCTCCTTTGAGAAAAACATGGCCATGTGATGCATTTGTAGGTGTTAACAAGGCATGTTGTAAAACCATCTGTGGGACTTCTTAAAACTTGCCTTAAAAACACTGATTACTCATAAAGTATTTTATCATGCCAGTTCAAAAGATAATTGAAGAATTCAGTAAAACCTCAGTGCATATTGCATCTAGATTACATACAGCAAAGAGCTGAACCCAAAGATCCACCGAAACAAATGAGTCATTCTATGGCCTTCCAGAAGGTCTAGAAACCAGCTCTTGTTTTGTTGAAAGTATAAGAATACCAGTCCTTAAAATGATTAACTTACATCATAAAGAAATATAAATCCAGCAATGGAGGATGTGAGATAGAATGAAAATCGCCAGCTGCAAAATCAAAATGAAAAAGAATGAATGATTATATTTTGTACAGAAGTCCTGAGCCAGAATTACTGCAAACCATTGTATATCACAGACAATCTTCACATAAATGTGCCCTCACACTCTACATTAAGGGTTTACACGTATTAAATGTATCTGAATTATTAATATTTAACTATCAAGCTTTGACTAATTGCTAAGGTAGTGAATTATTCTACACTATCACAACACACATCTCTTGACTGTGATCACAGCAGTAATTTTCCAGCCAGGCACAAGCTGATCAAGAGAACAGTCACAGCAAATGTAACAAATTCCCTAAACATCAACGTTTGATAACACCAACCTTCCTGCTCCATCAATCCCTCCAGCACATCCACACCAAGAACAACATCTCACAGTTCCCTGACTCTGGAAGGGCTTTCAGCCACGTGGCACATACTTTCCAATCTGATCCAGCACTGTGAACACCCCAGCAGTGACTTGTTTCAGTTGCTGGGTTAATTTCTTTTGATCTCTCTTAACACCAATTGATGAAAACAGGGGAGCCCTATGATAAAGCTACTGGATTAGTTTATGTCTTACAACAGAGGTCTGAATAAACTATAAACCTCAATCTTTGAGTAGGTTTGCCAGCATTTAGCCTGATTTAAGCTCTTTGTGGCTTAAATGGATATGCAGCAAGTCAGAGAAAACCTTCAGGTTTTCACTACTGATCTGGTGAGTCAAAGGGAAAAAAGTTCTTGTGTATCTTAGTGAGCAGTGTTGTTGCTTATATATGTCAGAGCAGGATGCTGTGATGTGGAGCCACAATCAGTGTTGTAATGACCCTGGAGCCTGTGTGGGAGGTATTGTCCCCAGGACTGGGTGCGGCCAGAGACTCCACTGGAGCATTCCCAATCACACCCCTACAGGTGATGGAAAACTTCTTCCTTTTCACTCTTCCCCTTGGCAGGAATAAGCTTGGTCTTTCCCAGAGCCACTCTTCAAAATCAGTAGGATATCACCGTGGGACTTCACATGCTAAGAAAGGCCGTGGTCAAAGACCTCAAACCCAGTGAGAACGTTTTACAGAACAAGAGATATCCTGGAGAAGAGCAGCAGCCAGCTTCCCAGAAAACCTAAACTGCCTAAAAAGGAGGAGAGAATGCCTCAAGAACACTGTAGAAATGGACTGAGATGTATAGAAATTGTGGTCTTTGGCAAACATTAATGAAGTGCCATACGAGAGATGACAACAAGAACCTGCCTGGTAAAAGCAGTCCCTCCTCTCTGAGCCCTACATTACCTGGAGGCTGATATCCCAGGTGGAAGAATGAGATGCTTAAAGACTGAGCCAGCATTTTGCAAGAAAAACAAACAAAAGATGAGACCATGGAATGGAGGAGGCCAGACATGATCATGTTTCCCACACCCATGGAAGAAGTCAAGAAAACAACTCTAAAATTGCCACTTGATACACTGGTAATAAATAACTGGTTTCCTTTCCAACTTTAAAGCATCTTTCCTCAGGTGATTTGAAAATAACCCTTCAGAACACCTACTGCACAGACAGAAGAACTCAAAGGTACACAGAGGAAATTAGAAGAGCAAATGGAAGGGGAGAGTGGAACCCATAAGTAATACCTGGCTCAGAGTTAACCAAGAGATGCCAGGAAAAGCAACACCGTGTCATGGGACAGACTTTACACAGGGGTTGATTCTGCCCTCATGCCTCCGGTTTCAAGCAAGGGAGGTGTGAGTAGTCCAGTGGATATAGCGGGACTGATTCTGTGTTGATTGTAAAGTGGTTTTCTGAACTAGATCCAAAGCACAGAGCACCTAACAAGACTGTGCCATTAGTCCCCAGCCCTACAAATATATATTGACCACACTTGGTAATAAACACCCAGTGCTTCAGATGAACTCAATGTGCAAGACTGCCAGAGCACTACCTCATTTTGCATGTAGCCAAGGTTCTTTATGAATTTGGTGAACAAAACCTGAAGCAGAACTCATCCAAATTCACCAAATTTTACCCAAGTGTCTCTTAAGCTCCAAGGCTGGTCACCAGGGAGAGCACTGAACAACAGCTATGCAAAAGGATTTTCTGATTTGACTTCAGGAGTCTTTTCTCTTGAACAGAGCCTAGCAAAAGAAGGATTTAGTAGGTGAAGTTAAAGGCTGGTAAGTCTTTTAAGGCAGGGAAGGTTTCATGCAAAGGGCGTTCCAAACCCCAGTGTTGCTTAACTGGAAGCACTAATAGCTTAAGTATGGTTTAGATGTGGCTCATCAGATTTTCCTTGTGATTCAGAAAAATGATCCTGGAGATTGCAGGCTTTCACGAATTTCATAATGCCCAGAACACTGACTACTAGCGTGGAATAACTCTGATCCTCATTTGTTGCCTTGAGAATTATATCCATTTAAATTCACTGACAGAGAGCAGAGGAAGGTTCACAAAATTGCGCAAGAGAAACCTGTTTGCTTCATCCTCTCTCAAGCTGCCAAGCGAGTTTGAATTTCACTCTTTAGCGTGTATTACTACAGACATGCATCAGTGGCATGTCAGGGCTTTTAGCAAGAACAGGAAATGTTATTGTCACTCATAACACAAAGTTAACTGATCCACAGACCAACAGCAGAAATAAGCCATGGATGTCAGTTTACCAGGAGAATTTACTCAGGCTTCAGAAAGACACACCTATGTGTATCAACCGGATCTATGCCCACCAAAGGACAGCATCAAATCATTAGCATATTGATTCACACTGATTAAGTACTCAACTTTGAGCTTTGGAGCGTACTTTTAACCCTTGTGCCTTAAGCTCATCACACTAAAAGGTTAAATATGATGATGATGTGAATTTTTGCCAATAGAATTACACTAGTCAAAATGCAAACCCACGGGACATCAGGAAAGTGTTTTACACCAGTGTTTTACATCATTTCAGTATCCAAAAGGGATGAGCTATGTAACCCCAGCCATGCCCACTGGGGGATTTGCAATTTGCATGAGATTTTGGCTAACACTGGAATAGTTAAACAGTAAAATGTTTAGGTATGGGGGAGTTCTCACACATTTGTGAAGAATCAGACTCTTGGATGCTTTTCCAGTTTTCAATCATATGCAGGAGGGTTTGAAACTTCGTACATATTCATGATTATCACTCAAAATTGCTCAATGGCCCACTCTCAGCAGTGTATTTGAGCTCGTGTTTTGCACAGCACCCCATGTTCAAGCTGTCACACCTATCATTTAGTTCAGATGCCGCAATTCCTGCTCTTGAACTGACTTCTATACACATAATAGCATCCCAAGAGGACACCATGGGTACATACATAAACAAGAGGGAGTAAGCATTTTCGTTCCCATGTGATTACTGCCAGACATGAACATATTTCCCTATTCTCCGCATGTTTTCATTAAGCACCATGTAGCAGGAGCCTACAAATAAGTCCATTATTACACAAGGAAGAAAACTGTAAAACATTTTTAAGGGCTTTTTCAGGAGAAACCATTAACCTGATCCTTTAAAGTCACACCATTTGGACAAACACTACTAGATCCTTTCAATTTGCTTGCATGCGCACAAACCAAAACCCTTGTCAGACAGCCCCAGCTTCCTGGAAATGAATCCCCGTTAAAGCAAACCCCATAATCATCAAGAGCATTGTTTTTTCTTACAAAGCTTCCTGGAATTTCCGAAGCACTGTTGGGATCTCCAGGTTTCGCCGTCTCCTGAACCACTTTTCCACCAAGCGGACAGTACAGTTGCACTTCTTGGCAAGGCCTTGAATATCTGACTGCAAAAAATGGAACAGCGTTAGCAATGAGATGCATTCCGATGTCATTTTCATTTATTTCGTAGCTCACAAATCAGCTTCCCACTGTTGTAAGGTCTTAATTAAAAACTATGACTAATATTAACTCTTTATGAGGGTTTACTTGCAGGCTTCCTGCTTTAATTTTTGAGTGATACTCACAGAAACCCAAATTATCAAGACATAATTTGTATAAATAAAGTAGGCATGAAACATTCAGATCCACAGACTCTGCTATTATCTTTCTAGTGGCTTCTGATAATTTCAAACACTCAGCTTCTACAGCTAAGCAAGAAGGTGGGCTGGAGAGGGAAGCGCCATGTATTAACCCCTGTGGACATTGTATCTAATTGTACTATTTATAAGCATTACTTTATGTCTAAATTATTTCCTCAGGTGAGACATGGGCCTGAAATTAAGGTGACCTGAGCTCTGTTCTCAAATCCAATGTCCTTCTCTGGTACAGGCAAGTCAGTTAGTCTTGCTGAGCAAAATCCAGACTGCCTCCTTTGGACACCTAAAAATAAACATGGGCTACAGCATTGCCTGGAAATGCATCTAATGCAGTCTGGGCTCTATGTGGGCTCTTGAAGCTGAAGCAGCTCTGTTCCATGCAGCCATGCCAGCATGGGCTAAGCACAAGGCAGCATGGCTCTTGCATTTCTCGGTGCTCAGTGTGCAGCAGCCTGGGGGCTTCCTCTCTCTCCTCCATCCCCAAGTGTGAAAGGTGTGGGCTGACCTGCCCTGGGGCTGCTGTAGGAGTACAGGTAGTGTTCAACTCATCCCTGGGGAAGTTCTTTCCTGGCAAGTATACAGGTATGCAAATAGCGGGTGGCAGCACCACCTCCACCAAGGTAAGTCCAGTTCAGTTAGTCTCCTACCCTCAAAGGAAGCTCTGGAATGTGAGCAAAGGCAACTTAGCTACTGGGAAAAGCAGGAGTGCAAACAACCTGGGTGTTCAGCCCATCCTGCTGGCTGGGGAGCTCTCTACTTGCCATGCAGGAATACCAACTGCATTTTGACAGACACTGGAGACAGTCACCAGCCAGGCCTCTGCATGCTTTCCCAGGCATGCTGCTCCCCAAGCTGGACACCTAAAGGAGGCAGCCTGAATCTTTCCCATGTACTGAGGAGCATAAAAATGCTGTGCTTCCCTTCAGAGATTAATCGTCAAACTCTACTCATGCAGCAGGAAGGTATGAAACAGAGATCGGGATACTTGCCCAGATAGAGAAGAGCTCATATGTGATGAATAGATGAATATATCTATTCCTGATGATATCAGGCAAAAGTCACAGTAAGAGAACAGCAGAGTTAGGGATAGAAAGCAAGGTTCCACACATCAATAATTCTCAATATCCCTCATTACTAGAAAGCACATATTTATTTTCAAAACTAGTGTGCAATTGTTTGGTAACTGTAGGTAGGTAAGCGAATTCTGAGGCTGCATTCCCAGTGAAGTACCTGTTTCCCATCAACAATCACATTGACTCATTTTGTGGATGGTAAACATTGGCTATTACATTTTTCTTGTTCCAGTTTAAAAACAAACAGCAAGGTAATAGAAAGATTGTTTTTCTTCTCACATAAGCCAGGATTAAGTATGCAGCAATATAAGGGATCAAAAGGCTTCCATGCCAGTGATCCAATATTATTGCTTGCAATAAATATGATACCACTTTCCAACAACAGATATCAGCTGATGTTTCCTCCAGGCAGAATGAGTTAAAGACGGGACACTGATCTTCACTGGAAATATTATTAACAGTCAAATCTAGAACAGCACACCAGAAAATTAAACATCTTCAACATATTTTCTGTTTGGATGCCATACAACCTTGTCAGCAGAACAGCAACACAAACCCAAATAAATTAAGTCATCTGTCAATCAGCTGGAACTCATTCCATGATGTCACTGCTGATAGCTGATTGAAACAGTAAGACTTGGGATTTTCCAAAACCAAAACTCGATTAAAAGAATGAGAATCCTTACTTGGGATGGATGTTTTGAGCACTCCCGGAAATAACTCTCTAAAACAGGATTAGGCTGTGGCTTCACACGTCTGACATTCTTTATACCTAAGGCTTTTGCTAGAGGTATAGCAATGTATCTGAAAAGACATACCATGAAAATCTTTTAGAATACAACACAGTTACAAGACCGTAGCTATTCTCAAGCCAGGATATGAAGAAAATAAATCTGAAGCAAATTAATCTGCCCTGGGATACGACACTGCACTGTGAGAGAAAGGAATCTCCCTCCAGCTAATCCCAAGAGGGAACCACAGCATATTAGCAGTTATGTAAAAAATAGCAGACCCAGGGACTCAAACTTGTCATCATGAAATGCTGTACTCAAGGGAAGATCCTGATTTTTGTGTCCTTGTGTTTTCCAGAGGCATATTGGAGTTAAGCAACAGTTACAGGACAGTGAAGCAAGAACAGATGCTCTCTCTGTGTGAGCTGAAAGATTGCTACTGGGATACTTTCTCCTAGAGGCAGATAGTCACTCAGCACATTGCTTCATGAGGCTACCACTGCCCAAGGTGCCGGATTTGGCTCGTGACCTCTAACATGTAGCAAGCAGCAACTTCCCCAGACACTGACGGCTTCTCTTCCCTTTCCATTTTCCAACACAAATTGTTGAAGAGCACACCAAAAGCTTTGCTCTTCTACTTGGGCAGGCTTCTCTGAAATAGCCCCCCTCACTCCTGCTGATATCAGCAATTGATTCCTTATTACTCACAGCAGTGGTCAGTTATCCTCATTCATGGGCAGATTCACTGCAGGCCAGATGTGTGAACTAACTATTCACAAGAGCCATTTCCAACAACAGCACAGGGAGACACACTTGGGCAAGCCTTTACTCAGGAGACACTGAGAGTGGTTCTAAACATATGATCCAAATTACTTTTGATCTCTAACACAAATGATCTTATCTGCTTCTGTTTTAAGTATGTCCAACTTACAACATTCCAGATTTCCTCATTCTATCCTGAAATAATTATAGAAACCTACTAATCACATACTTTAGAGCAAAAAAAGCACAAATAAATAAGTCAAAACACTACAAATCTTAACATATTCATAGCTTTCTTCTGTGGAGCACATCTCTGCCTGTCCCATAAGATTCCAGCTGCAGAAGCAATCCATCTTTCAGTGCCAAAGTGAGGGAAAAAAGGAATCAGCATTACTAGATGTGCATAAAATGTTCACATGGAACTCTGAGACCCCTCCAGTCTGCCTAGTTCTGCTACAGCTAGACACCTGGGATCTATCAACCTTACACAAATGTTCTGATGGAGGACCAAAGGAAGGGAGAGGTTTGGTGAGGAGGACAAATGCCTTTACCCTTCCACTACAGGAGAAAAGCAAAAGGAAGCCCAAATGGCTTTGTATTAATTGTATCTCTAGCAAAAGGAGGTAATTGAATTATCCAGATGTTCTACAAAAGCTAGATAGAAACATTTTCCTTCTAGTTGGACCGCAGCCACATGTTCTTAGTGAAAATATTTCCCCATTTTTCACCTGCCCTGTTATCTGTACTAGATTTTTCCAGCAAAACACCAACTAGTGCTCCTTTACAACAATGCAAGAACCTTGATCTAAAGATATGCTATTTTTTTTTACATATTTTTAGCATAATAAGGATTAACATCAGCATCCAATTGTATTCATGTTTCTTACCTTTCACTGAAGAACCGGATAATCAGCAATACAAAAGCATATGGAATTGTGGCATATAACTGATGTGCTTTCGGAAAGACAAGTCCATCACGGTCTACAAAGTGTGCCCACGTGACGTTGATGGGCATCCAGATATTCTCCCACCAGAACCAGCTGTTGAGTGTCTTCAGTATGTGCGCCATGCTAAGCAAAGAAAGAGATGATACAAAATTATTCCTGATGTATTGGAAAGAGAATGTATGAAATAAAACATATTGAACCTTGTGAAGAACAGTGGATCCCAGCTGGCAGGATATTACCTAAAGATAAGGTACAAGCAGCAGATGAGGCTTGGGTCCCACAAGAACAGGCTGTCCTGGCCTGCACAGGTTGCACTGGTATTGCAGGTCCAACGGAAGCACTCTACAGAGAGCGTGCAGGCACTATAAAGATGCTCAGGTGTCCCTGACTAAAAGGACAAAAGGCTTTTGAAATGTGCCAGGGGGAAGGTAATCTGCTGTCACATTTGAGTCCTTCATGCTGACTGCTTCGTACCTGGCTAGATCTTTTGCAATGATCATTTATAATCTACTATTCCAGTGCATAAAAGATACTACAGAGAACTGATCTTCTCTAGGCTCCCTTTGTAAATTAAGTGGGTAGCTCCCTTTGTAAATTAAGTGGGTAGAAGAGTGAAAAAGAAATAAGAAAGTCCAGGGGATGACTCAGTTCTGTAATAATGAAGATATTTTGCTGCTGAATTACTGCTATTTAATATACTAGTGTGAATATATACCTTGATCTGATTTTGCAAACACCTGCGCACAGGGCCAAGTGTAAAAACTACCGTGCACAGCAAGGTTTGGGGGGGTTTGCAGAAATACTGTGATTTAACTGTGACCAAATCCTAGATCAGAACAAAATGTCTAAAATTAGTCCTTGAAGGAAAGAAAGTCACTTAAACCATTTCATTCTTATAAAGTCTTATTTTTAACCTTTGCAAACTACATCACATATTTATACATTTCTGTTATCCCTCCTTCAGTTGTAAGGACTTTACACTACAAACATGTTATATATCCTATAAAAGTGTAAAATCCAGTAAAAATAGAAGTTACTATAATGTTTTCCATAATACTGAAGTATGTATTTTTTCTATAATTTCTAGGAATAATAAAATTAAACAGCTTTTTCCATACCAAAGTTTCCTGTAAACCACATGAAACATGAGGAAGTAACTGGTATCACTGAACATAGTTTCCAGTAAGAAAACTAAGGGAGATGGGAGAATTTCAACCAAGTCTCCTTGTAGCATCACACACCCCAACAGAAGATCTAACAGTGATATATTTGTACATGATCAAGTGATAAGATCAAATCCTGCTGAGGCCCTTTCACGGTCAGTATGTGAGCAGGAGCCACACGGCTTTAGCTTTGCCTGCAGCCACACACAGCTCCTGCCCATGCTGGATCAGGACACTTGGTGCACTCACATGGCCTTCCAGGCTAGGACAGGGCTGGCTCTGAAGCCCACTTTAATCAACAGCTCAACGAGCAATCACTGTCATCCACGCCAGGATGCTACCACTAAGCTGAAGCCTTGGAGCATGCCTGTGAAACAGCGACTTGTATCCATCAGAGCTGGGTTAACAGACACTGTGAATCAATGTACTGCCCCAGCACAGTAGTCAGTATTGAACTATTAATAACCCAACCATTTAATCTTTTAAAATGCCGAAAGGGGACAGTAAAAATCTACTGAATGAATCGTGTGTATAAGAAAATGCAAAAGTAAAGGAGGGAGAAATCACAATTGTTCCTGCACTAAGACTTTATATGCCAAGTTTCAGCCTAGAGCAATTTTTTACTGCTGAATTATAAACTCCTGGAAGTAGGGATTTATAATGGGGCTCCTAACAGACCCTTAACTACAGCTACCAGGCGCCATGATAATGAAGCAGGGCTTTGAAATACGACATTTTAGGTCAGACAGAAAGGCTTGCAAACTGCCCTAGAAGACCAGGGGAGAGACTCATTACACAGTTCTGCTTGCTAATATATCTGTATTTTTAAACTCGACTGTGCATTGCAAACTATCACAAACTGTAGCTGCAGTAAAAATAGGCCGGTCTATTATAACACAGTGGAAAGAATACTAACAGTTGGATTAGGATGAGACATGTTGTAGGGATTTATAACTGAATATGCACCCAAAACACCTAACCCTAAAAGAGTAGTGCATATTTTCATATCAGATTCTTGGGATCTTGCTAATTCATGTGTTCCTTCCACACATGGATGTCAAGTTACCTTAAGACCTTTCAGGTCTTAAACTGGTTAATACATCTCTACTAAACCAAGATCATAAGCACATGCTTAACCCTAAAATTTAAAGGAATTATGGGATTTGGGGTCTGATCCTGAGTCCACAGATTTCAGTAGAAATCCTTCCTCACAAACACCACAGAGACTCATAGAAAGGTGGGTTCTCCAAAAGTCATGCTCCTGTGATCCCTTGTATTTGTACCAGGCCTTGCCTGGAACACAAAGGATCAGACCAACACTGATGAACATTGTCAAAGTAATTCTTAGAAATCAGCTGACATCTGTCTGCAGCCTATTCTTATGTTTCATTACTCTTAAACTGGATCTTCACCCTACATCCAACTTACGTTTTCACTACAGCAAATCAGGCCATTCCCCAAGCAATCTTAGAGATTTCCATCTTCATAATAGCAGCTGTTCAAGTAGTTGGGATGTTCTCCTGTCTCCCTTCAGCTTCAGTTCTCACCACGAGGTTCCTAGAGCACCTGCAAGGTGTGGAATTCCCTTCAAACACATCTGGGCAGCAATGATCTGAGTATTTTGCAGTTTCTTTCTGCTCTAAAATGGCTGAAGCTGTGGCTGTGCGATTAAGTAGTTTAATCCCTCCTTAAATCATGGATATCCTGAAACATGTAGGAACCCTTTAAGTACTGTTTTGTCACATAGATTTTACACAAGCAAAGCTCTCTTCTCCTATACTACAAACAAGCTGTGGCCCTTTCAGCTTGCTGAGAAATATCCCACATGTACGTTGTATGTTTTTGTGTATGGGAAGGAAGCTGACACTCAACAGAAGCCTCCATAGTGTGAGTGGGAAAGGGAAGGCAGCCACCACACATCCTCTTGAGGAAAGGTCTGTCTTGTCCTATCTGCCACCCAGGGGCTATGAGCAGGGATGATGAGGCAGATGGGCATTTCCTCGTATACTGCCCGCAATCTGGGTGGGAAATGGGAGAACCAGCTCCTTATCACTTGGGTGAGTGGAGTGTTTTGCAACAGGCACCTCTGTGATGCGCTGCAGCTGCAGTCCCTGGAACCCAGGTTCATTTCCTTAGCGGATCCACATAAAACTATGACACAACTTGTCAGGAGCTGGTTACCACACAAAAGCATGTGTTCCAGTGTAACCACAAGTGGGGTAACCAGTTCCAGTGCTGGGATCAGGCTACAGGTACCGGATTTCAAAGGCAGCTGATCTTTCTAGCTTGCATAAACTCCGAAGCTGTTATTCTCCGCTCCCACACACAACTTCCAAATAACGGAGAGCAGATGCAAAGGTCCAGCTTGTCCTGGTTTGGAACCAACTCTAACAAGAACACTGAAAGCCTACCCAGCCTGAACCTCCTATTGCTAGGAGTGGTGAGCTCAGAACTTCCTTCTTTACAGCACCAAGCAAGCAGGAATGGGAAACGACCACTGCCGAGTGACCCATATTTTGCCCAACCTAGGCTGAAACCCCCCTGCTTCTTCCCAAATTCCTATCCTTTCACCAGCACCAGGAATGTTATTTTCACTGACAAAACTGGAATAATTGCCCTTGTCCTGAAGGGCCTGAAAGTCAGTCTAACAATCAAATATAGGTATTTTAGAAACCTGGACAGTTTCCCTGCACCTTGGAAGTTCAATACTTCAAGTAAAGACATCTCTTCCTTGCTAAGGATCTCCTCTGTTGCCTAATCTAGTTTCAAATGGGCTACTTTAAAACAGGAAAATCAGGAATGATTACTTCAGGAACTGCATCATTTATAATTAAAGGAAAGCCTACACAGTTGGGAAGTAAAGTTTCTTTTAAACCCCTGTTCCTTGGATCCTTGATCTATTCAATTCAAAACCAAAATTTCATATTTCTAATGCAAAAAAGGGCAAGTTTTGGTTTGACAAAAGCTATGTGGTTACATTTTGACAAACAAATTCAGGAGCTGCTTTGAAGTGGAATTTCTGGCTGCTACAGTCTGAGGAATAAATACAAAGAAACAACGTCAAGGCCTTGATTGTGTCTTCCACACAAAAGCTCTCGTTTGCAAAAACTGCATTTCCAAAACCAGGACTAAGAGAAGGTGATATCCAGGTGCGAAGGATGTGTCAAGGAGGATTTCCTATCCTTATCAGAAAACCCAGTGGACCACTAACACCAATACGCAAGCGAAAGAAACCTTCATTTCTCTAAGCATCTTACTAGACCATCTACTCAGTGTGGCTCCAGTGTAGCAGGGAAAGAATGAAATCAGGAAAGAGCAAGAATAACACAATACTCCTATTTCTTTCATCACTTGGTAGAACTGGTAAAGCTGGTGCAGCAACTGTTAGGAAAAATCAAGTCTCACAGATATCAGAAGAGATAGGAGAGCTATTCCAGGCTGTTAATCATCAACATTAAACCAGAGTGGTTTAAAAGATTAAATAAGGATCAGATCCACTGTATCACAGGGTTTGGTTTTGCTTAAGACTGAGCAATATATGCAACAGCTAGCACACACATTTCAAAAGGAGATTTGTGATCTGCTACAAATAGATAGCACATTGTTTAAAGAATCCCAACTGCAATTACCATCATGAGACAGGTGAAAAATATGGGACCCTCATTTTATTGCTAAAGGTATAGAACCTTCTTCTTAGTGAGGAGAGCAGCAGCACTACCTAAGAGATACCTTTAAGAAAATCCCAAAACTACAGAAAAGTGAGTTTTGGTAAAATCCAACACCTTCCCCTCCCACTATGTACGAACCCAACTTGTGAATGGTTTAGTATCTGTGCATGTGTTGACAGTTGATACTGTGTCTTAACAGCCTCTCCAATGGGCAACTGCTGCTTTATCTATCTTCTGGAAAGTTTGGGAACTCACAGAATGTGACACCACATTAACTTCTCCACTGAATTTTTTATGCTAAAGAATTATTAGTCCCTAAGGCAGTAAGAGCAACCCTGCCCTGCACTGTTTTCTTCTACACGAACCTATTTATTCAGGCACTGGTTGTTACTTGTAGGTATCTGCCAGTTGAAAACATCACTTGCTCCTGCTTCTATGCACTGCTTTTTGTTATTTGATGAAGCAGTGTTTTGCACCTAACTGGCATAATGGGTTTGAATAATGGCTTGAGGAGGAAAGAACTGAGTGAAGGATATTGGATTGATGCTACCATATTGTTGCATCTTGTCTGTCCAGAAGTGAGAACACAATTCAGTTGAATTCTGCAGAACCCAAGCCATAGTGTGAATGGCACCTTATCAAGCCTACACACACAACCAGTGGCAGCGTGGAATAAAAGAGCTGTTGAACTTAGAGGTTCTTACGATGAAACACTGAAATACTCCATACACATAAACCAGCTGAATTAAGATTGCTTTGAGACCTTTAACTTCAGATTTACTCCCCAGCTTGTGCAAATCTCAACTGTAAACAGTTTAAGTGCCTGGTTATAGGGCAATTAGAGTATTTTACTTCTTTTACTATTCTATCACATTACCTTGTAACTTGGGTCCTATATTGTAGCAGGCTGAAATAGCACTTTGAATAAATCTCAATTAAGGTGGCAAGTGAGTTTTATATTTTACCCTGTTCTCTGGGGGGGAAAACAGAGAGCAAGACCTGTTTGAAATCATTCATTTTCTGGGTTGAAGTTACCATGCTCTCTCTACTTAAAGGTAAATCATTTTTGAGCAGCTAAAATGGTTTTAGCTGATCACAGGCAGCTGAGGAAAGTGAAATACAGTTCTCACATGGTACAGTTACAGTGCTTTTAAGCTTTAAAAATCTGTGACATTGAGAGAGTTGGATAAGAAGTTGTGAAATAACTCAAATATCTGTACTAATTTTGAGGTAAAACAAAATAGTTCTTTGGGGAAAAGAGGAAAAAAAAGCCCTGTCCAAAATACAGGTTAAGAGAAGCTTAAATTCATAAATAATTTGAACAGGCCTGGAAGGACAACAGCAGTTGCTTCAAGAACCCTATTAGTAACACTTGTCAGAATACAAGCATGAAATTTTTCTTCAAATTGTTACTACTGGGGAAAGATGCAAAAAACGATCATTTTTTGTAGCTTACCTAAATTTTTAAATAAAAACCTAAAGTCTAACTTAAAATGCTAAGCTATTTAATAGAGATTTTACCAGAGTTGTGAGCCTTCTTGGTCACTTACTTAAGACAAGTGTTAAGGGCAGAGAAGAACAGAGCAGCATTTGGGTACACAGCGACCAGGATAAGCACATTATGAGAAGTACAACTACCACAAACCACAGGAAGACAGCAAAATAGTAAGGAACTAGACAGAGGACCTGAGGATGCAGAGGCAAAGACTGTTGGCTTCTCCACCTGCACATGACTCAAGGTTTTAAATTGGCCCTTGGGAGGTGGTGAAAGGGACGGGGCTGGTGCATTTTTACTCTGGAATACTGTCCTCTCTGCAGCTTCTCAAAAGAGAGTCTTCAGCTCATGTACATACAATGGCTCAAGCTTGTACATTAATGATCTCTCCACCACCCTGAACCAGCCATTGAACCAAGTCTGTTGTGCTCCACTGTTCTTAGTTCTCTTCCTGTTGGTTATCCCCTCTTTTGCAGTTTAACCTGCCCAGGCATCCTCCACCCACAAAGCCAACCACAGGAGGAGCCAGAACAGAACTGGTATTTCATTATTTCAGCTACTGTTTGACAGCCTTTTCATGTCCTAACAAATGCAAGATCTTCAGCTAAAGAACCAGCATAGCCTCTTCTCCAACAGTGGCAGCCTAGCTGAAGACATGACCAAACTAGGAAGCTAGCTAAAAATAGCTATACAGTACAAAAAAAGAGGGGAAAACAGGAACAGGGTTCCTCCATCTGAATGTTGCAACATTACTATGAAAGAACTCTGTCTGGCAGCTTGTTTAAATGTGTTATTTATAGCACTAGCTTCTTCTGATCTTCAACAGGTAAGTCTTAGAAAAAACCTGCTAATTTCTTATAGAACATTTTTTGTTAGCATTTAGCAGAACAAAATTAGAACTAGCTTTTTCTAGCTATTTAAATGCAAAAGTGGGAGGTATTTTTCAATCACATTTACATCGTTAACTAACATTATTTCTCCTGTTAATAAATTTTCCTCCCTTCCATTTCAGAAAGCAGTGCTTTTACAAGCACTTAATAGAATAATGATACAAGAAGAAGAGCAAAACTACTACTGTAACCTGTACTACTTTTCTCTAAAATAAAAAGCAGTTCTCACAGGTTGGAATACTTAGCGGCAACATATAAAATCTCATTAGCACCTATTCCACTCTTTATCTGAAGACTATCACAATAGCTGCTTCTAATCTTCCCTTACAGAATAGGCAGTGTTAGACCAGCACATGCTAACGACGCCAAACATGAGATGTAGGGAGGAGAGAGGGAAAAAAAAACACCCCAGAACAGAAAAGAAGGAAAGAAAAAGGCATTCTTACCTTTATGATGTTGCAGTCCAAGAGAACATAAGCACATTAGCAGGGAAGAGGCATTACACTCACTACTTTGACAAAGGTAAACACGCCCTATCTACAAAACTCTTTCAAATTCTTCAGAGACCCACCCAGCAAAGCTGCACTTCAAGATTTCTGACTGAAGGCAATCCTGATGTCATATGGATCTACCTGGTGAAACTCAGGAGTAGCAACGCCAAGCGCCTTCCCTCTGCTTGTTTCAACACAGTAGATGAAGAAACGTTTGAGGTCACATGGTACTTGGTTGTATGATGAGAATTCATCTCAACTCCTATTGCTCTCCACACACAGGAGGACGCCGCGCCTGCTGATGGTGCACAACAGGAAAGGCCAAATGCATCACTTGACACTGACATTTTTAGATGCATTATTAAATGAAGTATGGGTTTTCAAATAAAGGTAGAGAAAGGTTTCTGCTTCTATTGCCCAGTCTCAGGAACACTTCCAGTCTCAATCGTCTAAATGTTTTACAGAATATGTTTCAGTTCCTCAGAAGATAGAAAGTGGAATTTCAAAAAAAGTCCTAAAGCAAGAGGGAAACATATACTAAGTGCATGTTTGGTGAGAAATGCCACACAAACATGTCTATTTTCCTTAACCCTACATGCTTTTTTAGTTATTGTAATTCCAGTGGCTAAGGAGTAATGCTGTAAGTCATTCCTCAGCAGCTCTCCCCAGTTTCAAATAGTAACAGCCTTCAGAAGTGTGGGCATTACTTAGTGTTTTGGTGGGCAGCACACCTTGACATTGTTCAAAAGAAAGGAGAGAACCTCACTGACAAGCCAGGAGCAGAGAGCCTCTTATTAGCCCATACTTCCCGCTTGCAGTCAGCAAACAGCAAACCAAGAAATAGGAACAGACATGTCAAAGTTAAACCAAAGGCTCACCTCACCCAGCATACTGTCTCTGAAGGAAGCTCGTAGTAGTTGGCTACAGAAGAGTGCAAGAACATAATACAGACAAAATAGCAACTGATGATACCCTCAACCTTCAGTAGTTTGGGGCTCACAGACTTCCCAAACCACAGATGGTATCTCTATAAATAACAGTGGAGAGGGCTGGAAAATAAGGCCAGCGCAGATCTCTGTTTGAGTATGCTGAACCTCTCATCACAACCTGAAAGACTGCAATAAAACAAGTAACCCAGGCAATATTTGGATCCTGTTCATTTACCTCCCTTCAAAGAAAGGTTTGAATTTGTTCATACACCATTTTTTTCTCTTTTTTTTTTTCTTTTCTTTTTGAGGCATTCTATTTTTGAGCTATGGCAAATCTTTGGTCCTTCCATAAAACTGGGAGTGGTACTCAATAAACTGATGCACCAAAGCAATATTAAACATGAAGGATTATTTCAGAAAGGTAGTATTATGGCTTTGCTGTTGCTTTAAATTATCTCCATGCTTTCCCACATCTGAACCACCAGTACAAACTCAGCAGAACATTTAGGTACACTTTGCCAATTAGGAAAGCCTAGAGCAAGCTGATTCATATATCACTTGGCTAATAGTGGCAGTAATATAGTAGGTAATTGGCAAGGACACCTTTCTTATGCCTCAATCCACGATTTCTTCATTGTCACACTAAATTACAAAAAAAGCACATCTATTTAACTGGAGCAAATGTGGGGCTGCTACAGAAAAGATGGGAAAAAAATGTTTTTACATACTTTTTGAGGAGCATTCATTAGGTATCCTCACCACCGATGCAGAAATCTATTACAAGATTAAAGATATTGCACGGTAAATACTAAGCTAACCATACCCTCTTGATCAAAGCTGCCCACTGACCTTTCAATTATTGCTGCAATTTCATAGGACTTTATCCTTCAGGGAACTTAAATTTGAATGCTGCAAAAAAGAAAACCAGAAGCATCTCAGTCTGTACATCTCACTACGAAACAAAATGAAATAAAAATCTAAGTGTTACTCCTCCTTGCATGCAGCACAGCACCTACTCAATCAGCAGTTAAATACAACTAGATAATGGAGGCATGTATTTGACCTAAAGAATTATTTCACATATCACTGGAAATTACATACCAGTTTTCAGTGGGGAAAAAACTATTAGAACAAACCAACAAAACTGCATAAAATTTACTTCCTTCCATTTTCCAGACAAATACATACATTAAATGACAGTGAATCTAGACATTGGACAAGAGCTTTCACTTGAGTTTTAAGCAGTTACATAAGAAAGATTATAGTATTAGTTAACTTTCTCAGTAGAGAAAACCCTCTTGGCAAATCTTCAAGACTGTATTAAACCTTAACACTTCCAGAATCAGAGCTGCTGCGTAGGATGGTACTTGCAGGGGAAAAAGAACCAAACAGAACCCAACTCATATTCCCCCTCACAAACAAAACAGAAACCTCCAAAACCTAAGGGTTTGGTTTGTTTTCTGCTGTGAAATAAAGTGAAATTAAATTCATCCAGGGACCTGACAGATAAACGTTCTGAATATTGTCTATGAGTACCTGGTCAGTTTTGCTAAATGGTTCTATCTCAATGGCAGACAATTAATCAAATCTCAGCCATATGTATATACAAAATATGAATTTGCTCTATTTGATATAATAACAATAATTTAGACTTAATAATAATAATGTAATTTGGACTCTGAATTCTCTTTTCACCACCAGTGAAACCCATTGCTTGCCACCTGGCTTTCCTTCAAGATTAAGTTAAAAAACCTTGATATTCCTATACTTCCTGCTCAAGAATCAAAAAATAACTGAAAATTAATCATTCCCAAGTCATATGTTCAAGGACATCAATACATAACTCAATCTTGCAATCTGCAGGGCTAAGGTCCTTTTCTTCACAGGATTTTGTGTCTTCTCCTAATGAAGCAACTTTCCCCTACATAAAAGGGATGAAGAAGTCCATTTACAATCTCTCAAAAAGCTTTCTTCTCAGTACCTTTCTAACTAAGAAGTATGACCTGATTCATAATCTTACTTAATCTCCCCCTATATGGGAGAGGTTCATTCTAATTAATAATGCCATCTGTCATAACTGAAGATTAAACACCTGAGTTTGAACAAAGTAAGCATGAAGGTAACAAATACTTATCGTACATGAATGTCACTGCAGGGCTAAATCAGGAACACACAATATGAACACATAGGCTGAAATCTTCAAAATGCTTAAGTCTTCTTCAATTATTGTTTCAGAACTTGGTTCTCATGAATTTAATAAGAATTAGAAATCTCAGTTCTTTGAGAATCTGGGCCTTAATAACAAGAAGGCAGATGGCAACCACATAAAAAGGGGATGACAACTGCATAAAAAGGGGATGTCAGTAGTAATACTGGAAGGATAAAGGCAGTGGAGAGAAGCGAAGGAACATACGCCACTGCTGGCCCAAGCTGCCATCACTTCACTAAAACCCAGAGAACAGGATTATTAACAGGTTTCAAATATGCCTTAGGAAAAAGGCTCCAGGAAAAGGCATTGGCATTACCTGGGGACTGCCTTCTAACCAATTTGTCTCGCACAAGGAACTACTGAGGGATATAAATATCACAATAATGCTCTCTTTCAAGTAGTTACAAACTTCTAGGTGCGTTCTATTTAAACACTGAACATCCAGTGTATCAATAAGCCTCCAGGGCAGCAATGAAGAATGCTTGCATATCCAGAGGCGCAGAGATGTATGTGATCCAGTGAAGAACTCATCTATTCACAGTTTGGTCAGCATTCTTTATGCAAAAATCCCAGTTTGATTTGTTTTTAAATTACCCTAGGTGAGAAAACGCTTTTCTTTCCTCTTGACTAAGCATCAACTTGCATGTATTTGTCAAACTCACCTAGCAGAAACACTAGAGCAACTAACATAGAACTGCATATCTATACAAGGTACTTTCACTAAGTATGTTCTAATACATTTGAAAAGGCAAATTTATCAAGACTAACTTTGGTTGCTCCCATTTATAGCAAGCAATGTGTTAAAACTAGCATGCTACTCAAAATCTTAGCAAGAACAACTGTATCTAAGGATTGACTTGTATAGTTCACCCTTTCCACTCCAAATAGAGCACTGCCAATTCACTCAAACAACACTCCTGTGTGCTATGAGTATCTTCAGAGAGTCATGAGACTGATACACAAACTCTTCTGGCAGCAACACTAGAGATTTAACAATTAGTTCAACCAATTCAGTCAAAGATTTTAATTCCTTTCCAACAGTCCAAATAATACGAGATGAAAAAAAAGAGATGCCTTGTTGATCCTTCGGGCTGGAAGCACTGGTTTAACAACTGCATGAAAATAAACCTCAACAATTTGGAAAACTTGCACATAAGACAAATGCAAATGTTGCTTGATTACACCACCAGAAGACTCTCAGAGCATCAGCCTTTACCCATCCACAGAGAACACAAGTGCAAGATAGGAGCATTAGGTTTACAAGAGTGTCATAAGTATAGAAATCCTCAATGTTGGTTTTTATTCTTGTATTACAGGATTAAAACATGTATTACAAGTCTTTAAAATGGAAAGCAGTCAAAAATATTAAAGGGAACCCAGTCTGAAAAACCACATGCATGAAAGCATGTGGATTCGGCTGTAATTGCAATCAAGCTCTACAAATACTTAAGTTCAAAAATACTCTTTTTAAAAAGCATATCCTGCATGTAACTTCTAGTGCTAACTGCTTACCTCCTTAAAACCACTTATTCTATTGATGTTGAAGGTAAACTCCTCAAAACAATCACACAGGCATAAAGGGAGACTGTGGATGTTTCAGGATATGTCCTCAGATAGAAAACTGTCTCCAGATAGGTCACCTGCTTTGTTCTGTGTCTTGCTTTCAAACAACACAAGAAAAGTTAGATATCAATATTAAAAGGTAAGGCACATCAAACTCCTAGTAATAACTGACCTACTTCTTAAGCTCTCATTTAACATTGGTAATAGGTTCCGCAGCTGAGTTAATCTGCTCTAGCAACTGAAGTTACAGCTCTGCCTGTACTTTTAGATAGTAAAACAAATCAAAAAAACCCCAAAAAACAAACCAAACCAAACCAAACCGTCCTATGGACTCATCAATGGTTTAAAACACAAATTCTTTTGCAAAGTGTTTTTTTTTGTGCTAGACTTTTTGAATATAGCCATAGACCTATGAGCTACCTTCACTGCTCACACTCACGAGCGTAATAAAGTTGACTCACATCAGTTTTAGTCCATCTCAGGTCCTACAGTTCATAAATGGTAAAATATCAAGACATTAATGTATCCAGTTGCCAGATACAAACCACATTTACCCATTTTTACCACTAAAACTTTCTGAGAATTAAAACAATGGCTTTCTGAGAAGTAAAACATGTGGGAATGATCACTCCTAATAACAAACCGGGCACACAATCAACTTCATGCCTGTAAGAATTAAATACAGTTGGGCTGTCTTTGGATTTGCTGTGCTCAGAAACCAAGTTATGGCTCCTATACTTCTTGCTAAATTCTACGCACTGTTCTGAGATGTCTAAACTTTCACTCCAAGAAAGGTTTTATAGTTGCAATAATCACTGGCAAACAAGACCAGCACTTAACAAACGGAAATTACTTCCCCATCCTACCTTTCCCACCCTCCTTATCTTAGTGTCTGAGAAATACTGTTGTAATTTAGATACTTCCAGCTGGCAAAGTATAGACCAAGAAATGTTGAACATGATTATGTTCAGTGAAAACAATGAAGTTACTCTGTTAAAATAAACTGCTCAGCACAGCCTAGATTAGAAGTGAGGACAGTGGGAAAGGATTTCACTGAAATCCTACCTGTGTTTAAAATTGTTATCTTGAGAAACTCTTGTTCAACTGCCTTGCCAAAGGCACTTCCCATGTTTGAACTGAAAAGTTCCCAAGTAGTCTAGAGTTGCATCTTTGAACACACCCAGAGGCATTTTAGTGACAGAAACGAGCAACTCAGTATGCAGAGCATAACCAAGTTCGAACAGTAAAGAGAAAACAGGCATTCTTCTGCCCTGGACTACTCAGAGTTTAGTTTTTAACTAAAGCAACTGTAAGCATGACTGGAAAAGTTTACACTCATTGATATTCTCACCCGCTCCTATGCACAAAAGTTCTCTCAGGAAACCAAAGCACAACACGCACAGAATATTCACATCTACATGTCAGTCAAGGGGATTGCTCTTTCCTATACAACTGCCAAGTGACTACAGCTATCATCCTGAAAGAGCAAGCCTAAGGTTCAAACCTTCCCATCTGAGAAGTCATACCATTTGAGTGTCTCTGGAGAGCACTGTAATTTCCAGCTAAAGTATCCCACAAGCTTCACCTCCTTTTCTTGCCCACCCAATAGATTCACTGGCTCAGAGCTCAAAACTAATCTAGAAGATGGCCACTGAGATTTGGGAGTTAGCCACCTGCTCCAGAGACTGTTCTTAACTATCTACTTTAACACTGAATAGCTTTTAAAAGGAAGACAGAACTTACTTGGCTCTCAATCAGAATAAGAGCACTTACCTTCAAGAGATGATCCTGAAGGGAAAACTGCTTCTTAGTTTTGATGAGGTCTGAGATTTTTACAGTAGTCCCTGTTGTCAGGGACTAACCCTTGTAAGACCACTACAAGCTGCACATTAAGTGTACCGTTAGGTGGCTTCCTCCTAAGTGTGCTCACTGGTTTGGATCCTGCTCCAAACTAACTCTCCCCAAGCAAATTCTTAGACATTTTTCAGGTTATTCAAATTAGATCTAATAAAACATGCAAGGGTAAGAATTCAACATCTTTGCACTGCAGACACTCAATTTCTGGTTACCTGTTTTTGATTTCAAAAAAATTAAGTATATATACTCTACACTTACATAAAATACATAATGGAAGCAAGGAATTGTGTTAGAATTTCACTTCTGCATTACCTAAGCTTGATTTCAGCTATAAAATTCCACTTAAGTGTACTATAAACAGGCAACACATGATCCAAGATAGTTTCACATCTACCTTTCAGTTAAAGGAATATATAAAATATTAAGAAAAACTAAATTCATATTTCAGTGAAGTGATAACACTGCTCATTGAATTAGCCAAACACTAAAAGCTTAAAAAAGTACATCCTAGATGTCCGTTAAGCACTTCAGCCAGCAAGTGTGGCATGGATTATTATGATTGCAATAGCACACCTGAACTGAGATACTCCACTCAGAGCAAGGCACCGATGCAGAGCACACAGTATAAACACCAAAACTGTCCCCAGCTGGAATATTTTATTTAGCTCAACCTCTAAGCAGTCAAGTGTCACATTAACATTTCATTGTATTCCATGAATCACCACCAATCTGGCGATGACTTCATACAAAATGACATTAAGTATAATTGACAATACTTTAAGTATCATCTATTGTTGATAAGCTTTCACATAATCATTTATTATCAATTTTTGAATACCTAACAATTAGTCCTTGTACACCATACGCTGACATACATACCATGAATAAGCCTGGGACCCTAAGGTAAGGGATCATAGCACTGAATGCAACAGCAGATTTTTAATGTGTCAACCAATAACATGTTTATCCTGTTTCAGGGTTATACACTCCCAGGTGCAAGAGGCATGAGCTTCAGAAGTCATTCATCTCATGGAAACATTTCCATGTGTACTAGGTAAAAAAGCCACTAGAAAATGTCTTTGGATTATTGTGGATTCATGTTCTTATTGATATGCTCAATGTGGCTCAGTAGTTTCAACAATGCAGATGGATTATATGGGAAAAGATCCCTTCTCTGCAACCTAGAAATAGCTTTCTGCAGTTCTTCCAAACATTTTGTTGATTTGTAAAGCATTATCCTTTGGGGAATGACATTACCCAAAGATGCCATACAAGTCAAACTGGATGAGGCATTAGATCCCTTTTGTTTCACAGGCAACACTTCAGCCTTGAGTGTATTCCGTTCACCATCCATGTAGCTGCAACCAGCTTCCCTTATCCCCATTTCACCCTCATTATTTAAAGGCACCTGCTTTGTGTTTAGCAAGCAGTCTTTTCCATCTGATTCTAATTCAGAGTCTTCTGAGCTGTCATAATTAACAAGGCTTTGAAGAGAACCCAGCAGAGATGTGCTGTGAGTGCCTATCAAGAAGTCAGACCGGTTAGACTTTACGACTTCATTACCACCTTGCTCTGTTGTAAGTGCAAAGTAATTGTGAGAAGCAGCCGAAGATACCAGAGTCTGTGGTTCTGGTTCACAACAAGCATTTTGCAAACTCTCATCAGTTTTACAGCTTTGTTTTTCTTGATGGGGTGGCTTGACAGAAGAAACTGATTGAAAAGCAGTATGTTTGGTATCAAAATGGTTACAGACATCTACAAGCTGCTGCCAGTCTTTCCTAAGAAGCTTTAAGTACCTTACCAAGTACTCCAGAAAGCAAGTTTCTGATGAAATCAGAAAATCTAGAAGTACTGTGGAATCAAATGCAATTTTTTCAAGAAAAAATACAAAGATACAGTGAGGATTATATCCACTTGCATGCGTAAGGAAGTTCCAGATTTCCTCCTCTTTTTGGCTTAAGTTATGAGCAGCATCATGGCGTAACCTGAAAAGGAAGTCATGAAACGGATTAAATTCAGTTTTGTCAAAAAGTACAAATCAAAACAGAAGTCTTTATATTAGAAAGAAAGAATGATGGTAGGTGTGGTGGGAAATCAGCTTAGGAAGGCAAAGCACTGAACACAGACTTTCTTAAGCAGCACTCCTCCTCCTACTTGCAGTATCTTCTATCAGAAGCTTAAGGGAGATTTTATAAGTTAGGATATCTTGCATGGTAACCTAAACCACAGTGAAGCAGGGACAAATTCATGAAGAACACATGGCTTAGTGGTTAGCAGTAACAGTTTTTATCCACCAGCTGGAATTAACATGGGTCCAGTCCTTAGAGGGCTACTTTGCCAGAAATCCCCAAGTTCTCCTTAATTATAATATCCCATTATTGTCAAACTCCTGGTGTTGAAAGAAGAGTCTTGCCTTTTATCTCTGTTTAACCACTGCTTTAGATTGTGAAGTCAATTATTCTGAATTACAGGATCTGATAAAGTATTTAATAGGAAACTGTTGCACAACTCCCTCATTTTAATCCAAAACACTCACTCAAATTATCAGCAAATTAACTGCTCTTACGCCACACATTATGACAGTGTCCTGAAGGTTTGCAGGGTTTTAAATTATCGCAGAATTCCAGAATTATCTGGGTTGGAAGGGACCTTAAAGCCCATCCAGTTCCGATCCCCTGCCATGGGCAGGGACACCTTCCACTGGACCAGGTTTCTCCAAAACCGGTCCAACCTGGCCTTGGTTGGCCTTTTATTAAGTTTTCTTCATACAAAAGTAATCAATGGAAATGTTATGTGTATTACAATAATCTCACTAAATTACAATTCTTCATAGTTCTGTCAAAGAAAAATGTAGACTAACCTATCAAATTTTAAATAAATGAGTAATAAAGCTTTAGCAGCTTCCCACATATCATCATCTTGCTCTATGAAAACCAAGGACAGCCATTCACAGTGATGTACAACTGGGCGAGACTGTGGGGAAGACTTCAGATGATTCATCCAGAACATCAACAGCTGAGACATGGAATTCTGGAAGTCTCCTGAAAAAGAGAAGTAACCGTGAATTTTGATGTACTTTTTTTGTTACCAGACAACACACACTTTTTACTTTTTAAATTAACAGTACATAACAGTTCACGAATGCTTTCATCAATGCTTTGCTCAACTGATTCAACACTGCACCAAATTGCATAGGTTAGTTCTTGGTACCAAAGAAATCCAGAAATATTCTGCAGAAAACCAAAAGCAGTTATCCAACCTTAAATTCAAGGTGAATGGCTACTCCATTAAACTCTAAACATGCCAAAGTTTAGATGCCAATGTTAACAATTGTAAGTGTGTGACTAAAATTAATTTACTTATTAGGTACCATCCTTGCGCCCCAGACAGGTAAAACTTAACAACACAATTTATTCATCTAACAGCATTCTTCACTTCCTTGAAGTTCAAAGAAGAATATTCAGAGGTGACCTAGAAAGTTTGGGGTACAACAGAGTGAAACCTTCCACACTTAAACTTGCACAATAAAGAACATTACACCTCCAAAAATCTGCATGTATCAGGAACCCACAAAAATGTGACTGTGCCCATACCACAGGGACTTATACTTTCCTTTTACTCCCCAGTAGCTTCATTGGTACATCACAAACTAAACTTGATCTGAAATCAAGGTCAATGCCACAGATGTAATAATTCAATATGAACACTTTGCCGAGATGTCATCTTGGGTAATTCTTCCCATACGAAATAATAACACAACTGGCATGTTTTGTCAGGACTGGAGCAAACCCCCCGCAGTATGATTCACTGTAGAAATTAACTGCAGTCATCTATAGTTGATGGGAATAAATTGTCATTTCTACAGTAAGATGAAGTATGAAGCCTGCAATATAGTCCTATTCTTTATAAGATACATTCCTGATGGATGATGCATGCTTTCAAGTACATACAGGCTTAAGATAAAGGTACCTTCTTGAGTACCTTCTTGAGATGGTCTAAAGTCCTTGCTGAAATGATTAACATAAGAGTATTTTCCCTGCAAATCTTCATTTCCCCCTCACTCTAAACACTTCACTCCTGGGTGAGAAAAGCACTTCAAAATTCATGCCACTTAATGTAGTAGCTACTCATAAAAATAACTTTGTATTCATACAACAGGCTATTCCCCTTAAGTCAAGAAACTTCCCTCTTCAATACTAATGATGTAGTAGGTAGCATGGTACCAGGTACCAGTTTTTCATGTAACACAACACAAATTCAATGTTTAGAAAAGAGAGAAATTTCCTGCAACGTGGGAACCAATTTTCCTTACCACATCATTAGGTGGTTTTCCTTCATATATGACTAAGATTTGCATTTCTTCTTAGAAAATAATAAGAACAGCAAATTATCATTGTTCCAAATAGTTACTGTTCAGACTGAAGTCTTCCCTATAAATCAAAGCTATCTGGAAATTACCCTCAAAATTGAAATAAATTCAAGTTAAGCCACATTAATTCATGTTAATAAAAAAAGATAAGATCAAGCAGCTTCCCAGAAGGGAAGTTACCATGTTAAAGCATTTTGGTGCTTGTTTTAACCACTTAATTTAATGTCAACTAAAATAGAAGCACCACTCCTTTCAATTTGAAATTATTCTTGACAATTGGGGTATTTGAATCTAATTAAAGAACCCATTTCTGTGTTATGAATCTGGAAAAGAAAGGGAAAACTTCTCTTTGAGAAAGAATAGATTTAACCTACATTCTTCTATTCACTCATTCTTAGACAATCTCAGTTTCTACACATTTTTGAGAAGGTGGATCACAAGTAAAATACTCTCCACAAATATTTAAACTCTAAGAATTTAACTGGCATCACAAATATATCATCTTCCAAAATCTGGGAAAAGTGTCAGGAACTGTCTTACAGAAGCCCATAGCTCTTTTGCACTGTCAGATAAATTAAAATGGATTTTATGCTTGCTACAGAATGTAGAAATATAAAAAGTAAAATAACATTTACATCCAGAACTTGCATTAAAATGCCTCAATATATTTAAACTGCTGTGAAATTTCAGTCTTGTTTAAGAAGAAATACAAATTATTTTCTACTTCTTGCCACATCATCAACTGGCTGACAATAAGGAACACCCATTCTCACATGTATTTGACTAGAAACACTCCTTCAGAACTGCCTTTCCATTTTTGCCACGAAGCCTGTAATCCTGGGACAGCAAGCTGCTTTGATCTCAGAATTCGCACATCCACGTTCACAAGGCTTAGCAGCAGATGATGTGCATTGCTTGCTTCTCAGGGGTAAAAAAGGCAAGTGGAAAGATGGGATTCCAGGCAATCCTGATTTGCGATTCCTGATTTGTCTCTCAGACAAAAAAGCCTCACATCACCACTTCTTTACAGCACAGGAAAAGAATACTAACTAGCTACCAGCGTGACATAGCAATGCATCCTCTTCCATCAGGAATGCAAGTTACACGGCATTCCCTCACCATCCCACTGCCTGCCTCCCGGCATAGCCCCAGCACCACAGCTGCTCTTCTACTAATCTAATTCATCTATTCAGTAGAACAAACATACACAAGTAAGCAGGTATGAGAAATACGCCTCACACCTACTAATTCAAAGGACTAGACCTATCAGTCAGGGTGAAGAACACAACCACTATATTCTACTAAGTCTCCTAGTTTTCCTGTCTCTATAGCTTCATTACTTTTACTTTTCCTGCTTCTGCTGGTTTTGACAATTATATTGTACATCTGAGTGTAATGCCTAGTGCTTTCAACCAAGAAAAGTACATAATAGTATTCAAAAGTTCTCCCTCCACATTTGAAAACAGGAGAGTACTACCTGCAGTTCCTTTTAGTTCCCCACCCTAAACAGAGTAGAAGCTTGTGCTATGGGCTCTCTTCCAACTGGAGAAAAGCCTGGTATTCCCAGGCTGGCTGAACTACTTCAAATATTAATACATACTCTTAACAAGAAAAGCTTTCAACCCCAAATACAGCTGTTTCAAGCTCACCATATTGCAGGGACAAGGATAGGATAAAACACAAGGAGACAACTAACTAGGTGGGACACAGTGATAAGATGTTTCCTGGGTGGGTCCTCTCTTTCCTCCCTCCCACCACCACTAATTCAGCTGAATTCTATTTACAGTCTTAATGAGCTGTGACTATAAAATCTGAAACCTTTAAAACTCCTGCTGCTTAATAAGCAAAGCTGAAACTATTACCTTTGATTTCAGCTTCTGTAGCAGAGTTCTGAAACTTGAATTCCAATGCTTTAAGCACAATCAGACTTAAGGCTCTGAGAACAGTTTGGTCAGGACCACCTGGAGTGTCATCTCCAGGAGCAGCTTCACTGCCTCCAAAGTAGCTGGCCTTTTCTCCGAGTGGGATCTGATTAAGCCAAGTCAAATCCACAACCTGCAGGATAGCATTACTCAGTGCAAGCATATCCTCGTGTAAAGATGAGGTTTGGAAGAAGAGCGATCCACTTTTTGCATCTTCTCTAGGCTTGTAAAGGACACATTTTTTAAGGAGCAAAATTAACTTCTTCTTGATTAAATAGTGAACTGATGAGCTAATGACATCCAGGACATGAGAAACTTTCAAGAACAATATTCTCTGGCATCTGAGTGGTTCTAATTCAGTTCTGGAAGCCAAAAGTGCTTCAAGTAGATCTATAAAACTGATCAAAGTGTTTGTATCTTCAGAATAAGGTGAAGCATAGTGGTGACTGTCAAAGCGATGGAACAGAATGGAATTATAAAATCCTTCCAGCACAGCATCAAGGGGAGCCAACAACTTCTTCAAAATACCTACAGCAATAAGAACGACATTGTGGAGTTGGAGTGAAACACAGTCAGCTAAATCATCGGATAAGCAGAAAACAAGTGACTGTGACCAGTCTTAGGTTTTCAGCATGTTTAAACCACTGCATTTTAACAGTACTTTGTCACCCTCTTTGTAATGAAGAACGTAGGCGTTCTTTAGACAAGCTGCTCTAGACGAGATTACAAGTAACATTCCTCCCCCTAGTGGGCACTCGTGCAGGGCTAACATCACAAATCGCGACAGTACCTGCTTTTTTAGGTAAAGCTTTATCTTTCAGTATGTCCTTGACAATAGTTGTAAGAGTCCACAGACATTGTGCCACCCGGGTGTTCACAGGGAATCCTGAAAGAGTCTTCAAACTGAAGGTGAGCCAGGTGACATTCAATGTGCTCTGTGAAAACCCGTTCAAAAACCAATCACACACGATTTACAGTTGCTATGCAAAGTAAATTAAATCATAACACAATGATTTAAAGTTGTATATTAAAAAGATTCAAATGTAGGTATAGGCAAAACAGAGGTAGATGCAGTATGTCTGTCCAGTGCATCTTTTAAGGCCTCTATTTACCAGCAGGAAGCCACACACGCAACAGAAAAATCTGTATTTTCCAAAAAGGGAAAACCAAACCTCTTAATGTCATGTGACCTACCCAAAATTGGGTAATCCTGTAGACAGACCATATCGGAAGTCACAATTCCCAGACAACTTTGCAAGAAATATCACATATTTCTGAGAGAAATACATCCAGAGACGCTACTACAGAGGCTACAATATATATTCAACAAATACACAGCAAGTGGAAAAAAACCCTAAAGTAACTTGAACAGTCAAACATGAAAATACAGGAAAATTTCTGATTAATGTTCAATAGGTTATTACATATTTTTATCTACTGTATCACCAAACAGGTATCAAGTAAGTGTAAAATACACTAACAGTCTAGATTACTGGGGTTTTTTTTTAAATACCCGTACTGCAACTTTGAAGAGAATATTCCAAGAGAGAGTCTCTTGGAATATTTATTACATCTCTTTCCTATCCATCACTTACAAACCAAAGCCCCTAAAGATGCACTTTGTGGGCAAACTATGACCTTCACATTGTTCCTGATACTGGAGTGAAACACACTTCAACAAAACTGCGTGGCATTTTAAGGGACTAAGAGAGTCCAGCAGACTGCAGGTGTGCCTCTCAAAGCTAGAGCAGACATGCAGGCAATGAATGAAGGACAGAAGCAGTTTTGATGTTACTCTGTAGATCTGCTCACAAAAGGAGCCTCTTTAGAATAACTTTCAGATTTTACAGTAATCACATAGCAACTGCTTTTGTGCCAAATTTGGCTCTAGAGTCAAATGGAACAACTTGAAGGCACATATCCACTAAGTCATTTTTTAAGCTGTGAAAAGTTATGCCACACTCACCTCTTCCTTCAGCTGGAAATACACAAGAGAAGCTAAACTTCTTGAAGCCATGTGAGATAACAGCTGATCACAACTACCAAGCAGACAAACCTGCAAACACATAGAAGGAAGTATGTAAGCCATGTCCCTTTTTGGTTTTTACCTCCTTTCACGGAAATCTTTCAGAAGTTTATCAAAGCTTACCAATTTTGAGTCAATTTTTGCCTCTTTCAGAAGAAGGACAAAGATCTCACAGTACTTCTGTCTCATACTGAACTCTGTTTCCTGGGACTCTGCTTGAGCAGCCATCATCTTGATCAAGGTTAACTGAAGCAGCATCACTTCTCGTGGACAAAATGAAGAGCTCAAGTTTGCAAAGCTATTTGATACATCATCCGTCGTAGTGACAACCGCACCTGGCATCTCAGTGTCCTGATGGCTCCCAATACCACCACTAGTAGATGGCAGATGCATCCAATGGCATGATTCATCTCCTTCTGCTGACTGTTCAACACACGGATTAAGTAGAGAGGTATAATGGTGGCTTTCCTTTGCCAGTGGAATGCCGACCAGCACATCCTTATACATCTGCTGCAGAAGAGAGATCTTCATGATGAGAACATTCAATATTTCAGAAAATGCTGTATGTCTTCACTGGTTATTCATCATCACGGCAAATCAGCTTCGAGGTTATTTTTATCCAATATGAGAAACAGAAGCACTATCAGGCATTTCTCTTTTAAGTTACCTAGAAAGCAATATTTTGCTATTACTGAACTGATAACAAGAAAGATACAAAAGAACACCACACATTTTTGGAGTTCACAGTACCATTATTAAATGTATTTTGAAACTACAAATTCACTGTTTAAAAACAACATGCTTTTAGGATCCCCATCTTTCAGTCTGGCATAATCAGCCAGGAAGACTCCTGAAGCTGGCTGTCTGTAGTTGGGTTTTATTTAAATATTACATTTTCCCTTTCTTTTCAATGGAAAAAAACAGCCCTTCCAGCTGGTAAGAAATTCTAAAGATCTTCCCATCTATGCATCAATTACACCCGCATCTATCATCACACCAAATATTTTAAACTATTATTGGGGTTTAGCAGAAAATTAGTAAACAATGAAACTCTAAAAATCAGTATTTTGAGGTGCTTTTTTTGGTTTAGTTTTTACTCATCTTAAGTTTTTAAAGCACTATCAAATACTGAGAATTACACCTTTATTTTTACAACTGGATTTTTTAACTGCAACTGGAGCATGCACTGACAAAATGGCTTCCCAAAGGTATAATGAATTAGGGGTAGACCAGGATAATGTACACAGACTCCTCACTTCTTCCACCATCAGAAGTATTTCCTGCAGAAGAGAATCTAAAATTAGAGAACAAGAAGCTGCCTGCAGGGAGTGATCTACAATTCACTCTGGTGTGGTACTTCTAGACACATTCAGCAGTGATTGACCTGACAACTCCAAAATGTTGGAGTATGCTTCTCACCCAGCAGAAATAAGAACTCTTCCCCCATCCTTTTCCATACTCCACATTTTAGATGTTAAGAATAAATCTGATACTTCATACAATAAATTCCTTCTTTGCTTGCAGAATCTATTAGGAATTCTGCATGAGATGGACATTTACAACCCGAAACCCCATAAAATTTCTTCAGAAATCACTGAATTTTTTACGTGGCTATTGTTCCTATCTTTGAGTTTTATTTCTTCCTAAATGAATACCTAATAAAGTAAAATTATCTTGACACATTTACTTCTGTGTTCAAGATCAACTTGAATTATTACCCTACGTGGTAGATGAACTGATCCCCCATGCACAAATTCATACAACACAGAAAGGTTGCTAAGGCAGAAGAGATTTAGAACTCCTCTAGCATATCCACTATGGGATTTTACCTTGGCCATATGATATTGGTCATGCTTTCTCTGATCCTACCACAATACATTGATAAGATGCCATTAATTTATAAGCACTTTACAAAAACATTTATAAGAAACGTCTCACTCCCACATGACAACAGCTCATGAGTAGAAGTCACTAAAGGAAATGAAATGTGAGGGGGCTTATTTTGAAGCAATTTCCTTCAAAGAGGGGGAAAATGTCAGACAATGACTAAGTTTATTTCAAACATAGTCAGAAAGCAGAGAAAAGCTCAAACCTGAAGAGTAAAGAAAAGCAATGGTATTCATAGACAAGAAATGTTAAAACTCCAACCTTTAATTGTATTATTTATTTGAGTTACTCATGACAGCATCTAAACACCCATTAACGTAACGCCTCACAGTGTCAGACTCCTGCATGAACAATAAGAAACAGTCCTAAAAACCTTATAAATAGACTGATCAGGGAATGGACAGAAAGGAAAACTATGCAAAACGAACCACAAATAAGTACTTTGTTATACATTATTTTCATGACTACTTCAGCTAAGCTTTAGAATCAAAACCAAAGTCCTGCAGAGCTGCAGAGTAAGAGAAGAAACTTAATGGAAAACGAAACAAAGAACTGGAGATGAAATCTCAGATGGCAGTCAAAGCCTCTAACGTTTAAGGACCAAGCAAAGTTTACGTAGTTGCAAATGCATCCAGAATATCCTAAATCAAAAGTTATAAAATATGTATATTATATGGGGTACTTAATTTAGCACAAAGTCCTAGAAAGCATTGATTTGAATGGACTAACACTCTTGATACCACATTTTACTAACACAAGTGGCTTATGATGACACACAATTACTCAGAGACATTACTAATGAGGCATGATTGAGAAAGCTATTGTCAAGTCCCTATATTACTCTTTCCCTGTTATATATACTATTAAATGTTAATTGCATGAGTAGCAACTGGGAGAAAACAAACTATCCAATAAACCCACCCTATTTTCGTTAAAAAACTAAATCAGGTAAAGCAAAATGAAACCACAGCCCATGACTTTTGGGTTGGAGTCTGAAGGCTTCGGGTCTCCTTACAACGGAATGACTGAATCATTTAAGAAACAAACATACTTTGGGCTACTTGTACCTGCAATGACTTCGTAGGCTCACCTTTCAATACATGCTTCTGCTCTGTGTTGAAATACTGTAAACGCCTCTAAAATAGTGTGATTTCCTTCCAAAAGCTGCGAGCTGCCCACTGCCTGTTAACTGACAGCATGCCAGGTGCTTCACCTGCTCTTCTGTGAGCATCTTTAGCCACTAGAGATGGGGCAGAGGGACCCAACCCGGCCTCACCGGAGAGCTGCACCTACCACTGGCGCTTCAGAACCCCCAGCAATACGATACCGGCGGGAAAAGCTCACTAAAAGCGATATTCCAGCCGGACAAGGGAAGAGCACGGATGCGTGTAACCACTGCCCCAGAACCGGCGCACAGCGCCCCGCGGCCTGCAGGCCCTCTCCCCCTCACCCTCCTGCAGAAGGCCCCTCAGCCTCCACACCCCTCTCCGTGCCCTGAGGGCCACCCGAGGCCTTTCTGTACCGCTTCCAGCCCCGTCCTGCCCTCCTTCACCCGCGCAGGACAGCCCCGACCTCCTCCAACCCGCCCGGCTGCCGCTGCCCCTGCCCCGGCTCCCCTCAGCCAGCCCGCCGCTGAGGCCCCGCCCCTTTCCCCCCCCTTCCTCCGGTAGCCCTCGGCCCCGCTCGGCCACCCCGAGCCGCCGCGCCGACGGGCCCCTCCCCTCCCCGTCCCGTCGCCAGGCAACCGCTGCCTAGGCAACCACCGCGACTCACCCGCCCCCGCAGACCGGGCGCCGTAAGGCTCAACTCTCCTCCGCCAAAACGCCGGAACCACCGCAGCCAGTTCCACGCCCCTGTCGCAAAACCCTTTCCCCCCCCTCCCTCTCCCCCGCGGCTTTACGGCAAGGGGGCAGAGCAACAGGCGGAGCCGCCGTCAGCCCGGAATCCAATCAGGCGTGTCGGCGGCGCGCGGTTGTGGGCGGTCCCAGCGCGGCGGCAGCGGATTGGCTGTGACGGAGGTCAGTCCCTGCCCGCTGACCCCGGTGCGAGCGGCGGGGGGCGGCTCGGTGCAAAGTGTCCCCGCACGGCTCGGCCCCCGCCCGCGGCCGGCGCCGCCGCTGCCCCCGCCCGCCGCCGCCGCACCACCAGCGCGGGGGGCGGCTGCGCACGGGGCCGCGCCGCCCGCTGCCCCCGGCCGCACACAGGTAACGGCCGCGGGCGCCGCCTGCCCGCTGCCTCCCGCACGGGGGACGGGGGGAGCGAGGGGGCGCGACCCCATGGCCCGCCGCGGGGCCTCCCCTCCGCCGCCCCGGGCAGCCCCTCCGGCGGGGGTCGCCGCCGGCCTGCTCCTCCCCGCTCCCCCTCGGTGGGCTGTGAGGGGCTTCCCCGCCGCCCCCCGCTGTGCAGGGGGTGCCCGGCTCCTCGCCGCTCTGCCCGCCCTGGGCCGCGGGGGGAAGGCAGGCAGGCAGGCAGGCTCCGGGCCACCCGCCCCGCGCCGCGCTCCGGGGGCTGCCCGCGGACCGGGGTTCTCTGGCGGTGAGGGCAGAGGGGAGCGCAGGGCTCCTGCGGAGCGCGTCCCCTTCTTCCTCTGGGCCCTCCTGCCGCCGGGCCGTCGGGCTCTGCGCCGGGGCTTGGTGGGGTTTTTGTATGTGTGTGTGCGTGTGTGCGCGCTTGACGGTTCCCGGAGCATGAGCTCCTGCAAGGGAGCGATTTTCATTTCCCAGTAGCTCTCCTTTCTGGGTTACTTCCTGTCCCATTCTTTAGTTCTTATCTTTTACTTCAGTTCCCTGGAGGAGCTGGCTTGACAGGGTCGCGGGCCTGTCGTTACCGTCCTTCCAACTCCTTAGTACCCCTGAGAGCGCCCTTCTGTCGGGTTGAGGTCCTGATTTAGAGGAATAACCCTTTCCTTCCTAATTTCTTGAAGGCTCTTCCTGTCGTGACCTGCTCTTGCTTTGGTGTTAACCATTTTCATTCTCCGTTTCTCTCGTTTATGTCATCGTGTGGCTCAGTTCAACTTTTGTTTTTTCTTTTTTAGCTTGGAGCTGCCTTAAAGGAGAATTAAAAACTGTGACTCCAAAGAACAAAATAAGACAGAAGTGAGGAACCAGCGTTCAAAAACACCACAGAAAGGTGATCATTCTTATGGACTCTTGGAATCATCCTAGACACATGGTTTGGGCCTCTCCTTGTGTTTTGATGGATTTGAATAGGTAGCAGCAGATTTCTTTGTTCTCATAAAACCTACTTGCTATTGACCTTTACAAGTTTGAAAGCTCCGAAGCTCTTTTGAAGTAGGGTTCCTCTTTCTTCTTGTAACGCTTTGTCATTTTCTAAATTTAATCCGCAAACATTATTTTGCTTATGAATTGCTACTTAATGGGTCTTTGTGTCTCCTCATCTCGGCAATGTCACTTAAAATTACTTCACTCTGTGCTGGTTAAAAGGGCCTTTTCTTAAGGCCTATTCACAGATTTATGGATGCAACACAGGATTTGCTTCTGCTCTGATTGCAGAATCTTTATTGGAGTAGGTCATGGTAATTGCATTACGTTGGTTTAGTCCTACCTGACTTTGCGTGGGTCTCTTTTTCGGTGTTGTACTGTAATGGAGCTGCAAAAATTGAAATCCATTTAATTGGATGGTGTTTGTTTACAAGGACTTATTTTTGGGGTTGAGATCACAGGAGAAGATAATGCTGTTAGCTGCTTAAGAATAAAAAGGAAAGGAGTCATCGAAAACAATCCTGCTGGTAGGAGGAAGGCTCGCTTGCAGGGGGAGAGCAGTTTGTAGGAAGAATTGCTTGTTTTAAGTAGTGAGATGAAGAGATGGGCTCACGGGGGGGGGGGGGGGGGGGGGTGGTGAATGATGTCAGTCAGCCTTTTAATGCATCCTACTGTTTGTGTGCCCCAAATAATGGGGTTTGTGCATGTTCTGTCAAGACAGAGTCTGACTTGAATCCATTCTAATCTGTTTCAAATGTAGATGAGTTTGTTATTTTGGTAAATACATCCTCTATATAGGTCCCTTTGGTTTCTGTTGTGTTTTCAGAGATGTCATTAACTGTACCAGAGTGTTTTTCATTGTCAGCAATCAATTAGTCTTTAGCATTAGTTGGGGGGGAAAAGCAGTACCTGTTGCCAACAATCGTGGTCAAGGGTGGATCGGTTTTCTTGTGCAGGTGTCTTTAGCATGTGATAAAAAGCAGCTGCTACATGTCAAAGTTTAAAGAGCAAATACCTGTGTAATACAAGTGCAACAAATTCTGAGATGTTTGAAAGTACAGGAAAGAAACATTCCATGTTATTTTGATACCATACTGCAAAACCACACTTCATAGTGGAGCATGTGGCCATGCCCAGTGTGATTGCAGGAGGGAATATTTTGCTAGTAGGCGAGATAAATGTGTACTAGTTCATCCAAAGTTGGTTTATTATAACGCCCACTTTACAACCCATCTAACATTGGGCCTTGCATCAATGTAGCTACTCCAACAGGACGCCTCTTGGTGCCGATAAGTCATAAGATCTTAGGGATTTTTTCATGGAGGGAAATGTAAGTTTTCATTGGATTTGTGAAGTCTCATTCGTAACATGAAATGCCAATGTGGCAAAGTTTGGCTCAGATGCAGAGACTGGACTTGAGTTTATAGGAATCAGGGGATTGGCTTCTGTCAGAGAGTTGGACATGGTCAAAACAAGGAGATAAATGATACATTGAAGTCCTATTCTGGAAGAAATGCAGCCTATTGCAAGTATAGCTAGCCCTGGTAGATAAAGTTGCACATCTTTTTTTTTTTAACTCTCTTCAGGCTATATACTCATTTTAGGTTTGTTTTGCCTTACTGTGGATTCTAAACCCTTAAAGGAAATGTGCTGTCTGAGAGGCTGTTTTCCCTTATTCCAGTGTTTGCTTACGGAATGATACTATCACAATGAAAAACTTGCTTTATCCACTGAAGCCATCCAATGAGTTTTGTCTACTTGGATTCTTTTAGGCTATATTAAAAAGAAATACAGGGAAAATAAAAGTTTTCCAGAGATGGTTGAATGAAACAAACTGTAAGCAGCACTCATTTTATTCTTCAGCTATGCTGTGAGGGTTAGGGCTGAAGTGACTGCTTTAATGTGGTTTGAACTAGCCATTGTTCTCTGCTGCAGTCATTCTATGAAATACTGGTGTTTGGATTCTTTAATATTAGCAAGTCATACTAAAATACATAGATCTTATACATTAACACTTATTATGAATTATTATTTACTTTTAATGCCAAGCTTTCTTCTGACTTGTACTTGTTTAAAACTTAGTAACAGCACCACTGTAAGTCAGAAGAGAGATTGTATTTGATGCTTGGTACCAGAGGATCTCCAAGCATGCTGCAGAGTACAAGCTCCCTGCAGTTTGTCAATGCACGTCTTGAGGGAGGCTTGTGGCTGTGTGACACTGATGCAGCAATCTGTACTGAAAAAACATTTGTGAGGCCTTACTGTAGCACTGGCATTGATGAGGTCTTCGATTTGGGGTGATTTGCAGTATTTCTTCACTGGCCTCTGCTCGGTTAAGGTTGCTAGTGTATCAGTGGGAATCTTGAGGATAGTTAATAGTTGATGTGGTACTGTTGCTTTCTGAAGGTGAGGTCTCTTGTGCATACCTGTTGGCAGACCTGAAGTTGTTTGAGCTGGGTGATTTCACTGCTTCCCCATCAGGCCCAAAAGTCTGAGCCCACAACCCCTCTGTGAAATGGGTTATAGTTGGTAAAACGATGCCTCTGTACTTCACTTTGAGCCCCTTGCAGAACATAACAACACAGCAGCTGCTTATGAGTATATAGCACCACTAAGCAGCATCATACAGTGCTATCAACACCTGAAGCTGATGGAGGACTTGTACATTAACTAGTTATTTTAAATGTAGTATGTCCAAGCTACGAGATGGAATTACAGAAGCTCTGATGAGAAGTGTGTAACTTTTAATGACCACTTATGAAGAGTGAAGGCTTCTTTTCTTTGAAGTAGCAGTTCCTTTGTGAGGCTGGGGATTCATGCACTGTTAACTCACTGCTTTTCAGACCCAGCAATTCGCATGTGTTGGTTGGTGATTTTCATTGTGGCCACTTGGGTACCTCCCTTGATGTCTGCCTGGGATGTAGCATAGAACATATAGAAGAAAATGTATTCAGGATTATAAAGCTCTATGAAATATTAATATTTCCTGTGTTATTTGCAAACTTTGATTGTGGTATGAGAACACAAATAATGATTGTTGCCTTACTTTCTTGTCTGAAGAGCTCCTGAAATAGGAAGTTGAGTGACAGATGAAGATGATAGTTGCATTTAGGTTTTGTCAAACACATATTGACCGTTTTTAAAATACCATTGAAGTACGAACACATTGAGTTTTGAAATGGGTGGGAGAAGTGGGTTGTGAGAATAATGAATGCTAATGTGATTATCCCTTGTTTTAATTTTATTTGATTTAAATGTCTTGGAATACTTTAACCACAGACAGCTAGGACCTACACTGATTAGGTCTATGCTGGGTATTAAATGTCATGTGTAATGGTACGCTTTCCTTGTGGTATAGAGTTATGCCAACATCAGGACTAATTATGGTCCTGTTTCTGCTCTTAGATGTGTAATTCTAGGGTTTAGGAATCAGATCTATCTGTTAGGCCGTAAGAATGCACAACATACCGCATTAGGAGGTCTTGCTTTTAGTACCAACCTTGAATTTTCTTTAAAGTAACTATATACATCTGTCAGAATTAATTTTCCACATGATGTTTGCAGTGACTTTAATGAACTGACACATTGATGTGGGAAAGTCTAAGATCTCTGTGACAACATGAGACATTATCAATAGGTAATGAAGATGTTTATCTGATTTTTTTTTTTTATTTAGTGTGCTACGTCTACTATAATTATTAGTATTTTAAGCAAACTTTAAGTCATTGAGTAAGTGAGCTTTGCTTTAACTAAATATGACTTCTTTTTATTAAAGTTGCAGAGCTTACTCTTGCCATATGCAGCTAATTTTCCTTTGGGGGGGAAAAAAGCTTGTTACTTTTTTAGTGGAGCAATCTGTTACCTTGTCTGTAGTCTGTGAAGTCAGTGCAATTCTAATTTGCATTAGCTAATAAAAAATGTGTGGGTTTTAAAGTGAAAATCATGCAAAAATGGGGGGGGGGGGGGAAGGTGAACTAACGACTGATCATCTATGCAAAAAAACAAGGCTAGAAATGTGATCAAATTAGGTCATGGCAGTGCAGTTTTGTGCAGGGCTGTGAGCATATCTGCAGACCTTGTATGTTTTATCTTGGGAAGCAAAGCTCTTGGAAAATGTGCATAAGAGGGATGAAGAGAGCTTGTTTTTTTCATCCTTCTCTTTTGAGCTGTCATTGGTGAAGCAAGATTTTATGTTGCATTAAGCGACAGAAATTTGAAGTTAAGCTAAAAGCTGCACAGTTCATGTAATTGTTCTGGTGCAGTTCGTTTGCAGGAAAAACAAGTCACAGCTGGTTTTGTGTGCCCTGCTATACAATGAAGTAATTAATGCTTTTATTATTTATAATACTGTTGCAGTGCTCGCACGTGATAAGGGGTCCTGTCGAGAGAAGCTTGCAGCCAAAGTGACCAAAAGGTCAGACAGAGGATGTACAAAGAATTAATGAAGTAACAGTGATGAGTATGGGCTCTTGACAGTGCTGTGGGAAATGGTCAAGCATTGGGGCTGATCCTGTTAACTGCAGATGATGAAGAAGTGGGATAAGGAGGGCTAGTCTGGAGGTGGAAACTGGGTAGGGATTGTAACTGGTGTTGAGTAAAGTTTGATTCTAGTCCTTATATATGAAAAGGGTGATGATCTCTGAGGTGGTATTGCTTGTGTTGTGAAGGTATCTTTACCTGTTTGTGGAATGTCTTTTAGCCTGATCTGTTATGTGAGGGCGACACAACTGGTGGCACTACAAGTCCAGTCGAAGGATGGGGAAGTCAATGCTCTATGCTATCTGGTTTCATTCATTAGATAGGCAAGCACAGATGGATGGAGGTTTAAAAAAGAAAACAAAACCCAACAAACCACAAAACTCCCACAAACAAAAAAAAGCTGACAAAAATAGGTTGGGAAGGAACTAAATGGATTCTGAAGGTTTTTCCTGGCATCTGACTCCCACAGCGGGGCATTGAGCAGTTGGGCAGAAATACCTACGGTGACCTTTGCATCCATTTTTGTTCCATGGCAGCAGCAGATACGCATAGTCCTTGGAGAAGAGCTTAGACCTTTTCCTCAAGTTTTATTCCAGAGAGGAAACACATCTCTCCTTTCTCTTGTCTTGCATAAAATGTTCTCTAGCCTTTTTCTCATCTGGCAGGAGCAAACTCTCCCCACTCCAACCTCCGAAGGACTGTTTGGTGATGAAAGAAAACACACTTCAGGGCTTTTTCTGGCATAACTGCATTAAAATGTGGCATTCTATCACAGGCACAAAGTAAAAGTAGGTAAAAACCTCTCACTTTTACTCTTTGCAACTAATAAGAAATATTTCTTTTAAGGGGCAGCGGGTTGTTTGACACACATGGGCACGCAAGATTATGAATAGTGAAGACAATGACGAGTGGAACATCCATCAGAGAGTAACAACCTCATATAAGGTAACTCAGGAATACACTGAATTTGTCCTGTTGTACTTGCAAAAACAATGAAGCAGTTGCTGTTGTCCTCCATTTTCGTGGCACTGTGCGATCATTATAACCAAGAATGTATAGGTACATTTTTACTCCCTTCTGCTTGATTGAATTCTTTTACTTGCATGGAGAAAACCACTATGTAGCAATCCAAATGCATACCGTGTTCTGAATGCGATTGATTACAGTTGCAAAACATTAAATATTAAATGCCAAATGGCTAATGACTTCCAGTAGTCTTCCTTTCCTCCTTCAAAGGTTGATGCTGTAAATGAGGATTTGCAAACAGGAATTTTAGATGATCCATGGAGCAGAAGTGGAAATGTTTTCAAAGCTGGTGTGTACCTAGAACGATCCCGAAACCTTGAATGGTACAGTTAAGTAGGCCTGTGATTTAAATTTCTTTGCCTGCCATAGAGGTGAGACAGAAAAGTCGATATTTACAGGAAGTGTGCAGATGATAAAAGGAGCTGCCTTTTATGCCTGACTTTGTCTTCTGCTTTGTATGTTTTAATACTTATGTACTTTAGTACTAGCTAATTTGAATAAGCTCTGCTAGTCACATGCAACATATGGGGCCAGTGCCAACTTTTTATAATGCTGCATTACAAATATACCCACCAGCTGAGAAGTGTGATATAAAGAGCTTTGCTTTTTCTTAACCAACTGTCTTCATAGATAGTTGCAGGAGGGAATGCTGCTGGCCCCTTCAATGAGAAATCCCTTTTTGCTTCATCTGTTTCGTCATCCTATCTCTTTCCTGTACCATTCTGAGCAATTAGTTTGACCTTAATTTTCAAGATCACATGAGATCTTGTAAGTATGAGTCCTTTACAAGAAGGGACTGTAAAAATGGCTGTAGAAAGTTTGTTTCTATCAACTTCTGATCAGTTTTCCTGTCTTGTTTTTGTACACATTCAGAAAGTAAGGCTAAAGGGGCATGCTGATTTTTACATTGTTTTTTCAAAGATCTCCCCCTGACTTATTACCAGTTAGATTCAATCAGTTTTCTCCTGTAAATCCAAAGAAAGATCTTGCTCTCGTAGCTGGAAATCCATTAACAGTACTGTTAGTGGTGTGATGCAGAATGAAGTCAAGCTCGCTGTCTTATAGGTGAGCATGTTCTGAAGTGCTAATTAGAGTTTAGAAAAAGAGCTTAGCAAAAGCTTATTAGAGTTAATAGAAATACTTCCATTGTCATCAGATTAACCAAGTTTGATTTTTGGACTGTGCTGCGAAAGCTGAACTGTTGGGTTGGCGGTTGCCGGATTGTTAATCCCCTTTGGTTCCAGTGTCAGATAATGGAGTTTATACTATAAAACAAAACAAAGCCAGTTCCTAAGCCATGTATAACCTATCGAGCTAAAAACTCTTCCTTTGTAGCCCTGTGCTGAACTAGTGATTGTTGCCATACATGGTAAGTTGAAGCATTTATAAATGTCGAAGACAAGCATTTGCTGCATGTAATTTCCGTATTTGCAATCTACTTAGGGTCATTGTTGCTACCTGTTAATTGCAAGTTTATACCTCTCCAAGAAGCAGATAAATAACTTCTTTGCAGTGGGCACAACTAGGCTGAAGAAGAGTGAATAGATACCTACGCCTTCATCTGGAAAGATGGCAGTGATTGATGTTTTCACTTTTTACTTGTCTCTGTGTATATGTGCATCGCAGGAGAGCCAGTGCCCAGTGGGGTATGGGGAGGTGATTGCAATATCTTTTGGATGACCTATGAATCAGGAGGCTCTGAAAACCCTTGTGATCCTTACATAAAACAAGGTTGAAGTGATGATATAGGTTGACATCCTAATACAACAAGATTGTTTAAAATTCACTCTTGTCTTTGGAACTTTACCTTGTACTTTAATCTTGCTTAACTGTACAGGAGTTTAAATACATTTTTCTTTCTCTTTTTTATCTTCTAGTTCCTTGTTAATGTCCATTGCAACAGCATTTGGATATTTTCTGAGGCTCTTACTGCTCAGCATTACTTTTCTCATACCTTGCTTTTATTCTCTTTTTCTTTCCTGACACTCCTTTCCATTCTAGGAATACCTGTTAATGGGATATCATACATAAGATACATGGAAATGTAGACACTTAACAGACTTTGTGTACTGTGGAAGAATTCCTAAATACCTGTATTTTTTTAACTTGTCCCCAGCTGGGTAGCAGGTAGAACTGCACATGGGGACTTCTCAAACGGAGCATGGAGTCTAGTACTTTTTTCTTTCCCAATGTATGCTTGTATCTAAGCTCTTTTACAGTGGCTATATTGGATAGCCTCTTGGCCCAGCTCTCTCATATACAATATCAAGGTAATTATAAATTGAATTGTTCTGGTGTATGTTCTCATGGTGTTTGACAGGCCAATATTAACTGCACTTACGTGTTTTCAGCTCTCATCATACTTGTGTTTGATTTCTAGAATATAGAAGTTCTTTGCAGTCTTTATGTACTATTAAATAAGTCAACAAGCCAAAACACAGACAGTGCACTCTAATTAAAAAAGAGGGAGAAGGCGGGGGGGGGGGATAATTAGTTTTCAGTTTGAACATTAATGTTACTAATACTCATGTGCTGTAGGTCACAGGAAAAGATTATATTAGTAAGATGAAAATATTTTCACTGAACCGTAGAGATGATACATATCTTGAAACAAATAAATACCATAGTTCAGTTGCTCTCGCGATGCAGTGCGTTTTCATGCAACAGTTTAGATCATCCATTGTCTCTGGAGTTAGTGTTATTAACCATGTTGTGATATTTAAATGAATGTTGGTTTCAGGTGATTTTCCATTTTACTTGTTGTTCAGGAGCTTTAATTGTGGACTCTTGTTTAATGCTGTCATGTTTGAAGAAAACGTTTACTATTTATAATGCATAAATGCAGTTTTCTTTTGCAGCCAGTGATGTGAGCCATGTACGATGATTTTGTTAGCCACAGTGAGGTGGTTTGGTTTTTATTTTATATATGACTTTGTGTCTAGAACTTAAATCTTAGCATTGTTTTTGCTTAGCACTGACTTTTTTTCCCTTGATATCTCTTTCCTAGTCTCACTCCTAATTTATTTCTGCTTTATATTGATTCAAGGTGACTAGTGTGACCTCATGACGCCTCTGTAAAAGCCAGATTCAGCTAGGATGTTACACCATCACTGTCGAAGAAACCCTGAACTACAGGAAGAGTTGCAGATTCAGGCTGCAGTTGCTGCTGGCGATGTTCACACCGTGCGCAAGATGCTGGAGCAAGGATATTCTCCTAATGGTCGAGATGCCAATGGCTGGACTTTGCTTCATTTCTCTGCAGCAAGAGGGAAAGAGAGATGTGTCCGGGTTTTTCTTGAGCATGGAGGTAAGTTGTCTAGAGGCTTTTCTTCTCTATTAGAGAAGATTCTGTTCTTCCTCTGTTAGAGGGCAGCAGGTCCTTGGATTGGAATTTTAGGGAGGTTTGTTTCATAATTCTCAAGCAAGTAACTTTAAAGACTAAATTTCCGTATAAGCTTGAAGAGTCTGCTAAGCTTTATGAAAACAGTACTCTGTGCAGGGGCTTTGGTATCAGCTAGTCCAGTCGAGTATGCACCTTTCCTGCATCCATCTGAACTGATTTGAGTTTGGTTGGTTGAAGTGATACACTTGCTTGAGTGATGATTATTACCGGTGAGAATTTCTTTTTGCTGTTATCTTCTTTCAAGGCCACCTAAAGCTGTAGAAATTGATGGTTTTAACCTTTTAATGTGGTACTGGAGAGGAAAAGTAAAAATCAGTAGATGTTCTCCAGATTCTGCTGAGTCCTCTTAAAAGAACAGCATCCTCTGTTCCAGTGCTGTTCTTATCAAATGAATTATTATGGGTATGGTCCCAAGGAAACTGAAACTCCCTTTTTGATGCTTTACATATCTGAGGACATATGGGCTCCTTATGTGTGTCACAGTATTTGTCAGATATATGGATCACCCTTAAAAATGAATGGCATTAATGAGCTGTGTTACTTGCACAATTAGTGGTATATTCCTTAAGAGAAGTAGTAAAATACAGCCTGAACTACTGGACCCTCTTGATATACCTGCTACAGATTCTAACCACATAATATTGCCAAACCCTTATGTCATTATTGAAGAGGGGGAAAAGCTACTAAACTACACCAATAGCTAACTTAAAATTCTACTTTTATATATATATATATATATATATAAAATACTTTTATATATATATATATATATATAAAATACTTTTATATATATATATATATAAAATAAATTTGGATAATCTCAAGCCTTCTCTTTAATAATTCAAAATCCTTAGGCTGTAAGGCTAGGAATGTGTTGGTTTTAGCTCTGTAAACTTGATGATCTGAAACTAACCCACCCTCATGTGTTCCTACGTATTTTCATTGTATAGGTTTTGATATTGAATAGCTGCTGGTGCCATGTCTTGTTTTCATTTTTGTTGTTACTCTTTCCTATATGAACTACCAACTGAATCTGATGTCTCCTTGTCCTGGGTTGAAAACTGCCTCTAATGAAAAGCTCTTGTTCTGGAAGGAGTCTAGCATTTAATCACAAGAACTAGAAAGTTGAGTAACAAATAGTGTGAGGGTTAGTCATCTACAGCAGCTTTCCTGTAGCTGAGCCTCGCTTCAGAAAATTGGCACCATTTTATGCCTTGCCTTGTTTTACCTCAAAACAGAAGCATAGAAGATAATGAGTATTTAAAACATACTAATGTCGCAAATGAGCTGACTCTTAAAAGCAGAGTTAATCATGCTTGCCTCATTAGTGAAAGGTTTGTGTCTACCTTTCTTCACACAGTCCTCCCCTTTTTCTCAAGAAGTGGATTATTTTGATGTTGGTGCTTAATCCCTGTGGACCAAAATGATATTGGTGTGAAGGAAAAAGTAGTTTTCTGGTGTGAATCTTATGGTAAACAGAGTATTGAACCTAATATACCTATGTATATTAGTAATAAAGAAGGGAGTGAGAGGGAGTGGATGGAGTTCTGGAGGGAAGAGGGAACTGAGATGTTGGTGGGAAGGAAGGGCCAAACTGGTGATAGTTGTGGCTGTCTAGAGGGATGATGAAGCTTAACAGAGCTGGAAATACATTCATAATACAGGAATGAGAAAACCACACTGGGCTGTTGCTGAGGGTAGAGTGCTGTGCCTCTGATTTGAGATGCTGTAAGACTACTGGTGTAGTCTTGTGTGGTAATGGGACAGAGATGAAGTTTGGCTAATAAAAGCTGAGAAGAAATCTGGTTACTGACCTGGAAATAAAAGGTAGCTTCTTACGGAGTTATGACCTGGGTGCCTTCTGCTTTTGCTTTTTTAATTCTCTTCCATCATTGCTCACCAGCAAAGAAAAGAGCCAGAGGACAGTGTTGTGCATGCAGATTAGATGATTTGAGTGGAGGTGGTGGAACAGAAGGAAGCTTTTTATTATCTGCTGAGCAAGGAGACACAGATATATGGGGAAAATGCATTAAAAAGGCAGTCCAGACGAAAGGATGAAACCAGCAGAAATACCAACTAGATACAGAGGTAATAGGTCAAATAATGAATATTCTTTAGCAAGTGATGGAAGGCAGGAAGTTGATCAGAGTCACAGAGAAACTTTGTTTTCATGAAAAATAGTGAATTTTACTTTCTTTGTGTATTTGACTCATTTCAATAAAGTGAAGATTCTGTGAAGCCTGCTCTTTCCAGCTCTTTCCATCCATAGAAACAGTCTAAAGTCACAAAGCTCCCCAGGAAAGCAACACAAAATAAGGAGTGTAGTTTTCAGTAATGCTGGATTTTTGCGTAACAAGCCTATTTTCTCTTTAGTGTACTTTTTATTTTCAAAATGACATAGAGACACATGATCTCATGCTGGACAGAAAACTGTATTTTATTACTGACCAATCACCACTGTTAACATTACAAAGAGCTAAAGTCTTGAAAGTGTGTAGTTAGCTGTCCCTTGGCAGTGTCTTCACAATACTAATGAAGCAGGACAATTACTCATATTAAGCTGGTTACTTGACTTGGATTAACTCTGTTTACTCATATTAAAGTGAAGAAATGATTCACTAAAGCTCCTAGAAATTGAAGAGTAACAGGAGTAGCCAAACAGACATGTTTGTTTGTTTTTAGTCTTGGCTGCAAGGTATCTAAATCTTAGTAAGGTCATGCAGAATCCAGGAGAAACCAGAGAATGCCAAATGTTCATCCCCCTAAATCAGCTCATAAAGTGTGTGTGTGTCTGAACAGCAATGCTTTCCTGGAGGTCTTTGTATCAATGTTGTCCTAGAAAATTCAAACCAGAAGCTATAAGTAGTCATGTTTCTAAGTCTTGTGGTCAGAATTAAGCCCTAGTTGGGAGAAGTAAGCTTGAAATAATAAAAGTACTTTATGAAGCCAGAAGCATTGCTTTCTTGACTTCCCAGATAATGCTGTGATAGTGATCTAAAGAAGGCATCAAGTAAGTAAGGAAACTGTCCCACTGAGCTGTAAGTTGAAACTCTAAAGTATCAGACTCTTGTTTAAGAATGTATATATCCTTTAGGCTATGGTATTAGAAAAGAGTTTCATCAACATCAGAGTTTAAATGACTAGCTTAGGTGCTAGACTTTAACATGAAGTAACGTGATCTGGATATCAGTGTTGCAAATTTTCAAACTCAGGTGAGCTTGAGCAGTTACTTGGTACCCTTGGTAAGCAGTTCCAGGTTTACGCCTGTCCTGGGTTAAGCAGCAGCCGTCATTTTTCTCCTTAGTAGCTGGTGCAGTGCTGTGTTTTTGACTCTCAGCCTGAGAACAATGCTGATAACACCGATGTTTTTCGTTGTTGCTCAGTAATGTTTACTCCAATCAAGGCCTTTTTGAGTCTCATGCTTTGCCAGGGAGGAGGGGAAGCTGGGGGGAAGCAGAGACAGGACACCTGACCTAAACTAGCCAAAGAGATATTCCATACCACAGCACGTCATGTCCACTATATAAACTGGGGGCAGTTAGCTGGAAGGGCTAGATCACTGCTCAGGTCGGGCTGGGTATCGGTTGGTGGGTGGTGAGCGGTTGTATTCTCTTCGCTTGTTATTTCCCTTATTATTATTGGTGGTAGCAGTAGTGATTTGTGTTATACCTTAATTATGGGACTGTTCTTATTTCAACCCATGGGAGTTACATTCTTCTGATTCTCCTCCCCATCCCTCCAGGAGCAGGGTTGAGGGAAGAAGGAGGGAAGTGAGCCAGCAGCTACATGCTTCTGAGTTACCGGCTGGGCTTAAGGCATAATACAATGGCATTGTATTATGCCTTATTTTTAAGAACATTAAAAATTACCAAATGCAGTTACTTACATTTCTAGATTCTGCTTTCCCCAAATTAATGGGAAACTTGAAAAGAAATAAGGATGGAGGCAAGATAAAGAAATGTTGGCAAGTGCTGTCTTCATCCCTTTCTAGTTAAATATGCTTGTACCAGGAACTTATTTTATACCCCCTGCAGATTCTGAAAGATAAGCTGAGAATCTTTCCCAATATATTTCTACCGTGCGTTCCAGGGGAAGAAAGGTACTTCACACCATGATACTAGTGCCGAAGCCTTTTATAAAACAAAATCCCTGACAACAACTAAAGTTCTTAAGGCAGCATCACCTTTGTAGCCTGTGTTTTACTGACATGTATGCAACGTAATTCAGGTTCAAGGTCTGCTAAAAACCTTTGTGCAGTTCAAAAGTTCTCCGGGAGATGGCAGCAAAACATTGACTGAACAGCAACAGACTTTTTTGCTCGGTTAAAGTTGTCCCCCTAATCAAGGGGGAGACTGGTACTATTAGCTCCCCAAAAGCCTATCATCTTAACGGGAATTACAGCATATTTATCCTGAGGTTTTACTCTTGGGTTCACTTCGGACGGTTAGTTGTTTGTGTTCCTTGCTTGCCCAACTGAGAGACTTATTTTCCTATTCTTGTTGAGACACTATTCTTCCATGACTTAGGGTTGGGGTTTTTTTTTTGCTTCACTTTAATGGTAAAAAGCAAAGTCTCTTTTCCAGTATACCCATCTTTTTCCTTAATTCTGCCTCTCCAAATGTATCATCCCTTTGCATGCTTATGCTTCTTACTTTATCAGCTGTCGGGAGATAATGTAGAATAGTCTGAGCAGTGCGAAGAAAGAGATCCTGGGAGCAGCAAACGCCACTTTGAAAGATTATCTGTCTTTAACTTGGTGGTCTGTACTGATTCTCTGCTATATTTTGGACATCATCAGAGTGCAGGTTAGGAACCACCTATTCAGTCACTGACTTCATTCTCCTGCCGACCTGTGGATGCTTCATCCATTACTTTAACTCAGGTAACTTTACAGGGTGCTGAAACTTCTGCTTTTTACAGAAGATGAGGAAGGCTGTCACTACTAAAGTTCCCTTAGCATTTCTGTTGTTATTTCTAGGTTCCTATTCTAAATACTAGAGGCAGTTCTCATGTTGTATTTCTCTGTGTAGCCAGGCTGCATTAGTTTGTATGTTAGATTTCTGTTTGTCTTCTTCACCTCAGTCTTTGCATTAAAAAAACCTTAAAGTTGCTGGATTACCTTTGCAGCTGTATTCTGTACTCTTGCCAGTCCTTTTATTTTGGTATGATGTGTGTCTTGGTGTGTTATCTGGGTATGGTCACAGTAGGTCTATATTGAGAAGCCTATTGCTGTTGTTTTATGTTAGCACCTTTGTGGGTTCAGATGTGTTCAGACTAAACTAGACTGCAATATATATATTATATTCTGAGCTTAACTTATAGCAGGTCTGAATTTTGAGGTGAAGACTGGTGTCTCCCACCCTCTTCCCCCTCCTGTTTGAGTGTGGTGGCAGCTGAGCGGAATACTGCCCTTTCTGCATGGTACAGGAGAGGAAGAGCTCCTCTTAAGCAGTGCGTGTGAGCACTGGGTGTTTGTAACCTTCACCTGAGTTTGTTTTAAACCCGTGCTCACAATGTCCTACTCTTTTCCCCATCCTCCCAAGACTGCTGCTTTCCTTCTAAACATGGTATGTATAGGTGAGGAAATGAGAGAAAATTCTGTGTGCCAGGTTGCAAGGATGGGGCTGTCAAGCTTATGGAAGGTGGACAGACACCCTTACAATTGTCTGCTCTTACAGACGGTGTGCTTTGTATCCAGGTAACTGTGAAGGACATACCCCAGTAGCTGTTTCAGTAGATACACAGGAATGTTGAGAGCATGTCAGCTTAAGACTAGTATCTTGTGCGTGCACTATCTCTTTTTACCAGCTGGGAAACTTAGGAAAGTGCCTCAAACTTCCATACAGTAGTTTGTACCTTTTAGCATCCAACAGGCACTATATGGTGGAAGGAGAAACCTCAGAGCCTGGCTTGTTCTCTAGGTGAGGTGATGAGGCAGGCGTGGTAATTAATTTGGTACATGCAATAGGCACTTGCTTTACAAGGTTGGGTGTCCTGAGGCAATGAAGTAAATTGATTTGATTATTTTAATTTTAAAATTCATAAATGAGACCGAGTTTTTGTGCTGGGGGGGGTGGGATGGGGTAAAAGTCTCTGTGTAATCACTTGTATTCTGCGCTGATGTTTTTTCCCTGACTCTTTCCATACGTGATTTGCTTACATTCTTGTAAAATCTGAAATTTTTGTAGAACTATAAATTCAGAACAGATTCATCATCTGTAAAAACAGACTTTATCAAGACAATCTAGAATAACATATATCTTACATGCTTTGGAAATCCTGCAGACCACATTTTACCTAATGCAGTATTACACCCTAAAAACAATACAATGCTGCCAGACCACAAAACATCCGCAGTTTGGGACAGCAGATGTTTCTACACATGCTTCTTTTTAAGACCAAGAAGCAACACAAGGGAAAATATAAAACAAAGTTGAACGTTAGGAAAGAAATGTAATATTGTAGAGCTGGAGGAAAACTGGATGGACGGAGATTTGAGTAATTAGCCTAAGAGTGCTAGGAAGATGTGGAGAAGTATTTATCAAATGGAAACATATGTATAGAAAAGAAAAAGGAAATTTTTTTTGTGTAACTTTCTTAAATATAATTTAAATTTTTCTTAAAAATAGCATGTTCCTGAAAGCAAGAATTAGTTTGAAGTACAAAATAATCCTGTCATGCTATGCCTGAAAAGACTTAACACTCAACCCTTTGATTATTTCTTTTCTTACAGCACTGGATTACTGTAATGCCTTCTAATTATTTTTTAATTTTATTTTAACTTCAGCTGATCCCACAGTTAAGGACTTAATTGGAGGCTTCACTGCTCTGCATTATGCAGCCATGCATGGCCGAGCGAGGATTGCACGCTTGATGTTGGAATCTGAATATAGAAGTGACATTATTAATGCAAAGAGCAACGATGGTTGGACTCCCCTCCATGTAGCAGCCCACTATGGCAGAGACTCATTTGTGAGGCTCCTGTTGGAGTTCAAGGCCGAGGTTGATCCGCTCAGTGATAAAGGTACTACACCACTTCAGCTGGCCATTATCCGAGAGAGGTCAAGCTGTGTGAAAATCCTTCTGGATCACAATGCCAACATCGACATTCAAAATGGTTTCCTGTTACGATACGCTGTGATCAAAAGCAATCACTCTTACTGCCGAATGTTCCTTCAGAGAGGGGCGGATACAAACTTGGGTCGCTTGGAAGATGGACAGACACCCTTACACTTGTCTGCTCTTAGAGATGATGTGCTTTGTGCACAAATGTTGTATAATTACGGAGCAGACACTAACACAAGGAACTATGAAGGACAGACCCCACTGGCTGTTTCAATAAGTATTTCTGGAAGTAGCCGACCCTGTCTGGATTTCTTACAAGAAGTGACAAGTATGTATGTAAGAGAAGTTAATCACAGGACACAAGGTCCTCTAAAAGCCTTCTTTGAATTTAGCCCCAGAAAAAAAAAATGCTTCCTCTCTGCCCCTTGATGCTATTTAAATGCACTAGGAAATTTCTGGGAAGGTGAAGGGATTGTGATACTGGGAATCTCTTGCTCGGCAAAGATGCAATTGTTAAGTATATTTCCTTTAAATTAGTTTTGTTTAAGTAGCTACAGGAAGCATTCATTTTAAAAAGTGAACTGTGAAATCTCATTGTGTGAATGGCCTTAGCACTTAAGAAAGATGTTTGGGGTCTGGGGCTTTGTTTTGTTGTTTGTTTAGGGGTCTTTAGTGTCTTTCGCTTTCTTCTTGTTTTAATTGCTGTGCAAGTACTCTGCAGTTGCTGGCTTTTTTCATCTGGCACTACAGCTAGGGCAGAAAAGAGCTTTTGCTGCTTTGTGTTCTCCCGTATTCTTCTCTCTCCTTCCCTCTCCTAAACCAGACAAGGACATGGCTTAGTTCATTGGTGCAACTTGAAGGGGTTTCCTGTGCTGCGTAGCTTTGATTTGATTTTTGTGGATGCCTTTGAAATATGAAAGAGATTTTAACTCATCGTGACTTTTGGTATTTAAAGAGAGTATTAGGCTCCTAATATTCTGGTCACTTTTGATTATTGGGTTTTGGTGTACTATATACTGGAAGCTTTCATTCAGCATAGAATGCTACAATAGTGTTTCATCATTGCAGAACTGAGTAAAGCATTTGGGAATTGCTGATTAGGAGTTTGCTAATTCAAACATGTTAAGGTGGCCGGATAAATTATCATCCAATTAGGCTGATCTCTGCAATACAGAAGATGGGATATTTCATATTTGCTTTTTTTGCCCTACAGTTCTTTTTATTTGGATGCTTTTAATGAGAATTAAGCAACTTAGATACTCTGCAAAGAAACTGAAATCTAGTGTGGGCTGGGGGTGAATCAGCTGAGATCTGTTGGCAGTAGCTGACACAAGCATTTGGAATTTCATTTTTGTCTTCATGATTTGTGTTGTTATTTTTGTCTGAAATCAAAAGAGTTTTTGGAAAGGTCGAAGCTGATATTAAGAAATACAAGTAACTAAGAGATGTTATTTTTATTTCTCTGCCCTTTCTCATGCAAACACATCTCTTTCTGGTTTCCTTTTTGGGAGCCTCTCGCTATGTGGTAGCACCATCAGGGTTATTAGTAGACGATACAATATCCAGACTCGCAGTTTTTCAGTCTCGGGACACATCAGTGAGTGTGAAGGCTTAGGCTGCTTCCGTGTTGCCTCAACGTCTAAAGACTCATTTGGAAAGTTGGAAACTGGTACTGTAAGTTGCTTTGCAGATGCCATATCTTTAAGGGTTTAATGTGAAGTGGAAAGTAAATTCTGCTACAAGCAAAATAGCTTAAATTTGCGGGCAGTGTAACAGTGTTGGAACTATCCCAGTTTTGCGCTGATGGAAGGAGAACTGGGAAAGCAGGGAGGACTAATGCTGACAAAAACACTTCAGCTTTGTGCGTCTGAGCAAAGTTATTATGTGTTTACAAACAGCTATAAACAGACTCTGCTGCCCTTATTATAGATATCCAAACACTGTCTTCCATGGTATTTATGAATAATCGCTTTAATGAGATGGTGTAGGAGAGATTCAATGGATAAAGTGCAAGCTGGGATTTTGGAGTTCCCAATTAGATCAGACTGCGTACAGGAATTTGTTGGGATCTCGCGCTGTGGCACTTCAGGGAAGAATCTTGTTTCCAAGTCTATTGCACTGTGTATTTACTAGAAGAAAAACTTACAGACTTCTTAGAGAATTCCTTTAGTGGAAGTTTTCCTGAAATTACCTCTTGTGGTTGGTAACAGTGCCTTGGTTGTAGGACTTAAGGGGAATTTGTGCTTTGTTTATTTGAACATCATACTAAGTGCTTAATGTAGAAATACGTAGCTGTAAGTTTTCTGTGTGCATCCGGGGTTTTGAAAAGTATATTTGGTAGTAAAATGGGAATTAGTTTTTACTTTGCACTAGGTTTGAATTGTTAAGCTTAAAGATTAATGTAGGAATTACCAAGGAACTATCAAACTGATCTGTCTTCAAGTGAAAGCGATCACATGCTTCATATAAATGGGATGCTGTTTAGCAATCTGCATGTAAGATGTAAGGAGCTATTTGGTTTTTATACTTGGAAAATATATTTGCATAGTTTCAGTTCCTTAGAAAACTTACGTGAGTTTCTTTTGGTTTTGGTAGGTGTTGAAATCAGTAGTAATCATGGCCTTTAGCCCCGGTCCCTGGTTGTGAATAACAGCCAGGAAACCAAGCTCTCAGAAATACTCAATATTGGCCCTGAAAGTCTGCAAGAAGATACTGGATTTGGGAATTTGACCCAAAGGGTTTGGTGTTCTTCCTGGTTACAGATAGAGGTTCTTTTGCTCCTAGAATAGTCAATCCCACAAGGAATGAAGTTACTCTGTAGTCGCATCTCAGCATTTAAGCATGAAGCTGCAAGTTAGGAACAGCAAAGCTTTTCATCATGAGTCTGCTGCTAACTTGGAGTTTAGACAGTCACTTATGTATTATTTTTCCCCCCTCTCTTTTACAATACAAAAATGAGTAAAGTCTACCTGCAAAAAAACAGTATTGAAGATGAAAATTGCTCAATTATTAATCACTTTCCTTTTCAGTATCTGTATTATGCTTTCCTACTCCAAAAAACATCTATTGGCAACCACCATCGTGCCTGAGATTATCTGATAGAGTTGTTTTGGAGCGTTTCAGTTTTATGAGATCTGAACCTGCCTCTCGGGACTGTCAGTGGTTTAAGCTTCGAATACACTGAAAATTAAGAGATGCATGTATATGGGAAGATGGAGATACATACAGATGTTTTCTATTTTTTGGTAGTGTATATGTCGACAAAATTAACATGTACAATTACAGTCCTGGATGGAAGGATTTATGCTGAAGTTGAATGGGATCTGAGACTATTAAAACTTAAGGTGCTAGAGATAAGAAAAAATGCAAGTATTGGAAAAGTGCTTTAAATAGAAACACTCAGGTACTAGAAATTCAATTGTGGTCTCCAAAAGGGGAATAAAAAAAGCTTGAACACTTCCCCCTCCCCATAGCTCTTATTTAATTTAATCACTGCTCAGATAAGATAGCAGACAAGAGAGTCTGTGACTGGCCATGCAAGTTGCTTGTCTCTGTCGAGGCTAATAGCGAAGTAAATGGATACGGCGGCAGCAGTGTAATGTGGTGTGTGTGTTAACAGGTATCAGAGAATAATTTCAGATCTGGAACAAGATCTAAAGGTCATCAAGTGAATGAAATTACAAATATTTCATTTATGTTCCTTTTCTTTATAAATGTTGAAAAGGCAGATCTTTGGCTTTGACTGGAGAATGTAGCATTGTGTTTAGGTTTATATAGTACTGTAAATGTGCAGAAAAACTTAAAGCTCCTGCTAAGGAAATCCTTGCATGTTTTTGTCGTTACCCCTTTGCTAAATAAAGGTAATTTTTCACTAGGATTTTTAAGTGGAAGAACATTTTAAGGAAGGGTCTCGATATAGTTTAAACTTTAATGAATACAGAATGTCATAGTGAGCTAAGTAGGTTTCTATGTATTATATTATGTGGGTAATCACAAAGGAAACAGTACCTTCATGTTTGTTATAACAGAGCGGCTTTGCTGGAATTGCAAGCTTGGGGTATTTGCTTCCTTGGTGCTGCTAGGAACCTTGCACTAACGAATGCAGTCTGCTTTGTCGTCCAGAGTTACACAGGGAACGAGGGTAAGAGGCTTATTTTACAGTGTTCATTTTAGGTGGATCAGTGATAAATACTGTCTGAATCATGGTTGCTTTCTGCAGATTGCAGGGACGTATTTGCTGAAGGCCAGTATCATCTTTGATACCTTTATAAAGATATAGCCCAATCTTTCTTTCTAGAAAGAGGGAATAACTGCTTAACTCTCAACGCAGAATCACCTGGTGTGATACTGAAGAATGTAGCTACTAACTCAGCTGTTTATATTAAGCAGTTGAATTTTTGTATAGCTTTATACAGCTGTACTCTTTGCAAGAGTTTTTTGAAGTGGCCTAAGTGAAAAAAGAAACAAATATGTATTTTTACCTGTGGCATGTAAGGTGTAACCACCCCCCGATCCCATTTGCGCACACATGCTGTACTCTTAAAAGATAGCCTAACAGTGCATCTTAGGCCTGGCTTCAGAGCACTTTACTTACTGTCTCCTAAAGATAGGCGAACATTCTGGTATTGAAATCCTTAGGTGAATTTCCACAGCAATTTCAGTAAGTCTGAATATATAGAAACATGACAAAATATGTTAAGAAAATAATCTTACCCCAGCGTATTCAAATCTTAATTTCATTGCTGAATACACCTCTTATACTTAACATTGAGCTTTACTGGCATCCTGCCTTTTCATGTATAAATTTTCAGTCCAAAATACACTCCTCCTTGGTACATACTTTCTGTGCCAGATATATTGAAATCTAATAGACATCTAAAACTCACTGTGGAGAATTATTTCTCGAAGAGCAATGCAAACATACTTCAAGCTCAAGTATTCTAACAGAGGCATAGTGAACACAAAATTAAACTAGAACTTTTAAAACAGCTGGTATATGATACCCAGCAAAAAAGAATTGAAAGCTCTTTGTCCTCTTGAGCTGGATACCTGTTCAAGGAGTTTGATCACTTTCTCAATGAACACTCTGTGATTCTCTTTGTCTCTAAATTCAGCCCTGCATATCTTATATTAATATTTCAGACCTATATATTCTTGACAGTAGCTTTCTCTGATACTTTGAATCCTCTCTGGTTATCCTCCTGCTGTTTTTTACAGAGTACAAGACAATGCATTTGCTAAACTGTTAGACCTACTCCTATTCCAATGAATTCCTGTTGAGCTCAGCACAGTGATGTACTAGGTGATCGCATCCTTTCCATACGATCCGGTTTGTGCATCCTCTTCATTGTGTTTCTTGGGTGATGGGCTTGAATTTCCAGTTGATAAGGTCAATTATTGTTTTGAAATATACACCCGCAAAAAAGCCAACAAAATCATAGCTAAATTTATGCTGGCATTAGCAGAGTGCCTTCACAGTTGTGAAATAAAGGATGGGTTTGATAGTTAGCTGTGGATATAAGTATTTATTCTGATACTCAAGAGGAACTGAGCTTTGTTTTTAATGTTTCTCAAAACCTTAATTTTGAAGTTTCCTTTGCAGCAAAAGAGAAACTACCAAATGGTTCCTTGCTGCTGCTTTCAGCCTTAAAAAATTCCCAGGGGAAGCAGAAACTCAGTTTGAGAAATACCACTCTAAGATGTGTAGGGGGTTTTTTTAAGAGCAATGCATTAATATTTCAGAGAAAACTATTGGCAGCTTCTGAAATATATCCCCAGTGTTTTGTTTCATCTTTTGACTTCTTCAGAAACTGCCCATCTGCTTCAAACGGTGCTGATTGTTTGCTTTTAAAAGTACTTTTTGGTTTGTTTAGTAGGTAGAACAGTGCATCACAGAGGATCTTCTTGCAGCCTACAAGTATATTAATTTCAGTTACTCCTAGGTTTCCTCTTGGGTAACAGATCGGCTCATGGTTTTTGCTTTGTGCGGGTGTTCTGTATCTTCAGCAGAGAACGCTGGTAGGGATTCTCTCTTTCCACTTTTAAAATGCTTTTGCTTAAAACTAGGTGAGAGTCTCTAAAAATCAGCGTTGTCAGAGGTATGAGGTCTAATATTACATCTTTATGATCTTTAGAGACCTATGAAGTGAGTGTTTTATTTCTTGGGGAGCATGATCCGCATAGGAAAAACGGGCAGGCACAGTCTAAATGCCCATGCTGCGGGGCAGTTGTAATGATGACGTACAGTTCTTTGCATAGGTAGTAAATCTTAGATGTAAATTTTGTCTGCCTCTGGGATAGAACAGCAAACTGTGAGATAGAGTAACAGAAAAAACTTGAAACTCTGGAAAGGAATGGAGTATTGAGTGGGAAATCAGGGTTAAGTGTAATAATTTCTTGCTGTTAAAACATGCATTTTAAAAGGCATGTTAAATGTTGCAAAAAAATTGCTTTAGCAGACAAGGCCAATATAGTAATTAATCATAATTCACTTAAATCATGAACTAAGGCTTTAAAAATAATTATTAGTTATTTAAGGAGAAGAAAAGCAGCTCAGGAACTTTGTTAGCAGTTGGAGAGCTGAGCTAGGAAAATGCTTCAATTTTACATGTACTGAAGTCTGCTGCCTCTAGAGAGAAAAAATCAAAAGGCAGTTCCTCTTTATTTTGTATCCTGATGTTTTACATTTCTTCTCTTTGAACGAAACTTTTCTGTCATGCTTGGGAAAACACACACAAGAGGTGCATTGGTGGGAATTTCTACTTTACAGCACATAGCACGAGCTGTGGAAGACAAAAGATGAACTGTACATCTCTCCTTTTTCCCCTATAATTAATACCTTTAATTGATCTGTTTATCACACTAAAGCTTGCAAAATACAACAAGGGCAGCAGGTATTTGCTGCTTTGATGGTAACTGGGGCTGTGTAACAGCCCAACAATAACCCGGCTACTCCAGAATAACCATCACCAAGGTGTCCCTTTGAGACGGGATCAGGGATGTGTTGGGGCTTTTTTTAAGGTGATGTTTTATGTGACTGTTTTGCGTGATAGTGGTATTGGTGTCAATCTTACCTTTATACTTGTTGGGGGTTTTCTGTTTCTTCTATCTTTAATTCTCTTCCTTTCTCGCTTATTTGCTTAAATAACTTTCCAGACTTGTGATGTGGGATATAAGCAAAGCTGCTAATTCCTAATCGTTTTTAAGCAGAACTTTATTCATCATTTAACTTGTCTTACTTTGCCAAATTACTAATAACATTTTTCGTTTGCCAAACCAAGGTTCACTGACATTGCTCTGTAATCCTTTATTTTTTTTTCCTTTTTCATTCAGATGCAACCAAGAATGAGTAAGTGTTCCAGACACCGTTTCTAATAAATCACAAATGCATTAATAACCCTGGAATTTGCAAGGCGTGACCTAAGACACTAACAGCCGCTAGATGTAGCAACTGGTGCTGAACACTGGAAATGTCCATTGTTAACACATTCCCAGGAAATATTTTTAGGCTTATCGGGGGAAAATGTCATACATTTGATAATCGGGTCTTTTTGAATTAGCTGGTGACCAATTTCTTCTGGGTGTTTTAATTTGTCTGTTCCATTTTGTTCTCAAAAAACCCCATAGGATGTTAATTAAAAGGCATTAATTTCTGAAACCAGAAATCAGTGTCTCATTGCTGTATTATTGTACTCTACTACAGAAAATACACAGAGCTCTGAAGTCCTCTATATCGTCCAAGGCTGCTTTTTTGCAATTAACTTTAGAAATGGTGCATCCTTTCTGAACCTTGTTTGCATTTGCATTTCAAGCATTAGAGCTATTCCTTGATCACCATAAAGATTCCTCTGTTTGGTTTCTTTCCAAAAGTAACTTTTCTTCCCCTGAAGCTTGAGCATTCAGCTGCTGTCCAAGTTGTATAAATTCATTCCTTCAGGTGGAATAAAATAAATTGCTAAGAAGAAACCACCAGTGGACAAAGTAACACATGATCTGTATTCTAAGTCATGGCTGAAGGATATAATTAAAACTCTATTTACATTTAGATATTGTGGTGATAAGTGTCATAAAAGTATTTTAAACTTATATAAAGGGAACTCAGATTTTCATGTTCTTAATTTCAAATCTGATTTCTTTAAAAGTAGGCTGAGACTATTTTCATGCATTACTTCTGCTAGCTTACCTCAGATGATTTTAGTGCTTGAAGGTAAATCCCAGTGTGTACCTGTCTGTCAGCTCATTTCTATAGAAGAACCCGTGTGTGGGGGGGGAAGAGGAGGAACTCACTAAAAGGGTAACTGAAACCATGTACAGAATGCCCAAAGTAGAAAACAGGAAATAGTTTCATAATGTCTTTGTGCTTACCATGGAAGCCTAATAAACTCATAATGTCAATGTCTATTTAGCTGATAGAAGGTTTATTGCTGAGCTAGGAGGGGGATGGAAGAAGGGACTGGCTCTGGAGCCAGCTCTGGGGCTGGCTCCAGAGAGAAAAACCCTCCAGTCTCCTCCACAGAGGCTGGTGCCCCGTGAGCTGACAGCATCCTACTGACCACTGTAAAGCCACCTTTGAGCCCTGTACAGAGGGCATTTCCTCTTTCAAAAACATCCTGCTTAATGGGTGGCAGCTCAGGAAAGCTAATTGGAAATGTCCATCTAAGTTATTTCAAGTTGCTTTTGTTGGTTTGTGTTGGTTTTGAAAGAAATGAGTGACTCAAGCAGGCAGCTCGGTAAAATCACTGTGTCTTTCTTTGCAAGAGCAAGCACTGTCTCTTACCATTATCAATTATACGAATTATAACATATATAGCAACAGATTATCTTGGTAACAGCATAAGCACCTATGTTGTTCATGGGGTATTTTGACTCAGACAGCCATCAGGTGCCATAACTGTGTAAACCTCTGGTTTTGTTTCTTTAGCCATGACACAATTAAGGAAATGATCAAAATATTGATTAGCACAGCTTCAATGTGCTCTTGGGATCGTTTCCAAAAGGATATAGCAGAATGAGGAAGAAGCACCAAGGCAAGGCAGCTGGTTAGGTCAGAGGTTTGGAGTTGTTTCCGTGGTAGGAGGTTATTAAATAAAGTCTTCAGCTTTGGAAAGAGGTACCGAGCGTGAGTGGAGCATGGAGGTTAATATAAAGGTATGTAAAATCATGACCGGCATGAGGACAATTACGTGGGGTTTTTTTGTCACTCCAAGAATGGTCGGCACGCAAGGAGGCCATCAGGAAGCAGATCTAAAATAAATAACAGCACTTTGTAGTTTTCCAGCCAACGCCTAATTATATTGTGAAATTTGTTGCCACAGGATGTTTTGGGTACTGTAAGTATGAATGGGTTCAAAAAGCATAAGACAGATTTGCAGAGGATAGGCTATTCACAGCTATTAAAGACATGGATCTGTGTGCAGTCTCTGGTTTAGGAAGGCCCAAAGGCCCCAGTGCTGAAAGCTGGAAGGGTATATTGGGACAGGCTTTCTCAATGTCTTGTTGCTTTGCTCTTCTTCTTTCTTTCTTCATTGGGATTCATGGCTGGCTATGTTCAGATGCAGATTATCCTTTCTTACATTATTTCACATGGGGGGAACAGGTTTTCAAAGTGCTTGAGTTTGAGGAGTTTCCTGTTAAGAAGGAGTTTGAAAAAGAACTGATTATTTTGGAAAATCCTCGTCAGAAATTCTGCAGTTCGTGTGCTGTCAGTAAAGCTTTTCCTCTGGACAGTGGTTAACTCGGATTTTCATCTCTTTCTGTTTGATGGAGTTGTGGCTGCATCCAAAGCCTAAAGGCTTTGTCTTCTCATTAGAAGGGCTAAAAACAATCTTTAACTCTGCCACGCGATCCTGGAATAACTTTTGTAAAGCCTCAGTCTCTAAGGAAGCTGCCTAGTGCTGTTATAGTTGAACGTAGAAGTCTTTGTCTTAATGTTTGAGAAGGATTGAGACTGAGGGCTTTTTTCCCCCCCAGGTTACAGTGATAGGAAAAAGGCCCCGTATTTTGCCACCTCATGGGAATCCTCACCTGGATAATGTCACTTTGCATTGGCGTCAGTAAAATTATGTACATGTAAAAATATTTTTAGGATTCATCCCTTGATTTCACTGAATTATTATTGTTCATTAGAAAGGTGTTGACTTCCACCCTTTTTTCTCTTGTAACTTTTCCCTTCCGTTTGCCTCTTAGAATGCAGCAAGCATCTGTGATTTTACTGAGTAAAAATGATCTCTTAAGTTATGTTTAAAATGTGATCATTTTACTTTTATGTGTTCCTTTTGTCTTTTCAGGACAGCCCAGGAACTTGCAAGATCTATGCCGAATTAAAATCCGTCAGTGTATAGGCCTTCAAAACCTAAAACTACTTGATGAACTACCCATTGCCAAGGTCATGAAAGACTACTTAAAACACAAATTTGATGATATCTGATATCCATGAAGAGAAGAACTCTGAGCAAGATTAGTTATATTCCAGATACTGAAGAGGCTTGTTGCCTTGCACAAAGTATATCCTATGCAAATTCTGATTTTTCTGTGAAGTCAGAAGGCAGGTATACAATTCCTTGGGGTTTTTATACCACACGCTAGAAGGTCTTAATTTTTGGTTTCTTGGTCCAAGTTTACAAGGTCCAAGCTTTCTATACAATATTACATTTTAAAGATTGCTGTTGGGTTTCTTTTTGTTTGTTTGTTTTCACATTAAGCGTGCAGACTTGCAGTGGAGATGGAAGGAAGCCTCTCAAGGGAAGTGGTTGGTTTGAATTGGCATGCTGAGCAACTATTCAAGCAAACAAAGTTTGGAAATCAAGGCGCCGGTCCTGCAGAAAGATACCAATAGAAAGACCTTCAGAGCCCTGCTGTGTGTTTTGGAGTCTTGTGTCTGCCAGGGTGTGTGGTTTTGCAGGGCAGAGGGAAGTGTTGATAATCAACAGGTCCTAGGGTACTGTACGAGTATGATTTGGAAATTAAAGGAAAAATGCGGTTACCCTATTTAATTTGAGGGTCTATACATTGGCTCTTCTTACCTTCTTCTTTTCCTAATTACTGTAGTTGGTTGGGATGCCCATAAAATTCAGGCCCTCTTCTTTGCTGACATTCCCTATTAAATGGGCGGCTGTTTGTAAGTCTGTTTTTAACAGTGACAGTACACTACAAAGAGGCATAGCCTCTGGGTTTTTTACATTAACTTAAAAGTAAACAAATTTAGATTTTTTTTTTTACGCCAATGTATTCTGTTTCTCATACAGTGCCTCCTGTGCAATAATCTTTCTGATGTATTTTCCCTTTATGTGTGATTTCCTCCTCCCCACTATTCCTCATTTAGTCTCAGTGCATTATTTGTGAGAACAGGAAGTGCTGCCTCGCTGTAGTGTAGACGTGACATTACAGAAGTGATGCAGCAGTTGCTGTTCATTATTACTCCCGAAATGTCATGAATGTATAACCTGCTTTATTTCACTTTCAGTTGGAATTTTATCTACGGGTTCTCAGCCAAATTGGGTCCACTCAGAAAAAAACAAAAGGAAAGAAAAGAAATTGGCCAAAACCCTTTTGTATCAAAAGCAGTGATAGATTTTTCTCGCTTGCTCTGAAATTCAGTTTGCTTCAGGTTAGAGAGTGGGAAGTGCACGTACGTTATGACGATGCATTTTAAATGTGTACAAACAAGAAAAACCCCATTCATAATGCAAGTTTAAACTTTGCAATTAGTCTGAAAGCAACAAATGAAAGGAATACTGAAATTCAGCTACTGAATGTGGTTTACGTGTTAGGTATAAGACCAATAATCTAATTATTAAACAGTTTTTCTGATTATAAAAAGAAAGAAGTTCTTGCTGTCAAAAAAAGATGGGGCCAAAATGTGCAGTTGTTTCACTCTCTTTATTTTCAAGGGATTACAGAGTCATTGTAAGGTACTTGCCAGTGTCCTCTACTTGCTTTTTGTTCCAAAAGAGCCTCTCTACTATCAGGAGTGCTTTTGTATCAGTTATACCAATGGAAATGGGGAGATGAAAGGAACGGTGATGGCTTTTCAGTTTAACACTGTCACTTTCAAAATATTTAATATTAAAAGTAAGAAAAGCAGGTGAAGCAGGTATACTCATATTATTTAACTGTGCTAGCTCCTTTTAATATCTTATAACCCTGGACTGCAGTTCCTTGAGCACAAGCCTTACCACTGCTAATGGATGCCCCGGAACTATGGCAAGCAAGGAGGATTATCTCTCCCTATTGTGCCTGACATTGCATCAGGTTTCCAAACAATAAGTGATTTCTTGAGTTTCACGGCTCAGAGGGTTGGTAATGGGATGTTGAACCTTTTTATCACCAACTTATATCGGTTCAAGTCCAGCCTGCTTGAGCAGTGACCAAAAGTCCATGTCTCAGCAGCATGAGTGAGGAAGGATGTCCAACCTTAACACCACGCAGTGTGTGTGGCGGTCACCTCTAGGCAGTAGAGCTTCGTAGTGCTTCCTCCACGTTGTATGTAATGGTGGTGGCACTGTAGCAGGGACAACCTGAGAGCATGGGTGTGCATGAGCGTGGGTGCGTGATGATGTCTTATCAGCTCCCATTGAAGGAAGACAGATCAGATTATGGTCTTTAAGCTCTCCAGTCCTGAGACGGCACAGACATCAAGAATTGAGTGGCAGGTTTTAAGCATGAATTGTCAGTTTTGTGACATGAGATCAGAACCTTAAAATTGCTTTGTTCTTAAAAAAAAGAAATTAGCATTGTTCACTACATTTGTAAGTTGGTTTAAACCAATGTTCTTCCCCACTGAATTTTTACAGTAATATTTTCTAAGGTAATCTAGAGTATATTTTAGTTGCAATCTATATTAAGGCAAATTATTTGTTTTGTCTGTTGCTGTGACTGAAGAAAATTATGGAAGACTTTGTTGGTAACAAGAATGCTATTTAATGAAGAAATGTGTAATTCCATTATTTATTGTTTGAGGTTTGTTTTTTGGTTATTTCTTTTAAGTAACTGACATCTAAAGGGAACACACATGTTTCAGGCCAGTAAAAAGCCTTTCTTTTAAATTAATTTTCATCCTCTCCTCCATCCCCAAGGTGGAGGGAAGCCCTCACCCTTACTTACAATGCTAAGCCATCTCTTGTAGCTGGTTTCTCTGACCTTGATTCCACAAAGCACAGCAGCACATGTGTATGTCTGAACCTTCTGATGGTCCCATTCGCTATCCGAGGTTCTACACGTGCTGGAGTGCGAGTGAAGTGTGATTATTCATTAATAATCCTCCCCAGAGTTCAATAATGGGGAATTTGGGCTTTTATTCTTTTAAATATTGTGCACAAACACTTCGAAGAACACGCTGAACGTTGCTTTTCATTCGGACTAGAATGTGGAAGAAGTGCATAATATAGACTCCTTATGTAGCCTGGTTCCATTACCTTAAAATTCACAGTCTGAACACTTTTATTAAACCTTAAGAAATTGGCAAAGACACCAAAGAATCAATCTGAGTAAAAGACTCTGATCATTAACAAACTGCAAACCTCATCCTTTAAAACAAAGCAGAAAGTTTTTGTAAATATTGATGTTTATAAATGTACAGCAGAGTTAAGAGTGTTTTTTAGATTATTTAATTACCATATTTCTAAACTATTTACATTATAGACAATACTTGTTAGTTTGAACAACTCTTGAGTGGTTTTCTTTTTGTTCTTTTCTTTGGGGTTTGTTTGGTTTTCCAATTTGATATCGCTCATGCTTAGAATAACTCTGGCTTCCTTGGGATAGCGTGGAAAAGTCAGTTTTCTGGCTTTTAGTTGGCAATCATAGGAGAACGCATCTGGACAAACTCATTGGATAAATACCCTGAGCAAAAGAGAATATGTAGCGTGTTTTTCCAGCTAGGTGGAAAAATTGGATCCTAACTTTCTCAGTTAAATCTGTCAAGAGGCCGCAGTGACGTGACAAGAGCAACTTGTGACCTAGCCACAAGTCTTAGCTTCCATGCAACGCTGCATTACCAGTATCGCACTGTATTTTGTTCTTCCTTTGCAATGACAGTTTTTGCTTTGGGTCAGTTTGAATTTAAAGAAGAAAAAGCAAAGTTAAACCTGGTTAAAACTTGTTTTTGGGGTTTTTTTTATGTTCTGTTTGTTTCTAATGAAAGGTTTTAATAACATAATACCACTTTACACATTTTTCTCTCAATGTTTGTCTCTACTCCATTTTCCCTTCTCCAGTGCACATGATTCTGGGAATTCGTTTGGTACTCAAATTTGCCCCTGCAAATAGGAGTTGAGATGCCTCATGTGATTCTTACCAGTAAATATGAACATAAAGGCCACTCTAGAGCTGGACTTCAGAAGGGGGAGCAGACTGGTCCTTTGCTATGAGTAGTTGGGGTTTCCCTGCTGAGATTTCAGTGCAGCTGTTTCAGGGTTCTGAAAGGTTCGCCTCTCCGCAAGTTCATGTGCTAAGATACAGACATGTACCAAATTTGGAGGCTATATTTTGCAGTTGAATCTATTTAGTGGCTATTTTACTGCTAATCAAAGTTGAATCAGGGGGATGTAATGCATATTCCTGGCACATAAATGGGAACTAGTAGCATTTGTTTTCAGTCATAAGTAACGTACAAACAAAAGCTGCACTAAGGTTTTGGACCTTAAAAATTCGGAGGGGAATGAGACTAGATTTAAAGACATGACTGCTGAAGGGTAGTGGAGGGGGGGAAAAATAATGGTTTTCATTGCTCTGTAGCTAGCAAACTGCACAGACATCACTGGCAGTGCATACACTGTACAACCAGCAGTTGTGTTTAGAACTGTTGATGATGGTTGCTAACAGATTGGCTAGTCTTCGACTGGTGTATTTACTGAATGCTGTGTTAAAGACTTTGTTCCTGTTTATGCATCGTATTTCCTGTCTGAGTCTTCACTTGTTAAGTTTAAAACAATTAATGACTAATGCTGCTTTAAAAACCCCCTGATTTACAAGCTGTTGACAACTGACCTGTTTAGAATGTTCAGTCTTTCCGTATATTGGTGTAAGTGTGCAATAAGGAAGCATCGTTATTTTATATGGCAAAACAATTTGGTTTATCATAGCATATGACAAAACCTTTGTTTGGAGCTGATGAAAATGAGCAAAGAACAGGCTCTGCCACCTGAAACAGCCTGGACTGAAGCATTTAAATTCTCTTTGCTCTCATCTCTTCCCCTCAGCTTTGGTTGGGGCTACCACCATGTCGAAGGTTTTATATTGTTCTTTTAAGCTAGAATAGTATTGAAAGGCTAAGATTTATTCTTTTCCTCTATCACTGGCATATTAAATCTCCTGTATGATTTTACTCCTTACGTTATTAGCCAAAGTAAAGCTCAGCATATGATTTAGTCCCATGACAATAAGAAACAAACCAGATATATACATTACTTCATGAAACCATGCTACCAGGAATACCTCAGCCAGTGCATTCCCCCGGGATCTACAACATGCAGCTGGAGCAGGGAAAAGTTGGGATGGAAAGCTGCAGTGACTTTTATTGGGAAATCTCCAGCTGTCTCATGAAGAAGTCGGAACTCCAGCTGTTTCCTCCACATCTGGGATCTCTAGTGCTGCAGACTGCTCTTTGTGAGGTCCCAGGTAAGTTTTGAATGTTGTTAAGGCTTGTCTTCATGCTTGCAGGAAGGATGCATGAATAGCAAGCCTGTGGGCAGTAGGTTTATATAAGGGTGAATGCTTTTAAGAGAAAATTGAAGTCTAAATAACTGAGGCACATCAAAGAGCATCTAGTCTTTGTTAAAGACCGCTACATTGGCCATAATCCTTCTCTTCTGACTTGCAAAAGTAGCTTGTTTGCGGTCTTAGTATTCTCCAACTATATCAGAAGATCCTCTCCTCCTGTTCTCTCACAAGTAAATAAGAGTTACTGGAAGTCTTATGCTAAGTTCAGTCCTCATTTCTGACTTAATTGTAGCTCCACTGAAGGTGGTGGTTACTCAACATTTAATCTAGTGTGAAAGAGCAAATAATTGATTTTTATGGCCAGCTTGCAGTCCTGCCCCTTGCTTCATGGCCTAATGAGGAGAGTATTTTTGGAACAGATTTGCTAAACACTTTGTGAGGGAGTTACTAACAGAGATTCTGCAGTTGGGGCCAAGTTTATAAGTAACCAATAGACCTTTTTTTTTCACCCCTAAAAACATGTCTTGAGTTGCTCAAATGCTTTGATATCTCCTCCTGAGCTGGTGGGAGGCAGTTCAGTTTAATTGTCCATTTTGTACCCTGAGGAAGATAAGATCCATTAGGTTTCCTTAATGTATCTGCCCGTTCTCTAGTACGGCAGATTCAAGTAGCTCTGCAATGAAATGTGAAGTCATTTTATTTTAAAGACTTAATTTTAAGGCTGTTACAGATTAAATGTTATGTAAGGCAGTGTAACAGCAGGCTCTTACGGTGTTTGCTGAATGCTTGCTCGCAGCCAGCAGTCTGCATTCGCTATGTGTTTGGAAGCACAAGGTTCAGGGTTCGAGTAGTATCTTGTTGGCTGAAGCAGTTAGAGCTGCCCTTGTCACTGATGTACCTGAGCGTAAAGTGAGGCTGGGAGAAGCTACTTGAGTGTGTGTTGTTCAGCTATAAGCCCGCTCTGTGTGATTTTTAGGTTCTCATCTGTTACTAATTGACTGTAGCATTTGCATGGGATAATAGAAATTTAGATTCAGCTTCAGCCCATGGAGCTTGATTTTTTTCAGACCTCAAGAGAGTGCCCAGCTGCAGGACATGGGTTATTGAAATGTGACTTCCAAGCTGTGCCTGTCTCAAGCAGCTCTACTTGAGATCCATCCCCCAGCTATGTGGCTATTACTCATCTCATAATGGGTTTTAATGTAGCTGGTAGGAAGCAAAGCCAAGTAATTTTTAGAGAGCACTCAGTCTGAAAATAAAGTGCCCAGGATGTTTGGTAGGAGGCTGGAGTTGAGATGCGGGATTGTGTGTGAGAGAGAGCAGAAGATGTGGCTTTTGATCTTAGAGAAACGCGTGGTATGTGGGTTGGTGGGCTCAGAAGTTTGAATGTATTTAATATAGAATAATCTGCATGAGCATTTGAGTCAGTTTCTGCTTCGTGTGAGCTATTTAATGGTTAGTGAGCCAGAAAAAAATCACTGTGTTTTCTGATGGCTCAGGCACCCTCCTGAGGAGAGGAAGACTTGAATTAAAGTTGCCACTCTGAACCAGGCAAAGCAATTAAGGATGGGGATTTGCACTCATGTAGTGCCGTGATTACAGGTTTGTAAAACTGTGCCAGGGAGAGCGAGCATAACAGAGCTGTTACACAATCTCTGAGGTTGACCTTCAAAGCAGGTACTTGGCTGGACGGAGCTCACCCTTCTGTTTCTTGCATGTGTTAACAAACAGCTGATGCTTGTGGGGTTTTTTTGTCCTTGCTTATCTGTAAGGCATCTGAAAGGAGGAAGAAGCCTGGGTGAAGTGTATGGAAGGATATTTAGGCGGAGCCTGAAAAGAATGGAATACATGTAAAGAATGCAATACATGTTTAAGTTGAATATGTAAGTGGGTGCCAGCTGAGCTGACATCCAGGAGCATGGACCTAAGATTGTGTAGTTAAAAAATGGGATGCTGTGAAAGCAGTTACCAAGCAAATGTTAATTGAGTTGTATAGAGCAGGACTGAGGTAGGACACGGTCCAAAACATATTCACTGTTGTCATTTCAAAATGTTTGGCAGTTTAAACGTCCTGCTCTTCCATCAGAGGAATGTGCCATCGCTGTTATTTGGGGATATTGTGGATGTTCTGTGTCAATCTTAATGCTGTGCCCTCTGTCCTTTGCCTGGCACAGGGGCATTAGTTTTGTCCTGGTTTTGGCTGGGATTGAGTTACTTTTCCTTCTAGTAGCTGGCACAGTGTCAGCCTCTTCTGTACCATTTCCTCACCATAGGAAGGCAGAGTAGCTTGAAAACCAAAACAGTGAGGAGGAGGAGGAGACTGGGGGATATAGTAATCAAAGTGGCAGTGATAATTATAACGTGTGCCTTGAGTGGTGGTTGGGGGAGAGAAGAGACCTTTGAGCAGTGTAGTTGAGTTTGCTCTTGATCTGTTGTTAATATAAGAGAAATCTAAGGTGGTGTTAGTGTTTGTGATACAGCTGAGGACTCCTCTTTATTTTCATCTGCTTGCTTGGCTTCAGGAATCAATACTTCTTTCTAAAACCAAAATATCTTACCCTGCATTTTCATTTACTTCAGTTCCAATGTTTCATCCCAGATCACTGATTTATCTCGTGGTGTTGTTTTAAGGCTCAGAAACGCTTGGCAAACGTCTTTCTCAGTTTCTATTTTAAGGAATCAAACCAACCAGGGGCACAACAAAATCTTACAGTGACATCTCTGCATTATTAATACTACGTCCTGTAACTCTGCTTTTAATTTGTTGATGTCCAAGTGAATTACATTAAATTGCTTTCTGGAAGAGTCTCATCAGTTGCTATCAGCCAATATTAGAAAACACTTTAAACAATTCTAAATCGGACTTCTTTGAAAGGTGATCCCGATATGGGCCGTTTCAGTCTTACGTGTTAAGTAGCTTCAGATAACCTCTGCTGCTAATCGAGCTGTTCTTGTGCTTTGTGTTTCCTTCTTCCCAAGCTGGGGTACAACACTGGTCATTTTTCCCCCTCAAGATGTTTTGCCAAAACTCTTAAAATTACCATTTTGAGCAACAAAAAGCTTTGCTGAACTCGAATTGCTTTTGCAATCCATTGGCCTTCCTTCTGTCGCAGTGAGAGAACAGCTTTTCATGAGAGCAGACCCTTTGTTTTAAGGGGCATTTTTAATGGCCCCTACATCTTGCCCAGATGTTCAATATCTTGTCTCTCTGTTAATTTATAGTTATCTTGTCAATAAAGTGGCTTTTTACCAGATACATGTGGTATAACAGTTCTTAGTTATATTCGTATATACAGCTGAACTTGCTGGCTTTTAGTATTTCCTGTGCTTCATAAATACACATATCTGTTGTGCAGGCTCAGCTGTTCTTAATTCAAATGTGATTCATATTGTGCTTAGAAATCTGACATTCTTGGCCTGTCAGGAATATTAATATATGTCAGTGCCATATCTATTGAAAATTGACATGTTTCTTGCAGCACTGTAATTTTCACCTCTTTACATTGCACCATTCCGTATTGAGCAACACAGCATTGTTTGCCTTTAAATTTCCCCCTCACCTTCAGTCCTGAGAAACAAGCAATAATTAGATTATATCTTTCTCTTGGCTTGCCTAGTTTTCACTTGTAGTGAATTATGCCATGCAAAACCGTATCCCTCCAGTGAGAATTTGGTTGTCATTGTTATGAGCTCCATCTGGACTGTATAATACTTTGTGCTTTGCACTGCAAAGACTCTCTGCCTGTGGCTAAGAGTCAGAAATGTACCTTGCCAGCAAGTAGGAATAGCTCTTTCCTCTAGCAAAAGTGTCATGCTTAACATCCCATGGCCTTTGCTGTGGGCAAAGGTGTTGTACAGACAAGAATGCTGCTCTAAAGCTCTGAAGGTGGTATGACCTTGCCTCTTATAGACAGCCATAAGTATTGACCTCAGTGTGGACAGGTCCCATTTCTTCAGTGGGAAGTGGGAGACCAGAAGGGAAATTCCCACTTCCATCTATTTGCACCAGATACTTTATTCCAGTAACTGGATGAATGTTTGTCTTCAGGAAAGAAGTTCGAATGCACCTTTAAGGTCCATATGATGGCAAATCAAAAGCCTTTTGTGTTCAGCCACTTCTGTGTTTAATTACCCTACCGCAGAGGAGCTTTTGTTTCCAGGTTGAGTCTTTCTGATTTCAGCTGGGAAGTAATGAATGTTGCTGTCTCTCTGTACAGTCTTTCATCTTGCTGATGATATCATTTTCTTGTATAATCAGGGGGTTAGTGAATGATTACTGTTCAGACTTCCTCTTTAAAATCAGGCTTAAAGAGTTCATGTCTCTCACTCCCCACGTTGTTTTTATGGCTGTCATCTCTTATGCCATGTCTTTGTCAAGCATTTGCATGGTATAGACCCACCAGTTCTTCATTGAGGCTGTTTGATTCTGACAAGGCACTATAAAACCAAACCTTCTTTGGAGGATTCTCGTGTGTATGAAGTAACGAAGAAGCAATGCCCTTGGTTGCCCAGAGAAGAACACTAAAAATCTATGGACTTTGGTTTTAGGTGACTGGGTTTTTTTCCCTCCCACCTATCTTCTAGGTCAAGAGAACATCAAGCACTTCAAGCAAAAGTGCCCCAAAGGCAGAAACTGTGGAGGTTGCTCTGATTGCTCACCCCTAAAAATTCTCTTTGCATAAGAGCCATACTCAGAGCTGGTGGTGGAAGAAGCACTCTCATTGATGCATAAAGTTGTCCTGATGGTGAATTGAGACAGCATTTAAGTGCTGTCCTTTTTCGTCCATGCAGAAGTAAATACACAGCTTGTTTTTAAAGCCTTATCTCTTTTGTCTCCTGTCCTCATCCATGTTCTCTCCCATCTCATTTTTCCTAAATATAGCATCAGCAAAATCAATTATTCTGCAAGGAAAAAGGTCTACTTTGAATTGAAATCCTAAATATCTGTTTTCTATCCTATTATAAAACTTTGGGGTTTACTAGAGAGTATAAATAAAGTCTGGGTACAGCTCCACCGATTGCTCTTGATCTCTGTGTAGCGATTTCTCCTAAAGGCAAGAGATGAGCTGATGCTTGGTGAAGTTCCCTTGACTCATCTGTCTTACCAGAACATACTGCACCATAGAGACGTCATGTTTTAAGTAACGTTGATTCTCCAAGTAGGCAGTCACAGCTGCCTTTTATTCCCGCAGTGCACAGAGGGGAGGTTACAGTACAGTTCTTCCCCTAGAATGATGTATAGCTATCGTGACCTTGACTTCTGGTACAGAGGTTCATGGCCATAGAAATCACTTTGTTCAAGAGCAGTGGCTGTAACAAATAAGCTTAACTAAACCATCACTTTTTCACTTTTACTGATTTCACTCCTCTGCTTTATGACAGAGGTTAATACAGAGAAATAGATTTCAGTGACAGTGTTTAAACCTCTTTAGCCTTGTCTAATTAAACTGAATACTTTAAAGATGATTCATACCGCTTGACACCCTTGCATCTAAATACTCTTTCTTATCAATGGAAAACAAAAGAAATGTGCAGACTAGACGTTCAGATCAGCCTTCCTTTCAGTTACTGAGAAAAAGGGATTTGGGTTTAGGTGGGTTTTTTAAACTTTTACTAGAAGGCACTATGCTTTCCCAGTATCTGGTGTGATGACAGCCAGCTCCCAGATAAGCACATTCCCAGAAAGCATTTCTTGAAGGGAAGAGTTCAAAAGCCGTGAAGATAAAACCATAACCCCTGTTTCAGTGCCGAGCAGCATCACTACTTGTTGCAGAGGGGCACCAATGAGTTTTGGAAGTTGTGACCACCCGAGCTGCGTGCCTGTTGGCATGTTGGTAGGACCCTGGACTAGGTACAATCTTCCTTCAACCCCACCACCCATTTCCTTATGCATTCAACTTCCTTGTCTTGGGAGCTATGGTGTAGCCCAATGAAGACATTTATGGGAGGGGGTAGCAGGACTGTTTGATGTCCCACCATAGGACAGATATGCTCTTGTGGCAGATTCAGGTTTTGTCAGCTCAGTCAAGGAGGACCCACTGAAATGATAGTTCTCTGCTACTTGATGAGTGCTTCTTCCTGCGCTACCAGGAATTACTTGGTTTTGCATAATGCTTTGTGTACCATCCCCTACAGAAGGTGTGGTGTAATGAAGACAGGGTTGAAAGGTACTATAGTTTCCCTTCCTCCTCGTTGCAGATTTAATGATATAAAGAGCACAGTATTTCATTGATGTTTCTTGCTGTTTCTGCTTGTGGGCTTTTCACAATACTGTGGTCAGGAAGATGACAAGATAAAGGATGACTAGTGTAGATCTGCTCTCTCTTTTAGAATAGGAATAATCCCTTTTTCTGATTATATTTCCTCTCCCCTCCCTTAGAAGACATGACTCAGAAATCCATCACAAAGGAAATAAGTTCATTTGAATTTCTATTGAACCTTGTAAAGGCGCTTTTATAAAGTCCTGTTTGGAGGCTTTCAACAGTGGGCCTTTGACAGGAGCAGAAGGCAAAACCGAAAGTCCAAATACTGTAGTGTCAGTGGCTTGCCCTTGGCTCTTACAACATATTGGAAATGGAAAATGAGACCATTACTCATTCTTGGGGGTAATGCTGTGTGATCTGAGTCCTTCATAGCTGTAATAGTAACAATCTACCATACAAAGAAAACTTACTGTTAGCTAATTGAAAAAAATGCTTTGTTCTCTTTGGGGTGAGAGGAGAAGGAACCAGCTCAACGAGATGACTGATTTCCTTGTGTCTCTACAAAATTTCTGATGTTCTTCTAAGTAACAATTTGTACATTCAGTCTTCTTCTTTGATGGTGTGTTGAATGGTGATCATATGTACTCAGAAGAAAGACTTCTTTTGCTTTTTGTCTTGGAGACAGCACAACCCAGAAGAACAAGTCTCCAGCAGATACAGAGATGAAAACGTGTCTGGTCTTAGTCCCATGCTGCGTGTGTTTCAGGAGCAAAATGGTTTTTTCCCTTTTCTCAACATGGTGTGAAAAAGGTGCATCGTGCTGAAAACAAGAGCAGCGGTTTTATAGCTACATTAGGAATATAGAATGGGCTCATCTGTGTGAATAAAACTGTCGTTGATTGCATCACTGGGCTGCTTATGCCAAAAGAAGCTATGGTTTCTGGTAACGTTTAAGTTACCATCAGATTTGGAAGCTTTGCGCTGAATTCAATGTAAATCATTGATACAGTCTTGCTGCGAAGAGGCTGCATGGTCTACACTCAGTTACCAGTACTTTTTCTTACTGTGCAAAGAGAAGCTGTAAAGCAAAGCTCTTCACTCTTCATGGGTTGCACAAGCTATCCAAACTTTGGTCTCCATAACTCATTCTGCTGAGCTATAGCTGATCCCAACAGCTTTTCTTCAGGTAATACAACTTGGGACTATGTGTCAAGTCTATTTTTTCCCCTTTTGATTGATTCCTTTGTCTTGAGATAGAAGTCTTAAAGAGTGACCTAATGTGACAATAAAAGAGGTCTACCTGGTTTTGGACATGACTTGTAGAGGTCTGAGACCCAATGCTCAACAGGAAGGTAATTCTCCAAAGTTCAGAAAAATCTTTGAGTTCAGCCTGTCAGGTTATTGTAGTAAATCAAGCCAGTCCAGTCCAGAACACTGGACTAACTGCATGCTTCTAAGAGGCATTTTTAGTAGTAGAGAAATAATGTTATCCATGATAATTCTGGTTTATATAGTACTTGGTTATGTGCTTCTTGTATTTAAGCTGTTCTCAAAATAACAGGTGGCAATAGGAAGGCAAATCGTGGGACTAAGACAAGGCCATGACTTGAGAAATACTCGGGTTTTTTACATCAAAGTTTGAGTTTACTTCTCGAGGGTTAAAATCTGACAAGGCACTTCTTGTCCCCAGTGATGTACCAGTCTGTATCCATGGAACTCAGCGCTCGATCTCTCCAGCTCGTTTATCTGGACAAACCCCTGTCATTTTTACTATTGAAAGTACTTTTTTCATCACAAATACAAGGAATGGGGGAGATGTTGCAGATAATCCTGCAACAAGGCCACTTTGGGCATGGGGTTTGAGTTGCTTTTCCAGCTCGCTCACTAAGTAGAATGAGGAGGCCGCTGGAGGCCAGGGAATCGGTGCTGGATCTCGCGTGGTCCTCGCCCACGAGGGACTGGGCTCGGTGTCATCCGGCCCCGCCGCAGCCACTCCTTTCTTATGGCTCCCCACAAAGGTTGACCCTGAGTTTTCCAGACTAAACACAAGAGCTGTGCAATGGCCATCGGGGTGAGGAGGGATGAGAAACCAATGGGTTCAGACCGCAAGTGTTTTTCCATAGCTTGCTAGTTTGTGTGCGGGGATTAAAACGTTCAGGGCTGGTAGAGTCTTTAAAGATGTATAATGTCTATAATGAAGCCTGCTCTTAATTAGCAGTCCATTTAATTTGAACATTTGCATTCTGAATTCTGCCTTCTGTAACTCAGGGCTGTGTATTTACAATTGTTTGAATCCCAAGGGTTTTTCCCTCAAGCCACTATTTCTTACTGAGGTTTGGGGTTTTTTTGACATAGGCACATTTCCCTGTATTATCCCTATGGATTGTTCCCTGCTTGAGTTCACTTCAGGCACTTATTTGCATTCACGCTTTTTGTAATAGCAGAATGGAAGGGTGTGTTAAAAAGACTTACGAGCAGTGAATGAAGCAATAAGAAAATAGCATTTGTATGCAAATGTTCTAAGTGCTTTGTCATGTTCTGGGATCTGTCAGCTACCTCCATGCTTCCAAAACTTGACCCCCAACAGTTCTCTGTACCAAGGCTTTATACCAGAGCCCGGTGAAGTCAGTGTGTCTGCCCATTGACACTGATGGGCTTCTGGCTTGGGTCTGAGACAGGAGAGAAACAAGATGGTACCAGCCACTCTGATTTCACCAGCAGCTTCCCTGTATTAGGAAGGCTTTTATTATGCTGTGTGTAAAACTAACTCACAAGAGCCAAAGAATAGCCCATGTTAGGAGACTCCGGCATTGTCCTCTGCATCAGCCACTGGCTTGATCTAATGACCTCAAGAGCTGAAAACATCAAGCATGCACTGACTGCATGAAAGGGCCAACCAGTCTAGCTGGAGCTGGAAGAGATTAGCAGCTTTTGTGGCTTCTAACACAAAAAAAAGGACAGAAAGCATGTTGACCAGCGTGTCCAAGCTTGGTTTCCTTATGCAAATGAATCTGTTGGATTCACAGTAAAGTTAGCCCTTGAGATTGCGGAATAGGTGATTTCCACCCCTTGTGCCTGCAGTGTCTGGTGTAAGCTATGAGAGCCCTGGGCAGTGCCTCCATTCCTCAGCTGAGACAGGCTGGAGAGCTTCCAAACTATGTCCCATCAGCGCCATTACCTCTTTATTACTGGGAATCCTGAGTTGCTGTAGTGCTGGGGGAAACAGTGGAATCTGTTGGGTTTATATGACCTCTGAGTTGTTCAAATTACTCTAATAAGCTGCTTTGCATTATAGGATAGGCTGATCGGTACCTCAAGAGATCTCCTAAGTTGGGCTCTTTTTCCTTGAGCTTGGTGGGCAGGAAGGATAGTCCCCTAATGGGAAGAGAGGGGAAGAAGGAGCGAGGAGACATGTGGCATGTGCAGCCTGGAAGACTTGTCTATGAGCTTGACTTGACTCCATCCAGGGAAGGAAGCTGATGCTAATGGCTCTGCATGAGATAAATTGTACTGGGGCATGTGTTTTCTGTATTCATTACAATATGTCATGGGGGGGAGTGGGGAAACAGGATGTATAGTGTGCACTTATTTCTGGAGCCTCAGGAGAGCTACCCAGATGTTGCAAAGAAGTAAGGAAGAGTTGGAGGTAAAGGAGGAAGACCTCCAGGGTGGGACCGTAAAAGCTGATCCAGAATAGGAGTCATTGTGTTTTGCTCACAGTCACACCAGCTGGCTTCAAGTGGCAGGGGAGCTCTCCAGATAAGCTGCGGACAGTAGGAGCGTGAATAAGGAGTTTGTTCCAAGAGGGTGAAACAGAAAACTGAAGGATGCAATACACCCATAAATAATAGTTTAAACAGACTCTCCTTAAAACAGCTGCTGGGTTCATTGTCCTAATGTGAGCCTTAGGTGTGGTATGAAACACGGTGATGGTCTGTTCTGTGGTGGTGGTGGTTGTGCAGGCATCTTCAACGGGACGCTCTTACAACCACGTTGCTCTGTGTAGCTGTGTGCTGGGGATGTTCCTGAGCCGTGTGGCTGCACTCTAGTGACTGATGTAACTCGGTGTGCTGGATCACTGTGTGCTCGCAGCATATGGGTTTGAGTGGATTATCCCATTCCGGTGCTTTCCCAAGGTTTTCCTCCTGCCCTGCACAGCATCTCTGGAAAGATGGCAGTGGGGTAGGTGCAGCGGCTCTGCTGCCCCAATTTGGTTGCTTGATGATGCTTCGTTTAGCATTGTCCCAGTGATATTTTGCTGTATTTTAATTTAACCTGTGATCAAAAAGCAGGATCTCTACTGTCACCTGAGCATGCAATGCTTTCTAGTCCTGATCAAAGGGCAGGTTTTTCTCTATGCACACACTTCTGAAGGGGGAAAAGGTAAAGATTAAAGAATCAAAAGCCCCCAAAAGAAATGACAGGCTTCCTCACCATTCCCTCTCATTCTGTGCATTTGCAAGATGCAGATGCTGCTGCTGTTACGAGGTAAGGAAAACCCAGGACATTTGGCTTTCTTGTAATAATTGTTTTAGTTTTCCTGAACTCGTAACCTCCATGTAGTTATTCCCAAAAAACACGTAACCCTGTGAGATAAGAAATGAGAAACCCATTTCCCGCTCTTGCTGATCTGGTCCCGTGGCCTTGCCTTTCTCACAACGGGATTTTCTGAAGTGAGTTGTGCCTTGGCAAAATGCAGCCATCAAGAGATGCTTGCTGAGTGCTTTTCATTGCATCTCCCAGATCTCTCGCTATAGAACCACCACGTTTGGTGCAGCGCAGTCGCGATGGTCTGAGCATTTAGGCAAGGCAAGATTTGTAGGGAGAGAGATTCTTCCTATTAGTTTGACTTAAATATTGAGGGGAAGAAACAGTCCCCGGTTTACTCTTTTCTCCCCGAACCTGGTGCTCAAAGTTGGCTCAGCAGAGCTCTGTCTGGCAGCTATTCATGCAATAAGCTCATGTTGCGGTGAAATTCTGATGTGAACAGATTTGCTCGATCAAACCTGTGTAGGACCACAGCCTTTCCAGAGTCCTGAAGGAGGTCAGGGCTCACCCATCCTCTTCTCCAAGGAAAGCAAAGATAATCGGCAGGGATACATCTTGATGGCTTTAGCTAAATACTTGAAACCAGCAGAATTTAACCCAAATTGTTGCGGCTTCTTGCGTCTGCGAATGTTGGAGTCAAGTGGGTGGATGAGAGTAAATCAGCAGAGAGCTGTGAAACTCGGGATGATGGGCAGTGCAGCGCAGCTGACAGATAATGGGATGATATCATCCGTTTCCTGGAAAATGAGATGTTTCTGGCCAAAGCATTCCAGACCCAGAGTGCTCGAGTGAGCTGCCGAGTTCCTGGAATATTTTAGGCAGCTAGTTCAGTAGTCTAGGTGTAACGTGAGTAAGGATGAGTAACAGCAAGATATGACTCAAGGTCAAGATTTCTGGTAACTTCTGTAGGCAAGGAAAGAGCGGGGGACTGAGAGCTATGGTCAAGTGGGAGGGAAAAATTGAACCTGGTGTCACTAACTGGTTTAACCTTTGTCACTTTGGGAATGGAGAGCATTGCCTGAGCTGCGTTACCATCACATACAAGAACGGGTAGCTTTAGATAGTTTTCTATATATAGGAAGGCTCTTGGAAGTATTGAAACACCCAAAAATTCCATGAGGGAGGGGAGGATGAGGGAACAGCAGGCACATCTGACAGGTGGCTTGGAAGGAGACTGCAGTGCTGAGCTTCTGGGAAGGGTGGCTCCTGCGTTTTGTATTGCAGGGAAGACGATTTCTGGTTACCCAGTTCAGTGCCTTCTGCTGGGTTTGATGTCTGCCTTCAGTCGTATCATGTAGGCAGAGTCCTTATGAGAGGCCCAGCATTGATGCTGGAAGGTAATGAGAGACAGAGCCTTGAGTGACATGGGTTAGTGTGAGGTGTCCCTGCCCATGGCAGGGGGGTTGGAATTGGATGATCTTAAGGTCCTTTCCAACCTTAACTGTTCTATGATTTTGGATATTACAGACAACTCAGAAGACCAAGAGGGATTTTACTTGCCCATTGGTTGATTTGAAACTTAATGAAGCAAAACGTGGGTGGGCTGGTTAGTGAAGAAAAGTGGGTCTGTAAGTGGCAGCGCAATGCAGAGACTGAATCTTGTGAGAGCTTCGGAGGATTGACAGCAGTTTTTATTGTTTTCCCATTGGAAAGGTGGTGGGGGTGGCTGTAGGAATAAGAGGCCCTTAGTACCACTGAGCTTTGTGGTCCCAAGCACCACCTGCAGTTGGCTGGGTTCAAGCACAGGGAACACGGGCATCCTGCTCTCTTCCCAGAAGCTCCTGCCTCAGTTTATGCTTTTCATTCATAGCAGACCCATCTCACTTTGGCTGTAGCCAGTGGTTGTTACATAGAGAAGAATAAGAGGAGGGCATGAATCAGCATCTCTGATCCCTTCTCATGGTTCTTGCTCATTTGTTGCATCTCCGTCCCAGAGCCTTAAGAGCCCTCACTGCATCATCTGCCGTGACGTCCTCTACTCCATCAAATCCACTTGTAGTTTGGCATCTGCAACGTCTCATAACAATGAGTTCCACAATCAAATTACTGTTGTGCAGGAAAACAGACTTTCGTTTTCTGAATGATTATTTCATTTGGTTTCTCCCTAATTTTTTCATGTTACGAGGAGAAAAAGGTCAATTGTTTCTTTATCTGTTCCTCCAGTTGTCATTCGCGTGCTGTTCTCTTTGCATACAGCCTGGGGTTTATTACTCTTCCGGTTTTCTTACAAGCTCCTGGGATGTAGGGAAGGGCAATTCTAGAGCAGAATACCGTCCTTAGGGCATGGGTGAGCTGTGGATTTACAGAGCTCACCCATGCCCGTCACTTACTTTGCTGGATTCTCTGTTCTTGCTGCATTTGTGACAGCTGTTGAACATTGTGCTGATGCTTTTAAAGTCTTACTGTGACAATGGCATGGTTTCTTTTCTTGGTGGCAATAGCGAATTCCATCACCACCGCTGTCTGTTTGGCATCAGGGGTTTTCCCCATGTGCATGACTTTGCTCTGCCGTTGTGGTACAAAGGCAGATGAGGTTTACTGTCTCGTTTTGCAACACTTCATTGTGAGTTGTAGTTCTGAATATCCTGAGGGATTTTGCACTATCAGGAAGATTAATTGCTTTTGTGTTCTCTCTTACGAGCCAGTTGTGAATGTGGACCACTCGCAATGTCTCGTCCTCAGTGACTAAGGGTGGGAGAGGCCAAGTCTTGAATCTTCACACAGTTCGGTAAGAGCACATCAGTCCTAAAGGAATGGGCTGCTGAGTTAATAGCAACCAGAGAGGAGCAAAGTCTTCCAGCCTCTGAACAAGCAGTGGGATAGGGGAGGTGCTCTGAGCCAGAAACAAGTGGCACAACCCTCAGGGAAGGGGCAGAAGCAGGAGGTGGCTTTAACAGCTCTTGTGGGAGCTGCCATTCAGGTGAGCAGCGAGCAGTGTGCTTGGATGGGAAGCACAGAAACAGTACAGGTGTTTTCCCTGCTTCCATGAGCAGCTACCGGCAGCAGGCTCTTCTGGTGATGAGGATGCCTGGCTCTTTGTGTTTAACTCCATCACATGTGGGCAGCCACTGAAGTTGCTAGGTTAAGATGTTATCCAGAATCAAGGAACTCCATCTGCTCCTTCAAGCACTGTTGTCTCTGCTCCGGTGGGGGGGCAAGGGGGTTGTTTTGCTTCAGCCCAAGTTTAATGGGAAGGGTTTGGGTCATTTCATCTCTAACCCGCTGCAGTTCAGCAGGCGCTATAGGAGGGCAGGACCTCTTTGAAACCTCCACAAGGACATTCATGTGGATTGAAGCGGTTTCTCATAAGCAAACTAAGGGTACCCTGGGGTGGAAATTTGTCTTCTGAGATATAAACAAGAAAAAGCACATGCAGCAAGGAGTGAAACTTAGAACGTAAGTGCCCGGATGTCCAGTCTGCTTTCTGGACGGCCACTTGAGCTGAAAGCATAGTGGTAGGCAAGAGTGTGTGTGTGTAGCTTCAAACCTTAAAAACAAGGGGAAGAAACAACAGATATATCTATATCTTGGACAAACATTGTAATGGGAATATTTGTGGGGTTTAAGAAGTTTGAAAGTCCCAGCTTAAGGGATGAAGAAGTCTTAAAAACACCCAAAAGAGGTGATCATCATCCCTATCCCCACTCCTAGTAGATGAATAACATCAGTAGCTGGTAACTTAGTTTAGAAGAGTTTTATACTTCATACTGGAAAGGAAATAGACTGGATATTGGACATCTTGAATTTTCCAGTATGTAATGGGGGATGTTCCTTTTGCACAGGAGCTTGTGGGGTCTTACCTTGTGCCTGCAGGATAGATGCTCTTCCACAGGCAGAGCTGAATGAGCTGCTTAAACTCTCTGAATTGGCCACCTGGGTTGCTAAGCTTTGGTGTTGTTAGTTGATAGATGGGTTTGCACTTTGGTTAACAACAAAACCCCATTTGTAATCTGTCTATAGGATGAGCAATACAGCCCACCCCTACCTAAAACCAGGGACACCTTTTATCACAAAACACAGATACTGGGCCGATTTTCTGTTTGGATGGGTTGGGAATGCCGGTGTTGCTACTGTGGTGCAAAGGAAATGAAATACATCCACAAAACTGCAACCTCTTGAAATGTTTGGTTTGAAAAATACAACACAGGATGCACTTTTTACCCGGGGCAGCTGTGTTTGGCTTCATTTTCAAGTGCATGCAGCTATACAGGCAGCTGCTGCGCGGCTGCGATAGCGAGCGCTTCGTAGGAAGGGCGAGTTTGGTTTTCGTATCCCTGTTACTGTCAGAGCCATTATGTTCACATTTTACAAGGCATAATCTGTGCCTTGTTAAGAGAGATCTAAATAGCGTGATTCCAGGAAGTTAAATTACCAAACTTCTTCATTTCTCCCCCCCGCTCCCGCTCCTTCAGGGACATTCCGCACCGCTCCGGTTACAAGCTACCTCTTCACATACTGTTTGTAAACTCTGCAGACTTCCCCGCTTCCCTTCGCCAACACGTTTCCTCCCCAGAATGACCTGCCTGAAATAAGCCTTTTGCCCTGGGTTTCTCTTTCCTGATGATGGGTCTTTGTGCCATCCAAAGCTTCATTCTGCTTTGTTACTTCCCCACCTAAAAGTGCTGCCGGATGGCTGTGCTCACCTGAAGTTCCTCATTTTCACTTGTGCGATTCCATCCTTTGCTGTTGCCTTGTGCCGCTTCCCCTGGTTTGCTATGAAGCGATTTGTCCTTGTATTGCGCTGCTCGGGACGAGCATCAACCTTAGCGCAGCAACGCGTCATGGAATTAGGGCACGGTGCTTGTGTCCTTCTATTTTTGTAATAGAAGTATTTTGTGCTATAGGCTTATCATACCCTCCTAAGAAATGCACGTATAGAGTTACCGCTATCAAAGTGAAAAGGCTGCAGCAGTAAAGGCATATTGTTACTGTCTTTCTGAACTTCAGCACCTTAAAGCAGTTTCACGAACTTAGGCCACCTTTGATGTCACTGCAGCGTTACCTCTAAAGTGATGATAAAGTCAACAGTGATTGTAAGAGTGGGAAAATACCCAAGTTACTGCTTTTATTCTCCTTTAAAACTCAGATTTCTACCCCATAAATGGCTTTGTTTGCCAGCGTCGTAGGTGCCGTATTTCCAGTTTTCATGCGTATTTTCACTGACTCAAGCTGTCACCCAGCGATTACGTTTTGCAATGGGATGAGGTTTAATCAAGTATTTATTATGGCGGGGTTTGCTTATTCATGAGAAGAGCTGAGTATGCCTCTGTTTATCCTCTTTCTGTATGTACTAGAAGCCAGGTCCTACGTGGCCTCCCCACCCAGCAGTCTGGGCAGTTATCATGGAAGCGAAACCAGGAGAGCCAAGGAAATAAACGCCAGGGAGTGTCACGTAAGACTCTTACCAGAATAAATGTGGGTGCACGTTAATGGACAAGTCTCTTGTAACCAGTGCTGTTTGTTTAGGGCAAGTGAGTGGTTCTACACACCCAGGTCCCTGGGTTTGTACTGAAGAAAGAGTTGTGCTGGCATCTGTGTGCTGTTACTGCCGTATGTGATAAAATCCCCCTGCTTGTGAAGATGAATCATAAATAGCTTGGGTTGGAAGGGACCTTAAAGCTCATCCAGCTCCAACCCCTGCCACGGGCAGGGACCCCTTCCACTGGAGCAGCTTGCTCCAAGCCCCTGTGTCCAACCTGGCCTTGAGCACTGCCAGGGATGGGGCAGCCACAGCTTCTCTGGGCACCCTGTGCCAGCGCCTCAGCACCCTCACAGGGAAGAGCTTCTGCCTAAGGGCTCATCTAAACTTGATCTATGCTGTGATTCCTGTGCGCTGATATGGACGGAGGGAGCTCTGCCCCAGCTACCCTGTTCTGCTCCCTTTGGCTATTCGTGCAGCTGTATGGAGGGTCAGTGGCTGGAAACCCAAGTGGTTTGGTTGAAGGCACTTTGAGTTTTGTTGGATTAACTTTCAGCAGCCATTCCCAGCAATCCTCTTCCTGTCCGACTGCAGGAGGTTTGATCCTCTGCAGAGCAAGCATGTTCCTGAATGGGGTTTTTTAAACTCTAGAGCCGTGATTTAACTTGACTTTTGAATCCCAAGCATCAGATTTCCAGGGTCAGCTCAGCAACGCCACTTGCCAGACTCACCAGATGATAAGTGCTCTTTCCTCTTAATGCAGGTGCATAAATGGCACAGTCCCACTTCAAGTCTCTTTTGCTGCTTTATTCAATAATGGCACGGGTTCCCTTTCCCTTACTGTTTTAATTTGCTTTGCTTAGAAACATTAAAGCTCATTAATAAACTCTGACTTGGGACGAGGGGGTTTTTGTTATTGCTTGTGCACTTCTGAAGTTAGTTGGGGACTTTCATACAGTAAAGTGTTCTGGCATGCTGGAGCTGGACTTCCCTTTGCTCTCTCCATGGGAAGAGCATGAAGCTATCATGGAAGCAGAGTTAAATCATACAGCAGGTTACTTAATGTCTGTATGTGCTCCACTATGTAACAGAGATAAAGATCAGGTCATTATCCCCTCTAGATATTAAAACCTTATTCAGCTCAAAGATGACCTATTTGGAAAGCAAGCAGCTCCCTTCCTAATATCAGTGGGTGCTTTTCAATATCCTGTATCATTTAGGGCTGAAAGCACCTGTCTTCTCAACCCAGATGTACAGGGCACTGAGGCATGACTGGCTGAAACCCGGGCGCTGGAATGCCCTCCTGCTGAGGTATTTCTTTAGCCACAACGTGCAATCACTGTTTATCTGCAATCAGATCTCATACTGGGTTTTCTATAGGCCTGGTGAGACTGGAAAGCATTGGGAAAAGTTGCTTTTGACCAGTGGCAGGAGCAATGGAAGCTTGTGTGTGTGTGTGCGCATAGACAGGCAGTCTCCAATCTCCGCACCGGGCATCTCTCTAACACCTCTAAGAGCAGAAAAAGGGCTTGATACAAGGGCTCTGTTTCAGTGTAAAAGTTGGAAGGAAGGATATGAAACATGAGCCCACGAGCTGGGTCTTAAATACTTGCGGTATCTCGCCATTGCCTGCGCGAGGGGTTTTCATGCTATCAGCCTGACAAGGCCAACCTTGGTGACAGCCAAGGGGGCCATGCATTGCTTGGAATAATGAAACCAAACTATCGCACACATGGCTTCTCCCTGGGAATGTGGCCTTGTTGGGTTTCAGTCTTGTTTCGGTTTGGTTCTGCATTATGGCTTGTTGGAAGGGGAAGCTGAAAGGGAGAGAGCAGAATATGCTCCATTTATAGTGGAAAAATACTTGTGATTTACTGACAAGCAACTGCTCTGATACATTTTTCATTACCATTTCTGACTGTAGCTCTAAATGAGGGTTAAAGTAATAATAGGTGTGATGGTGTCTGCCCAAGTGTTGAGATGTTTCAATGATCAGTATTCTAGCAAGTCCTTGGCTTTCAAGAGAAGACCTATGTGATGCTGATGCAGAAACTGGAAAGGATTTTTATCCACTGCAAAGATGAGAATTGGCCTTCTTGTTGCTATGAATGAGATGGTAACCTTTGTTCCATAGCAGTCAGCAGTCGTGGAGAATAGCTTTGGGTCTTCTGCTCTAAAACACTGGGAATTCTGATGGAAACCTTGCAGCAAAGCTGCTCGGGTCACCATAGGAATGCCCAGGTTTTTCTGATTTAGTTGGAAAACAAACCAAAATCAAACCAACCTTATATTATTAAAATGGCTGCACACGCCAATGGAAGGCAGCCTTTCCCGTGGGATGTATCTCCTCATATTAGCAACAAGAATGGATTGCCTGGATGAAAGAGGATCCTTTTTGAAGCTTGGTTTGGAATATGAAGGAAGACAAACGGATTCTTGTTGATTTTGAGGCTTGGAGAAGTGAATTTGCTTCTTGCAGCTCCACTCAGACCCCTTTCTTGTGCGTATAGCTTTGCAGAGGGTTGGGTTTGCAGGAAGCAGCCACTGAGTTCAGCCCCTCAGGTGGTGTTTGTGAGTGGTTCAGGTTGACAAACAGGCAAGATGCTGCCAAAAGGTAAGAGTTCACCTCCCCTCTTCACCCCAGTCATGGATTTCCATGGATTGCCAGCACCCAAACCCATGTGGCCATTGCAAGGCTGGTAGACACTAGGCTAGATGTTTCTGGATTGACTGTTCAAGCCCTGGTGCTGGCAGGAGGGAGGGCATGAGGACAGGAGGTGATAGATCAGCCTGAGTTGTCAGCAGGCAGAACCTGGATGAGCTTAAAACAAACAAGGACCTCCAATTGTATGCCAATGGAAGTCAGCTTCAGCGGTAGTCAACCTATGGGACTGTGTCCTGGGGAAAAAGTGAGATGCTTCTCTGGCTGCTTGGAGGTTTATTTAGGGGCTGCTCAGCAGCAGAACCACCAGTGCTGGGGTCTTGGTGCTGCCACCTTTAGAAAGGAAGCTCAGAGCTCTGGCTCTTTGGAAGGTGCCTGTTTGGGCACAGCTGGATGTGTGGATAGCCACTGCAGTGCTCTAGATAACCATGGCAGATAATGCTGGCAACACTTTAAGGTCTTTGACCTCTGTGGGAGCATCAAAGCCTTACTGTGGTGTTAGGGTACGTTCAAAGGCATAGAAGTTTACACAAGTCTACAGAAGAAGCTGTAGAAACGCTTTATTTTGCCCACGCCAGCACGGGGAAATAAGTGATGAGGCTGAAAAGTTAATCCTTACTTACATTTCTCCTGTTACTTGAGCGATGGCTCTTCTTTTGGTACCTTGGAAGTTAGCACATGGAAATAATTGGTTGCATCATTTCATAGTAGCTGTCGAAACCTCTCAGTAGCTTCAAACTTGGTAGCTGGAGAAGGTCACGGGACACTTGCCACCTGGCATGCAGTCCATGGGTTTTATTGTTGTGGGGAAATAAGAGGAACAGTTGGAGGGAAATCTGGTAGAACAGATGTGATAGATGCAGAAGCATTCCCTGGATGCAGATGCTAAGCTTTGCTTTCTTCAAAATGAAGTAGACACAAACATCTCTTCACTTTCTCTCTTATGACATAGTCTGCCTTTGGTTGGTTGCTTTTGAAGTCTGAAATCTAAATTGTTGTGTCTGGAGGTAGGAATGATGGCCTTGATGATTTGGGGAGATTATGCTAGTGATCCGTTGACCCACGGTATACGGAACGTAGTAACTCACAGCCTATGGACACACAGGACTTGTGCTGTTGAACCAGTCATCTCGTTGCTGTTTTGATAACCTTGCATCCTTCCTAAATGAACAGAAAGCCAAGGAAGCCGAGTTGCTTGGTTTGAGCTTGTCCAGTTAATGATGTGTCTTGGCTCCAGTGGCTGGAGTCCGTATCTTTCAGTGCTAGAATCAGTTCTTCCACTGTGGCAGGTTAATGTATGGGTTTGACGATTACATTGAGCACCTCTGAGCACAGCTTTGCTGGAGGTGTGGCTGGTATCTCCCTGGTCCATTGGAGAGGTCGCTGGTAGGCAGAGACCTGGTTGTTCACCGTTTCCCTTTTGCCGCAGTCACTTCCCAGGGCACTTGCAGGATGACCCTGTTGTTGATCTGATCTCCTTGGGGCCTCACGGTGGTGGTAAGAAGCTGGGCTGAACAGAACTCGGCACACTGCTGTTCCAGTGCAGAACGGAGGAGGTGACTTGAGTTTTCACCTAAAATCAAGCTTGTGCGCGCTTATTTCTATCCATCAGCTCTCCCAATGTGTTTGGACCCACTAACCCAGCTCGACAAAGTAAGAAAGGGAGGGAGGTCCCAAAGGTGCTAACTACATCCTTAGCAGATTTCAATAGAACTGCCAGATGAGCGAGCGATGGGGACCCACCTGTAGTGTTTCCATCACAGGCAAGGTCGGAGGAGCTTGAGTGCTCCTAAATGGTCACCTCAACCATCGAACACCGATCAGCACACAGCTCTATGCAAGCCACAGTGACCTAGACCCACGGTTTGAGAACACTGGTGGCAATGGGAGTAGGAATGTAAAGAGTAAGGAGTGAACACTGGGGACACAGGACACAAACCTGCAGTGAATCGGTTTCCATCGTTCCTGAAGTACTGGGAACTTGGATTCTTAGACGCTGATGAGGGTGAAAGGGGCCCATCTACGGCTGTGTAGAACTGCCAAGTGTTCTGCTCAATTTCCTCCCTTTTTTTGTCTTCTTTATTCTTTACTACATTTTTAAGGATGAGGAGTGGGATTAGGTTCAAGTACTGTTGAAGGCTCAAGTACCAGGGACCCTCCTGAAAATGAAGTACTCAGGAGGATGGCCATTCTCAGTAAGTGGACTTAATCAAGCAGAGATAATGGGGAGTTAGACTATCTTTGAAAATCATGATGTGTGTCACATAAAAGGATTGGAGACTCACTGTTATAAGTTGATTTAAGTGAAGAGAGATTTGGCTTCTTATGGATTTGAATCCTTCTAGGGACTATTGGCATGGAAAATTAAGAGGGATTTTGCTGGGGAGGTGCCTGGAGGCATTGCCTCTGTCTTGGTCGTATTTAGGCACACAAAAAGAAGCAGAAACAGGATTGTTAGCCTCTCGCACTTCTCCAAGGCGTTGAATAGGGGCTTGTGTTTCACTGGGAGAAAGCAGGATGTCACCTGCTAGAAAAGCAATTTTATATTCTTTATCGTGGCTTGTGACGCCCTGCATCTAATTTAAGGCTTTGAAGTATTCTGAACCTGCTTGCATTATCACCAAATCCCCTCCAGTTAACACGTCCAGGGAAAGGCACGGATCTTAAATAGCCAGGTAAGGAGCCTTGCCCATGATAGCTGAGACTTTGGTGCAGACATTGCAAAGCGTAATCTAAAACTTCCTTGGCTGCAATTAAGCAAATCTCGTGTCCTACAGCAGCGAGATAATATCTGCACAGAAAAGCTTTCTGCGAGTTTCCTGTTTCCATTGTGTCCTCAATCCCCACGGGATAATATTCTCATTCACTAAGTCCTGGGCCCTTAGAAAAATAATAATTAAAGCAGGTGTGAGTCAATGGGATTCCCCAGCTGCCGTTTGCTGCTTGCTTAAGGAGCATTGCAACACGCACGGGTCGTTTGAGCAGTCTGGGGAGATGCCGGTGTTTGAGAGCCCGGAGACATGGGAGGCTGGCGAGGGAAGATGCGGATGCTCAGGATGCGCATCAGGCCCTTTTCTTCCTTATTGGTCTGCGTTGGCAAAGGATTTCCCTCTCTACCCCATCACACTGTGTTTCGGCTCCTTGTGCTAAGGACACCGTGTCTTATGCTGAGCACACCAGTACCTCGTGTGTGTGGGTTCAGCCCCGGCTCTGCTCTGATTCACTGTGTCCTCCAGCAAATGCCTCCGCGTGCCTCAGTTTCTCCAGCTGTAGTGAATGGCCACCAAAAACCAGGCATAAAAACAGTGCGGCAGTTCCCAAATCTTCTTTAACCTGCTCCCGTACCTACCCCTGGGCTCACTACCCACTGTGGGAGTCACCAGCTCACCCTTCATTAGGCCTTTTGAGCCTCTCCATTGAAAGCTGTTGGACAAGCGAAGCCTTTACACAGTTGTCTGGTTGCAGGTGAGGTCTGGTTCTGCAGGTGAACCTAATGCACAACTGAGTGGTTTGACGCTGGCTCCCCGATACGCTGGAGACACTGAAGTGCATTTATAGGAGGAGACCACTGTGTTTCGAAGGGCATTTTGGGTCTGCTGCTCCCTCCTAGGGAACAGGAGAAGGAGGAGAAGATGGTCCATTATATTCCCATTACTTTGAAAAGCAGAAACATCTGTTGGAGCCTGCAAGTGAGGTTGGAAATGGTATTTACCAGCAAGAAGCTGGCATCTGCTCTGTTCAGACCCTCTGCAAACTAGCTCTTGCTTCCTCCCATGGAAAATAACATGGAAGAATCTCTGAGTCAGGATCTGCCCCAGGCGCTTCAAGGCAGCAAACTCCACACTGGCGAGCCAGGCTGTTGTGCATGTATGTGGTGGTTCCGCCTGCCCTCTGAACGAGGTGCATCTCACGAGCTCCCAGTTCAGCAGTGAGCTGTTTCCAATAACAAGGCTTACATAAAGTCAGCTGTTCCGCATCACGCAGTTGGGGTTTGCAAACCCAGCTATTTAAAGCAGAGCTTCAGAAAATGAGCTGTAATTTATTTGTTTATTTATTTTTTAAGGAATTGGAGGAAGTGGCAAAGCTCCCAAGGTATCCAGAGGCCTATGGTCCCTCCATTCCCAGGAAGAATGTATTAGGGAAAGTGGAACGGCCCACTCTGTTAGTGCCTCGGGTCTATGTGATGCTTGCTGACTCCACGTATAGCCCGTGACTGCCTCTTTTGTCCTTTACCAGACCCCAGGTAAGACAAAGGTTGCTCTGAGTGCCAATTGAGAGCAGGTTTTCCCAGGAAAGAGGCACAAAATCCAGAGGTTTCCAGCCTCTGGATCCTCGAGGTCCCTTTCAACCTGGTTTTCTATGGTTCTACTGCGGACAACCTCCCCACCTGGAAGGAGAGGATGCTGCCAGGATGTCTTGCGTCCCTAACTGACGGCAAGTCTATCACATAAAATATGGTAGGAGGGCAGTTACCATCTTTGGCTTTCACCGCAAGATGCTTTGCCAGTGTCTCCTTCCAGTCTGTTTTATTGTTAAGCATCTCATTTAAATGGTGGTTTGAAACCCCAGAGGCGAGAGAGGCTCTGCTGTGCCGCTGTGGTGCAGTGTTTCATAGTCACGAGGCGTTTTGTTTGTTCAAATCCCCACCTTGCTCCAAGAGGTCTGATGAGATGAGTCAGTGTTTGCTGAGCAGAGGCTGGTCCTAGGCCGTGAGATCGGCTGCTCTTTGGAATCAAATCAGTTGTGAGCTCTACGCTTACACTGAGCTGGCTACCTGTGATGTTGGTCGATTTAACAGGCTGCTTCCTTGGCTTTGGATGAATCATTTTGAGCCCTGATTCCGTGTGTGCTACTGCTTCCCATGGCATGTTGTCTAAAGAGCTGTCTTGGGTTGCCCACCCTGGTGCAGAAGGGCCCAGGGATGCTGAAGGTGCCAGGGAATGAGCCCAAATCTATGATCCCCCTCTCTGGGACCGGTGCAATGCTTTGGATCTGGTTTCCTCCCTTCCACCTGTGCCGCACAGAGCGTGGTTCGAGGGTGCAGCGTTCGGGGGTTATGCGCATCCCACTCAAGCATCCAGCCCGAGCTCTGTTAGATACAACAAACCATTCCTTTGCCTCCGCGTGGCATTCCTTCCTGTCCTTGTGCCAGGCTTTCCTCTGAGAATAATCGATGTCCGATGCAACGTTAGCTACCGATGCCAGGGCCTGCTGGAGGAACTCTTGCAGATGACCCGGGTTTTCTGTGAGCTGATCTGCGGGTTATTACAAAGACATATATTAAAAAACCCTAAAGTCAACAGATTTGCATGAAAAATTGCCTGCCTCGTCTGGCTTACTTGACACTTTGGCTGCCTCAGAACAAATGGGACAGTATCCAGCTGTGGGAGAGGAAACACTTTTAATGTTCGTATCGTGGTCCAATGCGAGGGGCACCAACGGGCTCCTAAGGAGCCATTGAGAAAATCCCCAAAGTCTACCAAAGCCTAGGTTGCATAATTTTGACATGAGAGTGCTGCTCGGGGTAGCTGTGCTAAATCCAATCGCTGTCCAGGCTGTTCTGCCCTGTCATGGAAGATTAGCTCTGATTAAGAGCAGGATGTTTCAAGAAATCATTTATCCCTGCAGAGCCAAGCAAGATGTTCTTGTGGGCTTAAAGAAGAACCTCTGAGGAAGCAGAAAGCCAGTCAGGAGCAAACCTGCGGCACAAAGACTGGGGTGAAAAGAGGCCCTCAGCTATCCCTAATATCCATCACTGCTCCTGGTAAAAGAGATTTCCTTCTCTCACGGGGCAGTCACTTGTTGCCATGGAGTGGTCGCTCAGAGTGGCTTTGGCCATGTGGTGCTTCCTTGGAAGAGTAGATCTGATGCCAAAATGGAATACCTTCAGTGCAAGAAAACCTAGAGGCAAATTAGAAACTGGCAACAGCTTCATCCACATCGCTCCTCCTCGCTGCCAGCTCAGGCAGGGAGTTCTGGCAGTGGCAGGAGCAGCCAGGACCAGAAGAGCCCTGCTTGCTGCAGTGCTCCTGGAGCTGTGCAAGCTCAGTGCCAGGGGCTTAACTGGCCCCGTGGCTTCCTTCCAGCCAAGCAGGGTCCCTGCAGCGTTTCATAGCTTCCTTCTTACCGTTTCTTTCCTTCCCTTTGCTTAGACGTGAGCCTGGGTTTACCCCTTTCTGACTCTCGATAAGCATTGATGTATGGACCATCCTAGCTGTGTGCAGCGGGCAGAACAAAGCTCTGACCTGAGAACCTCGAGCATTCAGATCCACCTCCAAACTCCACAGCTTGAGCCCATCTCCACTTTTAATTATACCAAACCATTCCCATGTGTCTTTGTCTGTAAAAGATGCATCCCCTCATATCTGTATCTGCTTTAAAATTACATCAATTGCTGTTTTTCTAAATCCCCCTATCAAAGAAATTCTCTCCCCTCCCTACTAAATCTCTTGCGCTTGGAACTTCGGGGAACAAGCAGATGCAGTTTGATGCCCTCATCCAAACTAATGATTTGTTTCTGGCCGAGAACACGTTACCATCAAGGGGTTTTTAATATTCTCCAGGATTTAGTGGAGGCCAATAGAGTAGGAGGGGGTTAGATGCTCTGCCTTTGCCAAGATGTTTATGCAGCAGGAATGTTATTTATGTAAATCTGGAAGCACTCTCCAAGCGATAGCCTTGCTCTTGCATCTCAGGCTTTTTTCATTAAAGTCGTTGATCTTCCTTCAACAAAACTTTTTTTTCTTTTCCTTTCCTTTAAATAAAAAATCCCTCTGAAAACCTAAAACTCGAGCGTGGAAAGTGCTTGGGGAAAAATATTTACTGCACAATTGCTCCAAACTACCCACATTATACAGACCACGGCAATTGCTCCAAGAATGCTGGGGTAACAACTGCCTGATTCAGGGTTTCACACATCCTCTCCCCCCCGTCTTCTCCAGCTGCCTCTTTTCTCCTTATAAATGAAGCTATTTCATGCTCCAGCATCTGACTGTCCTCTGCAGGGTAAGCCTGTTCCACCTAAGCAGGCCGTGTATAGACACTACATCAAAAGTAAAGCTTGGAGGAAGTCCCAGTGCCAAAGTATGGGCGCTAGGGACAAGTACCACTCCTCATCTTCATGCTGCTCCTTTCTCACTGGGGCAAAGCCCTGCAGAGATGAAGCTTCTTGCATGAAGCAACCAATTCTGGCGGGGCTTCGTTTGCACTCCTGAGTTGTTTGGAAAGACTGGCTCTCCTTGTAAAGTTTTAACATGTTGTATGAATTTCCTCCCTGTAAATAGCATCGTAAGTAAGTGCCACTCGCAGCTTTGGCTGTTAAAACCCAACGTGTAATGAGAACGCTCAGCAGGATGGATTGAGCACAAGGTGGGCATCTATGAATGGGGTTTTTTTGTTGTAGGGGAAATCAAGTGAAAACCAAAGTGATGAGCAGGTCAACCTTGGCCATGGTACGGCCCGCTGGGTGTTCATTGTATATATCCTTGTGATGTATAGCTTTTGTGGGGAGGAGATAGGGATGCCACCTTGCTGAATGAGGTCATGGCAGGTAGAGGTAAGTCTAGGTGATGTGTTGCCAAGATATTAAGGTATATTTGAGGCTTCACAGATTCAGTCTTACCTGCCTCCCGTGGAGGGGTGCAGGTGACAAACTTGCAGCAGCACTTCTCCAGAGCCCAGGTGCCTGTCCTGAAGAGCTTTAAATATATGTCCAAAAAGGACAATGGCAATTCTGGATCCGTGTGTGGATTTTACACTGGGAATGGTCACCAAAGCTGGTGACGCTGTGAACTTCTCACTTTGCCTTCAGGTACCTGATGGAGCTCCCACCGCACAGAAGAGGGTCCCTGGGCGGAGTTGTTCTGTGCGCCATGGAAATCAAGACCAGTAGTGACGTGGATGCTGTGTTTCAGGTATTTCAATTTGATGATAAAAACTGGAAGAGGGGAGACTGAGCTGAGCTCTTAGGCAGAAGCTCTTCCCTGTGAGGGTGCTGAGGCCCTGGCACAGGGTGCCCAGAGAAGCTGTGGCTGCCCCATCCCTGGCAGTGCTCAAGGCCAGGTTGGACACAGGGGCTTGGAGCAAGCTGCTCCAGTGGAAGGGGTCCCTGCCCGTGGCATTGAATTGGAACTGGATGAGCTTTAAGGTCCCTTCCAACACAAACATTAGGAATATGCATCCAAAATCATTAACTTGTGCTCTGCAGCCCATAGCGTTGCTGGAACAGCTAGCAGGCCACTGTTAATATAGTATGTGCAATGAAGCAGCAAGTTTGACAATCAACACATTCCTACGAAGTAATAACGTGAACCACTCCTGAGTGGAAGTGAGCACAGACTGAAATACCCTGGGAAATAACAGTGATCAATAACGCTGCTGGTTGCTAGGGTTAATGGAGAATTTAGCCCATACAACTCTGATTCCTGATTTAAGGCAAAACTCTTTGCTTGGCCTGTAATTCCTGTGGCTTATTGCACATAATTGACCACGCTTATCTCTTGGGATTTGCATTATCTGCACTAGCAGCGGAATCTGACCATATCTGATCCTCTCAGAACCTCAGCCAGTGCAATGGCAAAATATAAACATCTGCCTGGAAACTGTTTTGGAAGGGCATATATGGCAATGATAGTGATTTGACAGTGGAAGAAATGTACCTAGAGATAGCAGGGCTGGCATCCGAGAGCACTTCCGCCTTTTGCTCATGGATTCTTCTGAGGATAGCATGTGTATGTAACTTGGAGCAGCAGCAAAAGAGGAGAAGCAGATCATGACTATGAGCCAAATAGTAATGGTTTTGTAAGAGAGCAACCTAAGCACCTCCTGAACGCTGGGGAGACAGAAGGAAGCTGTTTTACAGGCAGCACCTGACCACAGTGAGCCCATCATCATCGAAGGTTGTCCAAAGCTGAAAGAGCACAGGGAAACATCTTGAGTCCCCCATGAATTAACCCTGTGTGTTTTCATATCCCAAGCCACCTGAGATGGCTGCTTTCAGCAAAGGAGGAAGGACACGCTATGGGCCGGACCCATGGAAGTTGGCAGATTATACCAGATGTGCATCTGCCTTTAAACTCCAGCTGTAGAGCTAAAATTAGCTGGTAGAAAAGAATGTTAAAAGCAACCAAGATGCAATTTTTTATTGCACATTTTCTTTTGACACGTGTTTTGTTGGGTTTCTTTTTTTTCTTCTAATAGTAGGTATGAGACCAATTATCTGCATTTTCTCTGAGCAGTTGTTGCTGAGGCTTATTAACATCTGGAGTTTGACCTAGACCATCAGTGTGTGGCACTGGTAGCAAACACGATTATGATGTGGCAAGGGGACATTCTTATGTGCATAAAGAATTCCTGGACTCCTTCCTGCTGGGGATGCTTGGATCCCTCAGAGATGGGTGTGGGGTTTATGAGGAGGGGGAGGAGGGGCTGCTTGGTTGGGTTTTGAGTTTTGATGGGTAACACCCTACCCGTGGGGCAAATAGCAGGCAAATCAGAACCAGGAAGTGATGTGGCACATGCACATGAGAAATGATGGGTGGGGAATGTTAACCAAACTCGAAAGGAACTTGGGATAGGTGCCAGGTCGTGTTCTGGTTCAGGCCCTTTGCTTGGCTTCTAGTTCATCTCAACTCAGTGGCCCACTCAGTGAAACCTGTATCTGAGAAGACTGATGCAGAGAGGGGCAGGAGGGATCTCATTGTTTTAAAACATAGCTTGGACCAGGATGTGATGGGGTTTGTCCCTTGGACAGTCGCTTACTCATGGTTCCTGCATTGCTTAGCACCCTTCCTGCTCTGTATCACATAGTTTATCTTCAAAGCAGCTAATGCTGTCAGCATGTCTTGCTGATGTGATAGGGAATGCTTATAATGCATGCTTGGTTTATCCAGTGCAGTCTTACAGCAAGGAATGACCCCGGGAGCCAGTGCTCAGCCTGCGGCTGGAAGTGGCTGGGCTTGGGGAATCACTGAGGTTACCTGCTGCCCTCTCTGGTCATTAAACTTCATGGAGGACACCAGGTTCCTCTTCGAACCTGATGGACAGTTTTCACTCCAGTTTGGCTCCCTTGTCTCCCTTTAGATAGCCAATAGCATCAGTCTTCTGTGCTAGTCTAGCCATGATCTGGTCAAGATCCAAGTTTAGGGGGATGATAAATCTCAGATGTATTTGTGTGCCTCTGTTTGTAAGCCCTGAAATCAATCAGTGCTGGATCAAAGCTTTTCCAGCTTCTTCATATGAGAAGTCCCGTTAGCCCTGATATCACCCTGGGATGACCTGTAAGAGCTGCAGGATGAGGATTCCTGCATTTCACGTGAGATCCTGTCCCACCACAATAGCTTTATTGACCTTCCACATCATGTGAGAGGTGCAGAGTGACCATAGCATGAGACAGGATTTATCTTTTGAAGGCAATTACTCAGTAGGACCCAAGAATGTGGATTAAAGAATGTTCTTCAAGAAATGCTGAGAATCTGAGCCAGGGAACTGTTAGATACATATGATTTGAGGAAATAATTAAGAAAATATGCCTGGTTTCCTTCAATGAAACATGCAAGCCATCTCTAAGCGCTCATTTGTTATGTAGAGATTTTACTGCTTGGGTCCTAATTTTTCACAGCTGTAAACAGAAGACAAAGGGTGGTGGAAAAAAACCCAGTCTTAAGTAGGAAGGAAGAGGTGTGTGATCAGAAAACCTTTGGCAAGTTAAGAGGATTAAGAAAGGCCCCAATGTTCTGATTTTAAGTTCTCTGAGTTGGACTCGCATCGTGGATTAGATTTGGGTGGCTAAGAGGAAGAAAATACCTCATTAAAAAGAAGCAATTGGGTTTAAAGTTGTTTTAAGACAATGGCTGAAACAGCTCAACTGGAATGGTCTCGCTTGCTTAATTCTTGGGTTTTGTGTGTGTGTTTTAATGCCTTCCCCCACCTCTCCACTCCCAGTCTAAAACCCTGCAGGATTTGCTTTAAAATATACCACTTTCTTCTCTTCTTCCCTCTTGGTGCTGCTGCATTTGGGCTGTATCACGCTCCTACGCTGTGCCGGTGCAGGGAGCTGCGAAACCTTTGCTCCGGGGGCTGGGAATGCTGAGAATTGGTGCTGAAGAAATAAGAGACCAGGCTTATTTTTATCCAATTATTTCAAGTCCTCCTCTTCTGTTACAGAAGTAACGTTGGGTTTTCATGCCCTTACTCTTTGCAAGGTAGCAAACCAGTGGTAACGAAGCGAATGACCATTGCAGTGGGATTGAACTCTGCAGTTGAGAAGGGGACGCGGGGCTGAACTCTGCCGTCCCTTTCTCAGCTGAAGCTTTCTGAGAACACACACCAGGAAATTCATGGGAAGATCAGTGGGGCTGCGTGTTTAGGAGGAAGAGGGGGGTACATGCTGAGCTGAAGGAGCAGGAGGAAGCAAGGTAAGGATGGCAGCAGCCAGGATGCTGTAGGGTGGTGAACAGCAAACCAGAGTGTCTGTGTCCCCCTTTCCTGAGAAGCACCTGAGAACTGTTTAGTGCTGGTGAAGGCTCATGCGAGAAGGTTACCTGTGATTTAAAGCTCTCAGGTGACCCATTGGCAAGTATTTACTTATTGAAAGCCAACAGAAGAAGAGTTCAGGGCACCATGGCTTGGGCGGATGCAAGACCTCTCAGCATCCTCCCACATGGAGCTCCATCCAAGGAGGAGGTTAGTTCAAGAGCGTCAGAAGATGCCGTAACCCTCCTTGGTTAAGCAAGTTTGGGTTTGAAAAGGACTTGTGCTCTCCCCAATGGCAGCGTGTGCTGCCAGCAACCAACCTTCGTTGACGTGTGTGGGACCATCTCAGTGTTACCTCGGCTGGCTCCTCTTGTGCCTGCCCTCCAACCAGGCAGCCTTTTCTCATTTTCATGCTGAAAGCAGCTCCTCTGAGAGCTCTCTCTTCCATAATATCTTGCCAATGGAAAAAGTGACACTAAAAATAAACTTGCTTTGGAAAGAAGCAAAGGCAGCTTCCAAAAATCCCAAACTAAAAAGAAAGAGGGGAAAAAACCCCACCGCCACCACCCCAGTCTAGACGGCTGCACTAGGTGGAGGCAGGAACAACCAAAAGGAATAAATTAAGCTGTGGTTAAGGGGAAAATTTGTATCCCCTGATTGCAAGACAAAAGAAACCCAATTCCTTGTTTGTAGAAAGGGATGTTTGGGTATTTCTCGGGCCAGCTGAGGGCCTATTAGAGTGATGTGAACTGGAAATGGAGTTAGAGGGCTTTGGCTGGTTGCATGACCCAACTCCGGACCACACACAATATGCAAGGCTTTTGACAAGGCAGCGAGTAGTGGTAGGTGGCAATAACTGTCTGTTATCCCACTGAAGAACAAAATGACTTCTGCTGCGCGGCCTCGGCACCATCCACGGTGGTGACAGAAGGAGAAACAACTCCCTGTCCTTCCAGATGTCTGCCTCCGGCCCTCAAAGCTGCCCAGCAACTACGGCTCTATCAGTAACTAATGGATGCAAGCTGTGGTTTTAAAACCCATGAAGAGGTGGATTTCCCCCTTTGACCCTTCCAGTTGTGATCAAACCAAAGGCTGGGTCCTGCCCGTGCTCTGGGTGGGTTTTGCTGGGTTTCGTTTCGTGTTGTTCCTGGGTATTGTGGCTGCACAATATGCCAAGGGGTTGGTGCTGCTTCTGTGTCCTGAGGCTTACGTGTATGTATGTGTGCCACACGCTTTGACTCGTTTGCCAGCTATTTGATGCAGTGCGGGCAGGGTTTCATCCTGTGTCAGTGCTCACAGACTTCAATGGGGAAACTTCACCATGCTTGTTTGTTTTGTAACTTCTAAGGGAACAACTGAGAGCTCATCTAAAGAGAGAGCCACGCTTGTGTTCTCAGTCATCTTTGTCCTCTTAATGGAATCTGTCATTGGTGTGTGTGTGATCCGTCTCTTAAAAATGAAGTCTCTTTGCAAGAGTGGATGGTTAAAACATGGAAAGGAAATCCAAATGTGCCTGGTTTGGGAACTGTACCTGGAGCTTGCCTGGGTGTTGATTCCCATCCCACATCACACGTAGCAGAGGGAGGACCTACAGGGTATCGCTCTGCAAGTCTTCTGTACTGGAAATCAGCAGCTGACAGATAAAAAGGAGGGCAAAGCTCAGCAGGGATTTGGTTTAACATCAAACTGCCCTAGAATACGTGGAGTGTTGTGGTATTTTCTAAGCCCCGGTGAGGGCATTGCTGGCACAAAGGGCGATTGCAGAGGTCGAACTCTAGGAGTTCAATGCTCAGAGAGGTTCGGTGAAGTATCCTTGTCCTTGGGCTTGCATCCTGCTCACGGCCTGGGTTTGTTTGCTTGGGATGTGGTAACACCACGTAAGTGGTTTGGGTTGGTTTTGGCTTGTCTTCTCCCTGGGTCAGGCAGGTTTTAGTGAGCTATGTTGAGGGTTTAACCTGCTTCCCTAAGGAAGCAAGGCTGATGTACCTTGTCGTGTGCTTTTTCCCCAGTGATACTCCCTGCACATTATGGTCTGCAAAATACCTGCCAGGTTTGTGAAAGCAGAGGGCTAGGGAGAGGCAAGAGATGCACGTTAGCATCCCACCAGGGGACCAGTGGGCTGTCACTGCACCCTGCTGTGAAACACAAGGGAGCAGGCAGGGAGGGAGACGCGGATGCTCCAGCAAAAGCAGCTTTACTCCTATGTAAGTAGGAGCAGAATTTGCTCCTATGTTGGCATAAAGTGACCCCGAGATGCAGAAAATCCCTGCCTGATGATTGCCAGTGCTGATAGGAAAACCTTAAGCGTTAATGTCTGCCTGGAAGAAGCCACTCTCTAATCTCACCTGGAAATGCTGAGCAGGCTGAAGCTATTTAGGATAAAGGGGAACCCAAAAGATCTCTATGATAATAAATCCACCCTGCACAAACAGAAAACAGGCAGGACGATGGGAGCCATGCGGCTTTTCCCAGCTGCCTTGCAAACATTAAACACCCCTGCGAGGTGTGGGAGCCTGATTCAGCCCCAGCCAGGCTTACAGGTTGAACCACAGGGACCAGCACAGCCCAAACCAGGATGCAGGCAGACAACTGTCGAGATGCTGATAAAAGGCATCGAGCTGTTTCTCTCCCACCTGATCTGCTTCCTCCTCCCCAGCTCCTTTTGATGTTTGTTTCCACGGCGGTTTCTTACAATGTGAAATTCATCCTGGTTTTAATGGTTCGGGGATGATGTGGTTTTTCAGATGAACAGAACAAGGGTGTAGAGCCCTGAAAGATGCCTCTGCTCTTTATCAGCGATTTCTTTCAAGTACTAAATGCTTTTTCTTCCCCTTTTTGTTCTGCAAAGGTGGATCCTTCCCCTGTGCTGTTTACTAATTAAAACTTAGTTGGTAAAGAATAAGCGCATTGTCCCTGCCGTGGTTTGATCTATTGTGATTGGGGCTCTGAGTTGTTACAGATGAGATCAAAGAATCTAATTTATGATGGGTGGATAGGTCAAGTTCAGTCGTCTGAAGCGAGTGCTGGGTAGAAAGCATGGTCGGACAACAGTGTCTTAAGCAGTAGCCCGAGCAAGAAGCTTTTCCTTATAATACAGCCCCACTTTCTCCATTTTTGACTCAAAGTCAAGCAGTCCCTTGAATATAAGTATTTAGGACAGCTGGATGCAGTCTATTAGAGCTCCTCTGCCTTTACGCGGTATGATAGCCGCAAGAGATAATACACCACCAAAGGAATCTGAGGCTTAAGATAAAGGAAAAACCCTGGGACCACGGCTGTGTGTTTCAGGCAGCCCAGTTCACAGGTTTGTGTCGTGTCTGCGTGCACGCTGCAACTTCCTATGGTATTTCTAACGTGGTTTCAAACTATCCTTTAAGCTCACAGCAAGCATCTCTAATGAAGACCTAAAGCTGATGCTGCAAAGTCTTAGTCACACCCTAATAACAAAAGGGGAACGGGGCAGGGGGAACACATTTACTGGGTCTGCTTATAGTCTCTAGCTGCAATGTTTTCCTTGAACTCTGCTCAAAGAGGAATGGGTTGGATTGTTTCCATTTCATCTTTATTTATTACACATCACCATGCAGCGCTGTTATGAAACCGAGAAAGACACTCACCTCTCCCCTATGCCTATGGAAACCACGAGGACTGGCTTGACATGCGAGATGAGTAACCTGGGAGCAGTTTTGGGGCTCTACTATTAGTACGTGTCTATGAATGCATGGTTAATATAGCTGTAGACGTGGTTTGAGCTTTCCTTGTGTTCTGCCCAGCTGGAGCCTGGAAGCTGTTTTGGGTGGGAACCGCATCTCCTTGTGTCTGTATGGAGAGCACTCGGCACACCATGGGCTGGTGGAAGAGGCAGGGTAGCTCGGGGCTGCAGCTCTGCTTGTCATCAGGCACAGGGATCTTTACTGTCAGCTCCATCGCTGAGCTTTCCCTCTCCATGTGCATTCTTCTGTCCCAGCAAGGGTTGTGGTTTCTTTGGGCCAGGCAAGCTCGTTCCAAGAAAGCTAAGCTGTAGCCTTTGCATAAGACTCAAATGCAAAATGCATGCTTAGATATGTGTGTGTGTGTGTGTGTATATATACACATATATATACTTTTCCCTGACCTTCTTCACAGAGGAGGAGGAGGCAACAGCATTAGTGCTCAATGGATGGGTATCCATGGGCGAGCATCCTCCATGCCCGACATGGCACGGAGGTTGCGCACCTGAGCTCAGCTCAGGGAGAGAACATCCTCGGTTCCTAATTCACCCTTTTTATGGACTTCTTTTCTTTAACGCTCAGAGGTCAATGTAAGGCTCTGTAAGGCGTGACTGCAGCTGGTACAAGCCTCGCTGCTGCTTTGATTCAGGGAAGGGTTGCTCAGGGATGTTCTGTTGCTTTCCTCTTTCTCACTCATCCCTACCTGGTGCTCCACAGTCATAACAGGGCGTTGTTCGAACAGGCGATGCTCTTAGGGCATTTTCTTAGCACGGCAAGGAGCTGTGACGATGTGGTACCTCAGCATGTCCTTGTAAATCTTGCAAGCCCAGAGTTCGATCCAAGAAGCTCGTCCAGTCCGGATAAGCCTCGGGGATGCTCACACACATTGTGCTGCTCGTCCAAGCCCCAAAACTTGTAAAGTTTTCCTTATTAGAGCTCTGTCTGCCCAGTCAGCTTGGAAGCTTTAGAGGGAAAGTGGTGGGTGGTGCAGTGTCTGCCTTAGTGTCTTCATCGCATTTACTGCCTTTTCATTGTCCGGAATACAAGCTTTTATTTCTCATACCTTTACAATGCCTCATCTTGGAAATCAATCTTCTCCTTCAGTTTACTTAATGATGCTGTCAAAAGCCATCAGCAAGAAAGCATTTGGTGGTGAATACAAGAAATCTCTGCAAACCCCACTCCCCTCCATCATGAGCAAAAGGGACAAAAAATCCTTTACGACTTCTTTTTTGTGCCTGAGTGAAATAGAAGCAGCCTCCTGAGAGGCATTAGTAACTGCTGAGAACCAACAGTTACACGTGGTCATTTATCTTCGTGTTTATAGAAACCACAATTAAGTGGGTTTTTAAATCTCCACAAAATTATAATTAGAGATCTGCAGCCAAACTCTTTTTTTTTGGGGGGGGAATGAGGAAAAGAAAATAGTTTTAAAAGCTTTTAATGTCCAGGGATTTGTGTTGTTTGTTTCTGTTGACTAATGCATACAGTAAACTCCTGAGTCTCGAGTGACTCACAGCTGTGCAGATGGGGAGCTTCCCCCCGGGCTCACTGAGTGAATGGAGTAGGAAGGATGCTGCGTAACCACCTCCCCCGGTCCCATGTCCTCTGTTGTAAAACCAGGGGGTGTGTGAAAACCCCTCCTGGAGACCCAGCTGCAGGAATACTGGGTTTTCCAGACAGTTGCATCTTTTTGGGAAGCTCGTGCTCTGACCCGATGTGAATGGAAGGAGATGAGTTGAGGGCTGCTGGAGGCTGCCGCGGTGAAAGCCAAATGGAGGGAGGAGAGCAGCTCTTGGAGGACAAATAGCTTCGTGCAGGGTGAAGTCTCCTGGCGCTGGCTCCTACCCGGGAGGGGTGTTGGTGTGAGCAGCGTTCTGCCTCCCTGCCACTGCTGGAGCTGAGCATCCGCCACTGTTGTGAAGGGTTTGAGGAAAAGAGGTAAAAACCTCCGGTCTCCCACCCCCAAAACCAGCCCACAACCAAACCCCCTTACTCAAAGGCACTGAGGTGCTGGAGTGGGTCCAGAGAAGCACAGTGAAGGTGGTGAAGGGCCTGGAGCACAAGTCTTGTGAGCAGTGGCTGAGGGGACTGGGGTGTTTAGTCTGAAGGCAAGGCTCAAGGGGGACCTTATTGCTCTCTACAGCTACCAAAAAGGGTGTTGTAGTGAGGGGGGGCTGGTCTCCTCTCCAAGTAACAAGTGATAGGACAAGAGAAAATGGCCTCAGGTTGTGCCAGGGGAGGGTAAGTGGGACATGAGGAAAAATGTCCCCAGTGAAAGGGCTGTCAAGCGTTGGCACAGGCTGTGCAGGGCAGTGGTGGAGTCACCATCGCTGCAGGGATTTAAACGGCGTGTAGACGTGGCACTGAGGGACATGGGTTAGTGATGGCCTTGGCAGTGCTGGGTGAATGGTTGGACTTGATGATCTTAAAGGTCTTTTCCAACCTAAAAGATTCCATGATTCTTGTGGGCAGGAGGAAGGAGCTGGGCTCTGTCTCAGTAATGAACTCTGACTGTCCAGGAAAGCATTTAGTTTTGCAAAATTAAAAAGGGGGGTGAGGGGAAGGGGAGTCGATGGATCTGTTTATAGCTATATAAAAAAGGCAGGAAAGTTAATGCTAACATATGTTGCTTCATGTTCCCAGAGCAAAACCATTTGCAGATAGTAACCAGAGTGCAGGTGGTAAGCGATCAATACCTTGATTTCTTTTCAAGGGATGGCAGGGCAGCGCGTGTGAGGGAGAAGGTATAGAACCCCCATAGAGACATTGTATTTGTGTCTGGGTATTGCAGGCATTGTATTATGCAGACTTTACCAGGGTCTCTAAAGTTAAATGACCCTCTTAGCAAGTCACCAACTGAGGTTTTGTTCAGTGAAGGGTGTCCACTCCAAGCGTGATGCTAAAGGGATGAGAGCACAACTGTGCAAGGGGGTCAGTCAGCGGAAGGCTGTGCAGGGGCTCCTCTCTGAATCGTGGTCATGACTCCATGGCCATGGAAGTTGAGCGATGCGGCAGGTAAAGCAGCAGTGTGAGTGCCCTTGTGACAACTGGATTCAATTGGGGAGATCCTGAGTAAATGACATAAATCACATCCCATTCCCAGTGTCTATAAAATGCTGAAAATGCTTTCTTCCTTCTGATTGATGCAGGCTTTTGGGGTAAGGGACTCACTCCTGGGGTGAGCTTTCAGACTACGCAGCCCAAAAGGCACAGCTCTTGTAGGCAACTAACCATGTACTGCCGTGATGATGATACCCAGACACATCTCTCTTTACAGACCTACCCCAACTGTACATTTTTCTTTAGGGATGCATATTCTAGAGATAAATCTTTCTTTAATCTCAGGTATTTGGTTGGTGATTGCTTGTGTATCTTGCAGATTTTGCTGGGAGTGTCTCGGGGTGGATTTGTGACAGAACACGAACTTTTCATCTTTTCCGTTGCTGTGAGTGATCTAATAGAGACAAACCCCTATTTCCTGCCCTGCTGGGTCTTCTGAGGGGCTGGCGGGGGGGGTGCTGGTGTGAGATCATCCCCTTTCAGAGCGTGGGGAGCAGGGCTGTGAGACCACAATCTAAATACAGATGAGATAACTGGCAAGGCTCCGAGATACGGATTCAGGAGCTCATATATCCTCCCTGCCTTCAGGATCCAGGTGTTGCAAGTCGCACAGTTGATCCTCATGACATCCAATAGGGCTTCCTCAATTCCTAAGACCAACAGAAGGGTTGACCACAAAGATCCAGGACTTATAGGTGGTGTGATGATTTCATTTGCAGGGCAGGTAGTGCTGACGTTATTTTCCATGGAGAGGGAAGGTCCTAAGCGCTTGTTGTATCAGGCCTATAGTTTGTGTTCCTATTCAGAGCAGGGTCAGGTTCTCTGTTATAAGTTAGGAACTTTGGAGGTGGGACTCATAGGTTCTTTGCTTCCCGTTCTCCACATAAGACTGTCTAGGAGATGGTCTGATGCGACGTGAGGCAGGACTGTACTGGGACCCTGCCTGTTTTCCCTTGGACCGTTGTCCATATTGGCATTTTCTTTGAGCACTTTGGTCACTGATGAATTGTTTTCTGCCAGAAACGTCCCACCAGAGAGTCTGCAAACTGATCTTAAGAGCAGGTTAACTAATAATTAATGATGCTTTTTCTACATACATTCCCATAGGACCCATTGCTGGTGGTTCAATTGAAAGCATGGATGAGTTAAGCTTCACCCCATCTCTGTAAGTTGGAGAACCATGTCGCGTGGGTTTTCTTCCAGTAACACAAGCAGTTTTTCAGAGCACTAGATTGAATACAACATAACAAAACCGGAGAATCTGGTCCATTATAGACAAAGAGGGTTGGGGAAAATCATTCCCAAATTTGAAGGCTTTCCTGATATCTTTACTAGCAATATCTGTTTTAAAATCGAGTGAGCTCTGGCTTGGGTCTCTATCTATTCCAGCTGTAGTGTTATGGCACGAGGACAGAGGCACGCTCGTAGGTGTGGAATACTGCAGTGAGTTCATTCTGAACACGAGGGTGGCCTGGCAGCGGGTGATACCATGGAGAGAAGCTGTTAGACCAGAAAAGAGCCTGAAGATTTCAACTGCAGATACGGGTTTGAGAGAGTTTCCTAGGTTCTCAGTTCATCAGTTTGCTTGGCTTTGTAATGGGAATGGTGGTGGTTACCTCACCGCTCCAGGCTCCTGCTGATGGGCACTGGGGGAAGATCAATCATTGCTGTTGCTGAGGCTTCACTGATAAACCACTGCCTGGGGCTGGATGAAGCTACAAACGCTGCCTGGTCTTCTGAGATGGGAAAGCACTTTTTTTCCCTCTCTGTTTTATGTATTTTCTTAATGTGTGTTGATGCTATATGTTATTAAAATCGATTACCTCCTTCACTTATTTCCTCTCCTCTGGACTCAATTACTTTGCTTCTCTGTTTTTTGGGAAAAGTAGGTTGAAGCTGATATGAGAGAAATAATATCCAATCTGTATTTCTGAAGGTACAGGACCAGTCTGTCAGGCTGTTGGCACAAACCAACAATTGTTTTATTGTTGGGGTAAGTAAATAAGAACAAGAAGTCTTAAGTATTGGCATATGTTGATGCTTGGCCAAAAAGGTCTCTAAACAATACATTTTCTATTCATTCCAGAAACCTCATACTCTGTTATTTCTCATTTAACGCTGTTGGCAAATACCCATGTCACCATCTAATTTTGACTGTACTTCAACTTTTTAGTGCAAAGCTAATCCTCATTATAGTTGTAAACATGTGTTTCATTTGGCCTCACGCTCATGTGCTAAAGTGACAAAGGCAATCTAGGGTTTCTATCAGAAACGGAGATGTATAAGTAAGCATTTTGTTCGATCGGCTTCATCTTTCGTACAATGAAAATCAGCCCGGTTGCTGAATAGGGAAGAATGTTTTTATAAGCCTCTCTGTTCTCTCGTGCTTGGCCTGTTTCCTGCTCTGCATCTTGTTCTTTGGAAGCACGGGGTACACCAAGGAGAAGGAAGAACAAGTGAATCTAGGAATGATTGTGAGAGGCATCAGGATCTCGTGTAGCGGCTCTGTGCACATCTTCTACAGCTTTATGTGCTCTTCAGACACCAATTCTTTCGTTAGTCTTCATGGGCTTCAGTTTTCATGGAGATTTACACGTTCGGTCCTTAATGAGGCCCTAAGCAAAGTGAATCCTCTTTAAAGTGAGGCTTCCTGCAAGAGATCACAAAGCAGTAGCCTTCGAGTCACAATCCACTTTCAAGCAATTCTATTTCGTAAAACATTGTATAGTTTTTAATGGCAGGATTCAGCCTGACTTTGCCCAGAACAAAGTCATAGTCACCAAATTCCTTACATACAGCACCGTAAAACCAGCAGAAAACCCTGAGCCTTCCAAGGACAATGAGATCGCTCTTACCTGAGTCAAGTGGGACCTGAACTGTTCCTCTGTGGTCTCTTTCATTAGAGTAGGATGGGGTAGGATAGGATGGAATGGAATATTCTCAGTGGGAAGAGACCTACAACCGCATCATCTAGGCCAACAATTAAAATCATTCCGTCGTAATGAAGCTCCTGGTTGAAGTGTAGATTCACATTGGCTCTTTTGTTAATTACTGTTAAGACCCGACCTACGAACAGGCCAAACAGAAGGAAGAGGTTGGGGTTGGAGGCACAAGGTGAAGGAGGAGTTTTGCTCCTGGCCGTGGTCTGCAGTGTGATGGGGGTCAGCACGGTGGTTGCAAACCATTACCATCCTATTGTGAAAACAGGGAGTCTCCCGAGCATTTCCCAACCAGACGCAGCCCATCTGCTTGGGCTGGGGTGGGTACCACAGCTTCAGCAGCCGCCAACTTGGTCACAGTTTGTCTGCGCTAAAAGACAAATAGCTTGCCACAAAACATTGCTCTGTGCTCAGATACACACTCACAGCCACAGCCATTTCCCTGTGTTTGCATATGCCACTGAGCTGCAAATTGTCTTCTTGTATTTAAATAGGTCCCAAATTCAATCCATACCTTTCCAGTCATTATCACCCCATTATCCTTTCTCTTTTTTGCTCTTTTTCTCACCAAGCAGTGGTAAACCCCAGGCCCTTCCTCATACATATGGTTGATATAAGAGGAAAGGAAAGTTCTTTTCAAATATTAAAATGTTTTTAAATACTCTTTCATAGCAATCGTGGTCATCTGCAAGAAATCAGCTTTCAAAGAAGCGTTTGATGGACTGACAATCATTTGAGCCTGGGATAAGACGAAATGGCCCGATTCAAGCCGGATTAGGACTCACTGTTCTGGAGAGCACATGAATTCAGAAGGGACTGATGAAGCTGAATTTTGAAACTCCTAAATTGGCTTTTGAAGTGTGCTGGGATCCAGGCTGGAAACAGCAAAATAGAATTTTACACCACACAGTGGTCCCCCTGGTTTGACAATGATGGAAAATTGTCACTCTCGGAGCCCCTGGAGCATCCATACAACAGCATCTGTCATCATCTTGAGCACAACCATATTGGTATTCAGGGCAAAGAACTGAAGGAGTCTTGTGGCGACCAAGGCTGAAGGAGACCTTGTTGGATTCCATCAAATAAGCTTGAAGGTGGAGCGCGTGGAGAGCTCACTTCGATGGTGCTGCGGGATGAGTTCAAGGGCTCTGTTGTCTCTGGTGTCTGCAGCAGACGTGAGCAGGAAATCAGTTCCTCAAGGTAAAAAATCTCATTTCTTCCCTCACTTCAGTGGGTTCTGCTGGGGAAAACCTCATCATTCAGGTGGGGGACACAGCTCCTGACACAAGGCTTTGTGCATCCTAAGTGCCTGGTCTGTGAGGACCAGAGCTAGCAGCTTAAGAGGATGGAAGAAGGTGGCATGCTTTGTACAGAGGGCAGCAGTAAGGAGAGGTGATAAATATATCAGGCAAATCATCCCACCTTTCACTGGACCAAGGGGCAAATCCAATCATGATCTGTCGTCCCCTTGATTTAAAGCTCTAAATGCCTTCACCCAGTTTTCCTACTGCATTTGTTAGACAGCTTAGTGTAATGTTTATTTCTCTCCAATGTACGTGGGATGCTGGTTTCCTACATACTTCAATTGATGTTTTTTTCCCATTAGCTATGCATATTGTTTTGTTTGTACAATTAGAGATCTTTCAATACTAAGTTTCAATGTGTTAAGATGAAAGAGACTTGAAAAAAACCCTTTCTCTTGGCTGGAATTCATCAGATTCTCAGTTTGATGGTTGCACTTCCAGTTGCTACATTCACTGTGCTGCATGGCTGATGTACCCGCAGTACAAGCTGAGTTTTCCATCATTTCTATTGTCTTTACTGGATGCTGAGGTTCAGCAGCAGCAATAACTTGGGGTTCTTTGGGGTTTTATAGTTTATCTCCTTGAATGCTGGTAAGGAAGAGTCGAGGCTTTGGCCATCAAGAGCCTGCATTGGCGCTGCTTTAGAAATCATTCATGCTCTTCAGGTGTCCAGCTTCCAGCCTACTGAGGGCATAGGGGAAATGTAAACATGGTTCTGTTATTCAACCTACTACATAAGAGCACGGAGTTTGACAAGGCTCCAGGCACCCCCGTGTCCCGTCCTTACCTAGATCAGGCGCTGATATCCCTCCCCAGCGACATACAATCTGGCAGGCTTCTTTTCACTCTAACAATTGCCCACTGTACGTGGTGGTCACGCTCCTTCGTGCCTGCCCTGCCAGAGCTGCTTCCAGGAGCTTTTCACTGCCTTTCTTAGGATTCAAGCTTGTAGCAGCTCTTTCTAGATACAGTTTGGGTGTATTTAAATACAAGTTCATGTGTGTGCCGCATTTACTTCATCTGTGTGAGAAGGGGGTGATTTCAGGTGTTCTTTTGAACCTCGTACCGAAAGCCTCTCCAGACTTCATTCTTCATTTCTATCTAAGATAGATGCGGTATTAGAAAGTGTGAAACCTCTTGCAGGGCATGGGGCTGGTGGGATGAGGCTCTTTGCAGAGCCTAAAGCTGGCTGAGGTGAATTTCAGGTTGTGCCACTGATGGACTTTATGCTGGAGGTGAACAGATAATGCTGCTAAGGAAGCTGAAAGTGCTCGCTGCAGAAATCCATGCACACAGAGGCCGTCGGCAGGGGAGCGAGGAGATGAGCTCAAGGACATTGCTGGGAGCAAACCTTGGTGTCTGTTCCTGCAGTGATCCTGCAGGGAAAGCAGAGCAGGAGCCATCGCCTCTATCCCCACCATCAGTGCACCCTGCTCTGCCTTTGATAACATGATTCATATTCATACCCAGGCCAGCAGAGATCGCAAGGCCAGGGCTGGCAAATACCAGTGGTATTTGCAACAGCACAAGGGCATTCAAAATGCTAATTTAAGGTACGAGATGTATATAAGAATTATAAGCAGTAATAAATGTGCTCCAATCCAGGCAGGAGAGAATTACTTCTGATCAGCTGGCGGAGCTGGATTTAGAGCAGGGCTCTGGGCCTTGGTGTAGTTTGAATTAAGCCGGATTTCTGCATTGTATTATGTTTATAGTCTCTTCCCATCCGACAGAGATCTCTAGCTCTTTGCTAACATAAAGCGTATGAGTTTGTGTTGCGTACCCTGTGCGCAGCTCAGACACGAAGGAGGCAGAAGCCCGCTCCTCTGCCAGCAAACAGCTGTGCTGTGACAGTCCAGGGCTCCCCAGGCTGGTGGATGTGGCAGTCCTCCTCAGCATCCCAGCACCCAAGGCAAGACAGCTCCTTCCCAAGAACCCATCCTGTCTCTTCCTGCGCTGAAAGACGTTCTCCACTGGCCCCGAAAGCAGCAGGGAAGTGTTCGCATCTAGAGCAGTTTGCTTCCCTTTACTTACCTTTGGCCTCTGGGTCAGGAAACCTTAATAATTTCCTCTTTATTAATTTAATCCATAGTTCCTAGTAATTACTATAAATTAAACCTGCTGGGGGGAAAAACACAGCCAATAAACTACAGCAACTGCTAGCTTTATGTGGGTAACGTCAGTACCTAGAGGATTGTTTCCTGTAGGTCAGTCCCTTGGTTGTCGTGATTAACTTGAGATCAGACCAAAAGGCAGAGAGTTTCCCGTCCACCTTTTAAATGAGGCTCGGATGTGCCAGGAATTCTGCTAATGCACAGGGTCCTGTTAAACACTTAATCTTGGTGTGAAATGAACTTAATCCTGCCCCCGTGCAGGTACCGAGTATTTCCTAAAGACCGTTTCTCTCTGGTTGGAATGGGCCTGTCTGGAGACACTAGTTTGTTCTTCCCAATGGCTTTCACACCACTGAGATGACAGCAGTGGGCATCGTTCTCCTTTTAATGGCCTGGAGCTCAGCATATGGATGCAAATCATGCATTAGCTCCTAATGATCATAATAATAGTAATCTGGCTTTGCAACGGGAAAATATACAGGATTATTTTGCAAAGACCCTTCCTGGCTCCTCTTTAGCAGCACCTTTGGAGCTGGGGCGCTCGGAGCGTGATGAAGAAAGTGGGAATTATAAGAAGCCCATGGGATGGGAGGCTGACTCCAGGAGCCCATGGAGGCCCCGCTAGTAAAGGGTTGCTGGTTTCCTCTCCGAACTGGGCCGAAGCCAGGCATTCCTGAGTGGCACCGGTCCTCCCAGCGCCGGAAAGGAACCATTCCCGTTTGTTAGCTGTGGAAGTGCACGCCTAAGCCAAAGGTTACCGGGCTGAGGTGATGGGTTTGCATTCCTGCAGTGTCTGAGCTCTTTCAATTAAATTCTTGCAACATGAGGATTTAATCCCTTCTGGTACATACAGCGCTGTGTGCCTGTGTGTGTGTGTGTGTGTGCCTGTGTGTGAGTGTGTGTGTGTGTGTGCGCGCCTGTGTGTGTGTGTGTGTGTGTGCGCCTGTGTGTGTGTGTGTGTGTGTGTGCGCGCCTGTGTGTGTGTGTGTGTGTGTGCGCCTGTGTGTGAGTGTGTGCCTGTGTATGTGCCTGTGTGTGAGTGTGTGCCTGTGTGTGTGTGTGCCTGGGTGTGTGTGCCTGTGTGTGTGTGTGCCTGTGTGTGTGTGCCTGTGTGTGTGTGCGCCTCTGTGTGTGTGCCTGTGTGTGTGTGTGCCTGTGTGTGTGTGTGCCTGTGTGTGTGTGCCTGTGTGTGCCTCTGTGTGTGTGCCTGTGTGTGTGCGCCTCTGTGTGTGTGTGCCTGTGTGTGTGTGTGCCTGTGTGTGTGTGCCTGTGTGTGTGTGTGCCTGTGTGTGTGTGTGCCTGTGTGTGTGTGTGCGCCTCTGTGTGTGTGTGCCTGTGTGTGTGTGTGCGCCTCTGTGTGTGTGCCTGTGTGTGTGTGTGCCTGTGTGTGTCTGTGTGTGTGTGTGCGCCTCTGTGTGTGTGCGCCTCTGTGTGTGTGTGCCTGTGTGTGAGTGTGCCTGTGTGTGTGTGTGTGTGTGTGCGCCTCTGTGTGTGTGTGTGTGCCTGTGTGTGTGTGTGCCTGTGTGTGAGTGTGTGTGTGTGCGCCTCTGTGTGAGTGTGTGTGCCTGTGTGTGTGTGTACATGTGTGTGAGTGTGTGCCTGTGTGTTTGTATGCCTATGTGTGTGTATGCCTATGTGTGTGCCTCTGTGTGTGTGTGTGTGTGCCTCTCTCTGTGTGTGCCTGTGTGTGTATGTGCCTGTGTGTGTGTGCCTATGTGTGTGTGTGTACACCTGTATGTGTGTGTGTGTGTGCGCCTATGTATGTGTGTGTGTATATGTGTGTGTGTGCCTCTGTGTGTGTGTATGTGTGTGTCTGTGCATGTATTTGATTTCTCCCCACACGAGTTTCACCGGGCAGAGTTATTTGTGTTTTTGAGGCTTGGCTCAGATACGGGGTCAGTAACTTTCCACCCAGAGCCCATGGAAAGGTTTGGGGTTTGAGGCTGAAGAGAGGGTCAAGTTTTAGGGTTGTGTTTGAGTTGAAACTAGATCTGGGCTTCAGAGGCACTAGGGATGAGATCTGCTGCATTGTTCTTGTTGGGTTGCTTTTCTCTTTATTAAAGATAATGGAAATGAGCAGTTTTCCTGTGCCCACGTCTTTTAAAAACAGAGTTCCACCACATTGAAAATGGCACTAAGAAAATGAGTGGTTTCCAATATGGAATTGGGTTCAGAATCCAGTCCCAGAAGGGCAAGTTTGGAGTCATGCACTGAAAATTCAGCTCCCACAAAACAGAAAGCATTTTGATTGTGTTACTGTGATGGGGGGAAGCAGAACACAAACCATACCCTGCTCCTGCTCGCAAGGAGTGAGAAATCACTTGGGACCAGACAGATGCCCTGGGATGCTGATATTCAAGCCCAGGGTTACCTAAATGAGCTCAAAGCTTTGGCTTCAGCACAGGCTTTGTCTCTGGTTGCTTTGAGCTTGCACTCTCTCTGCCCTGCTTCTGTCACAGGAGATGCAGGTGGTCTCGTTTTCTCTTGTGGCAGGGACAAGCAGTGAATAACTCAGGCTGTGATTGAGTTCATTTTCCCTTCCGCTGAGCTGCGTTGCCAGTTTTCAGATGATCTAAACCCAGCACTGATGCCCTAAAGAAAACACCCACAGCCTGCTTCTCTTAAGCCAAGGAACCCACAGCTCTGGCTGTGCAAAGGGGATGGCACTGCGACATGATTTGCACCATAGAGTAAACATGAACCAGGCCCACAGCACTGGGAAATAAGTGTCCATTTGCTCCAAACCAGGATCCAGCTTTTAAGCATTGATCTACTGAGGCGCCCTTAAAAATGTGTCTATAATGGTGCTGGGAATCACAGTACTTCCTTTCTGTGAAGGCTTTTCTCTACTGAAGCCTTTAGCTAAGCTCTGTGTTAGTGCCAAGGGAACCCGGACAAGGCAGGTTTGGCTGTGTCCTGAGGGAGTCTTGGAGTGAAGATGCTCAGGGTCATGGTGCTCTAGGAGTTGGTTCTCTTGGTAGTTGTGCAGCTGGGGATGCGCCAGTGCTGTCATGGCCAGCCTGGGTTTGCTCAGTGATGGGAGGTGGTATCCTGAGCTTCTCCCTTGCTTTGGTTCAACAGAGCCAATGTGAGAGGAGAAAATGAAGTTTTCCTCGATGAAGCTGTCTTCTTTTTGTCACTGCTTCCGTCTTTGGAAGAAAAATGGTTCCTCCAGGTCTTGACATCTGCTGCTGTTTAAAGGAACATCATCCCTTCCTCCTGGGCTCCCAAGGCACATAAAGCCTTATTCTTCCCAAAGTCACGATTGAAAACATACTTTACGTGATCGTGTCCCTTTAAATGCCATGTCAGTGATGGGAAGCTTGTTAATTAATGGTCCTGCAAGACAAAATGAGTTGGGGAAGGCAGGAGGAAGGTTTCAGGCAGCATTAACACCCCAGGGCGGGTGAGTGGTGCAAGAGGGATCTGCAGCCCCTGCGGCAATCTGCCTGTGCTGTTATTCGCATTATCCAGGGATTCCCTCTTGGCTTCCCGCAGTTCTTCCTCAGGCTCTGGTGAATGACTCAGAGGAAGAGCCCCTCAGGTTAGCAGCTCCCTCTGCTACTTGTCACCCCCTCGTACACCCACGTGCGCACCGCAGTGCGTGGAACCAAGGGAGCAATGGGAAAGCGCACCTGGAAGCTTCTCAGAGGCTCCATGCTCATACAACACCTCCTCGGGGGCCGGGTGTAGCCCCCGTCCTCACCCTCCGTCAGGCGGCGCACGCAGGGGGAAGGCTGCCGCTTACAGCAACGCTCCCAGCGTAAGCGCCCTGCGCTGGTGCGGAGCAGCCGGCTCTTGCTCTGTGTTCAGGTTTTGCAGGTCCAGCGGGGATGGTGGTCATTTCCTCTGATCGCAAGCCACTGGGAAGCTCTGAAGGCAGTAACAGGAGGCTGCAGGCTGGCTGTGCGGTTAGCCTGTTGCTCTGACCTTCCTCCTTCAGTGGTACCTTTGTTAACTGCAGCTTGAAGGGCTCAGCTCAGCGCAACGGGAGCTGCCCCTTCCCACACACACACCCAGGGCGAATTTAATGACTTTAAGTAATTGTGCTGGGAGCCGGTCAGTTCTGTGCCAGAGTTTTGACACGGACACGTTTGCCTTCATCTTTAGGGCTATTTGGTTCCTTTCCCCATCTAAAACGTTTGTCTGGTGTGGTTTTGGAAGTAAATCCCTTTGAAAAGACATCAGGAATGGGTCAAAGCAAAGGGCCACGGATGGGACAGTGCTCTGGGACTGTGTCATTTTTATCTTCCTCCAGAGGCTCTCAGCAAACAACCTTTCAATTGCCAGGGCAATAAAAGCCGTCAAGGGTGATTAAAGACATGGCAGCCGGTGCATGCATCTCAATGCAGTCAGGTCCTTCAGGTTTTCCTTACTCCCACTGGGAAAGACTCTCCCAGTATTCATCAGTGGTCTCCAGCGCTCCCCACAGCCACTGCCTGAGCGAGCTGAGGGTGTTGAGCACCCATAGGATTCAATCCAAACTCAGCTCATCTCTCCAAGCTTCCTATTGGCACCGGCCTGAACCGTGTCCATCCTGCAGTGCTGGGTGTCCTGCCTGCGGGCGAAGCAGGGGAGCGTGGGGGCCTTCTGCAGTGCCTCAGATGTTTGGTACATCTGGTGTGTTCTCTATGCAAGATGTTGGTTTAAGAAATAAGGGGCTTTTTTAAACAGACTCAGGGGTTTTTTTACTGAGGCATCTGGTTTTGTGAATGTTTGAGAACGCTGAGATTTTTTCGTTCTTGGCAGTAAGAATAACCCAGCTTCTTGCCCACTGCAGTCCAGTGAGTAAGTGTCCAAGCAGATCACTGGGGAGGCTTATATAGCTCTTCTTGTGAAACAGAAGATACTTTTGTCGTTAGAGCTGGCTCAGTACCCTAAATTATCGTTGCTTAGTTCTTGTCTTATGAAGAGCTGTGATTTACACCAGGTAAGAATTGGTCACAAAGTTTTGAGAAGCCCTTGGAAGTGTGACCCAGAAAAGGAGCTTTTATTTCCCCTGTGAGACGTTCCTGTTCTTGTTGAAGATTATGCCCGCATTCACTCCACTGCTATTTTTAACCACGAGACTTTAACCCGTCTCCCCCAGGACACAGGTAGTTCAAGTCAGGTGCGGTATCTCAAAGGCTCTCCGAGTGAATCGAAGGGATCTGAAGCAATTCAACCCCAGTGGGATGGTTTAGTGTGAGGTGTCCCTGTCCATGGCAGGGGGGTTGGAACTGGATGATCTTGAGGTCCTTTCCAACCCTGACTATTCTATGATTCTATGATGAGGGTGAATCCGGCCACTGCAGCTGCTCCAAGCTTTTTCCAGTTATTGCTTCCTGGGAATAACTATAAGGTCACAGGATCTGCCTTATTTGTGTGCTGCTTCCTGACCTACTGAATTGTGATGTCTTTCCCCCCCAGCCTTGCGCCTGTGGCACTCAGATAGAGTTTTGACAGGAGCTGAAAGAATCCTCCTGCGGTGGAGGGAGGAATTGGACCTGCATCTCTTGCACCCCAGCTGAGGGCTCTGATGACTGCACATGGTACAGGAGGATAACACAGATCCTGTTTTGTCTTTCTCTTTTTAAAGGGGTGGGAATGGAGGGGAAGCATTTTATCTGAAACTGATCCTGTGCCTGTGTGCTAGGAAGTCCCCTGTGTGCGACAGCTCCTGGTGCCCAGGTCACAAAAACCATGCTGGGAAACGTCAGGTACAGCTCAGAGGTAATCTTGCACATCAAAACCAGGTGGGTTTCAGCTCATTGTGTGGCTGGGCAAGCCTGGATGCTGGCAGAAGGAAGGTAGCAGGAATCAGGATCAAGGAATGGGAAAGCCCCACAGTGGCAGCTTGTTCCCAGCATCACAGTCACCATAGTTGGTGTTTGCTGATCCATCCAATCCAGTGGCGCAGTGGCTCTGCTCCATCACCCCGTCTGCCCCAGGGTGAGATGGTTCAGGGACCTGAATGACCAGAATCAAGGAAGGGAAGGGGTTTCTGTAGTTTCAGCTGTCCAAAGTGATGCTGGTGGAGGAGCCAGCCTGGCTCTTGGGGTCACAGTGGCCGTTGCCTTGGCACAGCCACAGCACCAAACCGCACCTCTGGACAGCCCCACTTTGCAGCCTGGCCTCGTGCCTGGGTTGGACAGTGTGGTGAAGGCAGATGTGTTGTTTTGGCCTTAATGTTTGTCCCATAGCACTTAACAAATAATAATCTGGAAAAGCACGCAAGGACGAAGCCCTGAGATCTTTGGTTTATTCAGTGGTGCTGCTGGGCTTGTCTCTGCCTGCTGCCAGGGTTCCTGTAACCCTTCCCTGGGTTTGAACATGCAGCTACACACGTGTGTGTGTGGTCACATACGACCTGTTCAGTGAAACATTACAGCACCCAGCACAAGCTGAACACTTACAGATTCTGACCGTTTTCTGACCACCAACACCCAAGCCACTTCCCCACCAGCCTTGGTAACACAGTGCGGCACCAAATCACATCCCTCCAGAAGAGAAATTCACTCTTTGCTTTGAAGACAGCAAGGGCTGAGGCATCCATCGCATTCCTTCCTGCTGTGTCCCAGCAGCTGCTTCAAAACCAGATGTCTCCTCTGCGATTTGAATGCTGCTGACTTCCAGTTCCTGCTGTTAGACCTTCTTCTGCCTGTTCCTGAGGGAGGTGAGGAGCCCCAGGTTATCAGATACCCAGGCTGCCACTACCACCCAACGCAGCGTGCGCTTCGGGTGTCCTGAACCAGCTTGTTCTCCCTCAGTGCTACTAAAACAGAGCTATTGGGGTCAGAAAGATCAACAACATCGTAAAACACTTCAAGCGTATTCCTTTGCTTTGTGTCTTGGCTGTGATGGCCATTTAGTGGCTTTAATGAGCACAGCCCTGGTCTGGTTTTCCCATTGCTGACTCTTCTTTGACCTACCTGCTTGGTAAAGTGGTGTGGTTTTGTCCTTAGTTCAGTTTCACCCCCCGACAAAGTGATAAATCTGTTGGAACATCATCTTTTTTTTCTTTTTTCCTGCTTTATTATTATTACTATTATTTATTATTATTATTAATCGTTTTATAGCTTGCCATAGATACTCCATGGTATCATCTTAAAATGATGCTGGTCAAGGTTAAGGGGTTGGTCCCATTTCTGGTTGAGCAATGGACATTACTTCCACAAGAAGTCCCCAGCAAGGTGTGGGGAAGGCAATGGGCAGCCTGACGGGAGAAGTCTCACAAACAAGAAAGCAGGGATTTTCTTCTTATCAATAGTTTTAAGGTCAAGCTTGGTTTTGTTCCTCAGCTGCACATACAGAACAATGCGGCTTTTCTCTTCGGGGCTGTCCTTCCATCTCCTTCCCCTGTAGATCTTGCTTTTAACTTGTTTGCAGCCCTACCCAAGGCAGAAATGCTGGCAAAGACAGTGTGCGAGACCAGAGCATTGCCCAGAATGGATCTGATCCTGCAAAACTCGGTGTCTTTTGCTTTTGGGATTGAACGTTGGGCTCTTCTAAATGGAGGGGCACCTGGTCGCAGCTCATTTTAAGCAAGATTGGCATCATCTGAAGCAATGTAGGAAGATTAAAAGGAAGTGAGGGTGTATCCATAGAGCGAATGGAAGTATTTGTGCTCTCTCCCACCTTCTAAGTACATCACAGTAATTCAGAGGAGTAGCACGTGCTCATTTACAGACTGTGTGCTACAGAAGAATTATCACTCGTCAGAGGAGATATGTGCTTAATGCAAAAAAGAGCCTGAGATCGCAAAGATGCTCAGGGCAGCCCATAGCTGAAGCATGTTGTGATACCCCCGGGTAAAGATCAAACTGGAAAGGACTTACCGACATCTGATTCTCCTCAGTTTTAGTTGGCTCCAAACCGAGAGAAAGGGTATTTTTATGTCTGGTCACAGTCCAAAAAGATATAGCAAAATCACCTGGAGTTACAAATGTGTTGCAGAACCTGTCCCTAATCACATTAAGAGCTCTAAACTGTAAGAGTCGGTTGTTTGCCAAATGAAATATTCTCCTCCGGTATTTGCAGAAAGGAATTACAGCCTGTGAGTAATGTTTTTCATTTGGTATTGAACTATGGTTTCTGGTTTACGGACCCAATCCTGAGCTTGGGGAAAGAGTCGCTAAAAGGGCTTTGTTTGGTTGGGGAATAAGGGCAAGGTTCCGTTACCTTCATACCCACCTTGGGGCTGGCATCCAGGGACAAACCAGTTGTCCCCATCAGGCTGGTGTTACCTGCCTGCGTGATGCCCAACAGCAGTGGGTCTCAAATGATGTATTTCAGGATCTCGGTTTCCAGCTGGGCATTTGAACCCTTCACAATGTCAGGCTTCCTTCTGCAGTCCCGAGGGAGATGGTGGTTGTTGTTGGGTTTGAGGTTGTGCTTAAGAAGATGGGAAGGATTTGTAATCATAGGGCTTAAAGGCCAGCCCCCATGGCTGTGAGGCTTGCTGCAGAAATGTCTGGCACCTTCAGGTGTGCTGATGTCCATCCGGCTGCTTCGGTGTGTGATGGTGACCACTGGACTCTTGCTCCAAGCTTCAATCACAGCTAGCCCCTTCTTTTGACCCACTCTGATGTTGACCACCAGCCATGGACTCTGGTCTGCAGGTCCCCTATGGTTTGTACATGAATTCCTGGGCTCAGCATCCCCCAGTAAACCAATGAATTAGGTGATGTAGAGCTCTTACAGCAGGTAAGAGGAGGGGACAGTGAAATCAAAGGAAAACACTCAAAGCACCAAGTCAGCTGCTGAGAGAAGCAAGGTGAGATGGTTTAGCTCCAATCTCCCTGCCATGGTGGATGTGCCCTGTGCGCACCTTATAAGTATAAACCTAGAGCTGTGTGAGCTGGGGCAGCAGGGAGATGCTGTTTGCTTAAACCAGTGCTGCTGCCCAATGAGCTGCCCATCACACCACGCTTCATTTACACTGAAGGGAACATTGCTGATGGTTCGCTCCATATCCCAGGGCAAAAAGAACCCAAACTGGCTTTATACCACCTCAAACTTCAAGCTGCGGGCAGGAAAGCACCCTAATTCCTTGGGAAAAGCAGAGCACATGCAGCCTGGCCCCGGCATGCCCCCTTCTCATCCCACGGGAGGAAGCGCGGGGCCGGGTTAGCAGGCATGCCCTGGGGATTTTGGCCTGACTTCTTGCAGTGTCTTAATATCCCCCAGCTGGCAGCCATAATTGGAGGGTTATTAAATAACTGTCTGCAGTGACATACAATCTGAGAGCACTGTACCAATTACTTCTCATTTGCTTCCCTCTATCTCAACGTGTCTCTATCCACCCATCCTACCCTGCGCCGTTCCCATGAACAGTTTACTGTAGCGACTGTGGGGCAGCGAGAGCTCCTGCAACAAAGGAACTACTTTATTTTCTGCCATGGTTAATGCCCCAGTTTAATGAGTTCTTCGTATCATTCTCACCACCCTAAATTAAAGGGTAGCCTATGCAATTAAACCGTTTAGGTTTCCGAATGCCCCTCTCACAGTTATCAGCAAAATGGGTTGAAATGCAGCTGCTGCTAATATTGCTCGTATTAAAACTGGCAAAGGCGAAACCCGCTTTCATCTCTTTCTATTTTCATCTCCTTATTTTCAGTAGTGTGCCTTTACTTCCAATTAAACTGATTATTTGCACCATCTTGTTCCTGATCGTTGTCCTGTGAGGCTTTCCTAGCCAGGAAATACTTTATGGAAGACAGAGCTGTAGATGCTGAGACCTTAATGTTTGTGGCTTTCAAGAATGAGGATAAAGCTGGAATTTGCAGGTCTTTAGTCTAATTTAGACCAGTATTAATCAAGAGTAAAGCTGTAGTTTGCAGTGGGTTCATCCACATTTAAGCTTTGTTAGATGAGATTTTTGCTCTTCTTTTTTTCTTTTTAAATAGGAGTTTAATGGAGAGATGAAGTTCTCCCAAACCCTTCTCCCCGGATCTCTTCTTCGCATCTGGAACCTATTGCTGTTATTACCAAGGGCAGAGAATAACCTGCATTAATAGAGCATCCTTGAGGACCCCCAGATTCTTTCCATCAGGAGTCTCTTCACCCATTCCCAATATCCAGCCCACTGTAGATGAAAAGCTGCTGCTTTTCAAGAGTAGGAGGAGTTTTGTGAGTCCTGGGTTGGGAGCAGATCAGGGACCCCAGCAGCTCACAGCAATGCTCAGCAAACTGGGGTCTCGCACCCACAAATGCCCCCCGGACCCTACCATGTGCTTTGGGGGGATTTATCAGGGTAGGAAAGGTTTGGACCCATGGAGAGGCAACAGAGAAACCCTGAACTGGCAGCAGAGGGACCGGAGGAGTGACAGTGTGTGTTTATCTGGAGGTGAAACGCAATTACTCTCTGGATTGAGCTGAGTCATTGGAGCTGCAGATCCCAACCTCTCAATCCTGGTAGGAGTCAGGGTTTCCCTGACGCAGGGGCAGCGCTGGAAGCAGCAGGTTGGATGCGTTGGCTGGGATGCTCCCTCTTCTTTGTATCAGTCTAAGTGGAAGAGTCCAGCCCAGCACCTCATGAAGCACTCGCACAGGTAAACGCTGTTGTGTCAGTAGGGTTCCCTCTTGCACAAAGTGCTGTAGGCTCCAGGAGTTGGGATTTCTTATTTCCTTTTGTCCCCAAAATGTCAAAATAGAAGAAGTGGCAGCAGAAATAGCTCTTTTCTGCCATTTAGCTGAGATAGGCTCTGCAGCGAGCCAGGGTGTTATAATTGGGATGCATCTGCAGTGAAGTTTCCTCCTGCCCCAAACCTGTCAAGTTCCAATATTCATTTTAATGATCTCATTTTATAAATAATGGAAAGACAAACAATGCATTCAATAGAAATGAGATTAGAAATGGGAGGGGAATGAATTACAAATACAACAGTGTCATTATTCCAAGGAAGATAAATCTCACTCTAAGTGCTCTCCAGTGCAACAGTGTCTTGTTAAGTATAAACCAAACTAAATCTGGTTCTGTTGATAAATACAAGTGTGAGGCAGCGGCAGGGAGTGTTTCCTAACACCAGGTCATTGTCTTAGTATCTTGTGGCTAACGATACCTGGGTTTTATTGGCTATGCCACTGTCTCTGCAGTAATCATTGAACACCCTGTGCTGAAGCTGCAGCTCGAGCTGGAAAATGGAACTCCAGTGAACCGACGCACAGACGACATCAGCGTGTAACTGTGGGTGAAGCTGTCACTGCCAGGCTCCTACCTCAACGGGATCATGGAGTCTGGAGTGCACAGCGAATTGCAAGGTGCAAATTAGTGTCATTTCAGCAGCCCACACACAACTTGCTTCAGGCTATTGTGGGAAAGGCTGTCCCTGGGAGAGAGATTTTAATCTGGGGCTGGATTTTGTGTGCCGATGAGCCTCGTGTATGTCTCCCAGTGTAGACACGATGCAAACGGTGGCTTGAAGAGTCTGTCTCGTATGCATGCGGTCACATTTTCTGTCTGCATGAGTGGCTGCTCCGCAGAACAATCCCTGAGTCCCTTCTCCATCTGGTCCTCAAGGAAGGGACCATACAGGGATTGATAAGAGAGACTGAACTGCAAACACCCACCAGCTCAGCAGCGTGGTCGCCCCACCATGTTTGTGCTCACCTAATCAAAACCAGATTGGTCTTTTCTGTGACTAGGAGGGACACGCTGGCACGAGCCGGGATGGGATGGGGTGAGGTATCCCTAGAAAGAATGTAAACCCAAGAGCTGGCAGGCACCGAGCGGGGGTACGCCGAGCTGCACAAAACAACACCGCAATCAGCAGCCGCATGGGCTGGAGCTGGAGAGTGGCCGACCCTCCTAGCTGGGAGCTAACGATTCCCTTCAGGATTGCATCATTAGATTCAAACTGAGTCACGATGAGGTGATTTGGGAAAACAAGTCAGAATTCATTAGTGAGGATACACGCTGGAGCTGTTGCAACTCAGAAATACGTTGAATAATGAGGAAACTCCTCAAGAATCAACCATGGTGAAGGCAGTGAAACCCCAGTAAGGTGAGCTAGCCGGTGGGTAGTGAAGACAACAGAGGACAGCCCTGATGGGCATCTCCTATGAGTCATTCTCTAGGGAGCTCCATGCCACGGCTGCTTGAAGAGGAGATGGATGCCTGATCCCAGGTAAAACCTCCACCAACTCACGTCACCCACCAGGAATGAGGTATAGGGCAAGGTACACGTGAAGAAGATTTCAAGCAGAGGGCTCAGAGCATTGCAGCCCTCATTACTACTGCCCCGTGCAGTGCTTGCCATAGGGCTGCTGACAGAAAAGGCTTTGCATGTCCTCACAGCTGCATCTGCCCATGATGCCAAAGCCACCAGGGAGCCCAGGTCACTGGGGTGACAAATCCAGCCTCTGTCCAGTGGCTGCAGGCTGGCTGTACTGGGTCAACCTTCTGAAGCGAGTGCCACAAAATCAGGTCACCTTTGTGAATTAGAGGTTGCACTTCAAATGGTAGGGGGTTTCCCCAAAATTCCTAGCAAAAAGCAGCATCTTCCCATGGGGTCAGTTGTTTGTGTGAGGGAGAACCTCAGTAAAGACTTGGTGAATTCAGGTACAAAGCATTTCCTTTGCTTCCTCAGCAAGCAAAGTCTTCCTACAAATGACTGCATACCCCCAGCCTTGTTCTGTCCTGGGTGATGCTTAAACTGTCAATAATCATAAGGCTGCTGTCCCAGTGCTGCTCAATGGGGGTGACAGATTATATCTCTAAAGTCCCTTTATTGGACCTTGTTCCCAGAAAAGCTTGCAAATTGCTCTGATCTCACCAGACAAAGGCGTTGCTCACTCTGGGAGTCCTTGGATATCCGACACAATAAGGTAGGAATTGGTGAGAATTACCTGAGATAAAATATCCCTTACAACATCAAAGTTCTTGATCTCTTAGCTGTCAGGTGCAGGTATGTGAAAGTCCTGACAGGCTGAAGATAGAAAGAAGAGATAAAGCAAAAGAGGAATAGGGAGGGGAATGGAGAAATTCTCTGAATGAAACGTTATATCATTGGATTTGGCACAAAGATTTCACTGCAAGGGGTCTATAGGGCTGGCTGGGTGTGAGCAAGGCATGCAGCTTTTGCCTTTTGAAATGAATAAGCAGCTGATACCAGGTGGGTGAGGATGGATCCACACCAATGGATGAAGGATACGGCAGAAGCATGGTCACACAACCTCTCCGTCTCCCCTGTTTCCATACTCTCAGTTGTTGGCTGTTTTTCCCCTGTAAGATGGCTGAAGTGGGTCAGTTATTGATGGGGAATTGCAGCTGTAACACAAGACACATCTTTGTGCTGTATATTTAATAACCAGGCTCTCTGTGGAGGACTGACTTCCCCGCGTTGTTGGCAGTAGCTATGGCAGGAGAGCCGGGGCTGGGCTTTCACCTGGTGCAGCCCAAACTGCAGTAGCAATCTGATTGCAGAAGGCCAGGTCTTTGGCAGTAAAGCCACAGGTAAGTCTGAAACAGAGTCCAAGAGGTCGAGCTGAAAGGAGATCTGCCTTGCTCGGTCAAAATCCTGCCCTTTCACACTGCAACAAGGCAGCCCTTCCCTCTGCCCGCTGCTCCTGCACACCCCATCCTCCTCCCAGGCCTATGGTTTAGAGCAGATCAAATACCTTCAGGTTCTTAGCAAGGTTTTGGCAAACGCACAAAATACTTCTCTCCGATGACATAAATATTGTATGTTATTTGCTGCCTTGCCAAAATGCACGCGCACACACACACAGACACACACACACGCACTCCTAACTAAGCAACAGTCTTGAAAAGTTAGGCTCATTGCTTAGAAAGAAATATACAGCGTTTTATAAACCCAAATTGATCACGCACCACGTGTTGAAAATATGTACGAAACCGGGACCCCAAAACTCCATTAAAGCCCTTTGAGACAATACATCACTGCACCTTTATATTGCACAGAGGGGTTTAACAACCCTTCTCCAGGAAAATATTTTACTAGGTAACAAAAAAAACGCAGTTATTGAAAACACATCTATTTGATACTTTTGGCAATTCGTTTTACTGCTCGCATTTCCAATTCATTGGTGCAGTTCATGAAAAAACATATTTTCACAGTTGGGTCATGGTATTATTGCTCTAATTTTATGGGGTTTTTCTACTTGAAGGTCGTGATAGGATTTCTTTCTGCAAAACAACTATGACAAAGATGTTTGCCCACTTTGGTGATAGTGTCAATGTTGTAGGGAAGCAGGGTCTGCTGCAAGTGTAGAATACACACAGACGTGCCTACAGGAAATGATGACACCTTTCTGCGTAAGCAATGTTATGTCTGAACCAGCTAAAAAAGAGCCAGAGGAAGAGCTAGTATGTTTGAATCTCCTAAGGAACAAAAAGAAGGTATTATGTACTAGGCCATATTAAAATCTTTAAATCAAATAGATGATTTTACATCAGAACACCTGAACTGTCCCTTGCGCTCGCCTGACCTGGATAAATCACTTCATCTCACCCTCTAGCATTCCCCTTCTTTTGGCTGGTGTGAATACACCTCTCCAGGCGAAAGCCTGGCTTGAATGTGACCTGCCCACAGCTGACCCCAGAAGAGGGCAAAGGAAGGGAGAGAAGGAGATAAACTCTCCCTAAATCAGACTAGCAGCGCATCTGCATTGCAAACTTGGGCTCAGATTGGGTCTGCTACATCATTTTCCTGTCTAGAGAATGACTTTTCACCCGAAGCTGCTAATGCTATAACTCCATTTTAGCTGGCCATGATGGAAACATGGATGTGTGCTGGGCTTCTGCTTTTCCGTGGGTAGATAACTCACCATTTGGAAACAAACCTAAACTATAGGCATGACCCTTCAGTGCCTGCCTGAATCCATCCTCCCACCTGCCTCTTTCCTTCACAGATCTCCAAGAAGACTTTGATGGAGAGGCTCCACTTACTAACATGCAAAGAACTGAGTTACATATGTCCTTGGAAGCCCTGGTGACCCGCAGGCCTGGTGACAGCAGAAGCCACTTGGCAGTCTGTGGATTCCTGAATCCAAATGCTGGTCATCTATGGAGACCAACGCTGAACATCCAAATGAGGATTTCTGCTTATTTCATCAAACTTGTCCTGGACCGTGTGTGTGCTTACCCTTTAAGAGCTTACTTCTTACAACGCCACAGGTAAGTCTAACCTTTGCTTTCAGAGAGATACTGCAAGGACCCACAAGTACGATATGACCTTGTTCGTCCAGAGGACAGTGATTTTTCCACTTCAGTCGCTTCCTGTATGACACATGTCATTAGCTCCCAGCTTCCTGCCAGCTGATCTTCTCACTGCATTCGTTTCCTGCTCTGCACGTAATCACGGCCATGAAAGTCCATCAGCAAAAGTGCAACCAATTTGAAAGATTAATGAACCTCACGCTTTCCCTCCTTCCTCCCCCCAAAATCAGAAAGCCCACTCTGTAGTTTCCAGCACACATCTATCATTACACACTCCTGGGTCTCAGGTAAATTAGCAACCTGATTCTTTTCCCTGCTGTCACTTAGAAGAAAAGGGCTTCTTATTTGCCATCCAAGGAAAAGTACAGTAAACCTAGAACTAGATAAAAGGGAAGTAATCAAATATATTTAACTGTACTCAGCCAAATCCCATTATTTGTATGGAGGTTAGCTGGTGCGTTTGAAGAATTAGGATAGCTTTGTCTCGTAACAGCAAATAGTACTGCTTGTGACAAGTGCAATTTCTGAGCTAGTGTTCTTCCCCTCATTTAAAATGAGAAGTCCAGCTTTGTATTTCCATATTCATTTATGAATTACCACGGTGAGCTTGGCAGATATTAAAAAAGAAGGTACATGTCTGCTCTTGCACTAAGCATGTGCCTTTGGGGTGAACACAGCATCCCTCTGTCTTTCCTAGCTGGGAAATGCCTCCTCAGTATGCGAAGTTGCCTTGGATTGTCCTTCCACATCTACCTGAAGGAAGCAGGGAGAATAAAGTCACCTACGTGTCAGAGGCCACCATGTCCCTCAGTTGTAGGGAACAGCTTATGGAGTATAGGGAAAGCATAGGGCAGACTGAACAGCCACGGTGAAGAAATACCCTGGGAATATATTATGGAGATAACCATGTTGAGGGTGGTAAGAACCCAGCAAGCCTTCAGCTGGTGCTAGGATCGCAGGACTGAAAACACATGGACAACATCACAGCGGTGCTGATACAAGGGGTGCTCCACGCCTTGGCAGCTGGTGTGTGGGAAAGGAAGAATGCGCCACCTCTAGACGGCTGCAATCGATGATCACACACACAAGTACCGTCAGAAATCCCCCCAGTGCCAAAACACACCGAGTACACGGACCAAGACTGATCCAATTGGGAAACATAGCAAAACCACCTCCTAACCCTCATTCCCGGTCTCCCTGTGCAAACAGTGCAGGTTTTGCAGTGAAACCATTTGAGTACGATGTTCCAACATAAGCACTGGAATTCAAGTCCAGAGACTGAGGGAGAGTCTCCCCTGGGCTCTGCTCGTGCCAGCACACAGCCTTTCCCAGTTCAATTCTGTGCTCAAAAGACACCAGTTTGTGTGCTAACCAACCAGGGAAGTAACTTGGCTTTGCAGGCAGCCCTGTATCTTCAGGATGACGACGCAGCTCACCTGGATGCAGATGGTCATAACCAGATGACACATTCTGGTCCCAGCCTCTCGCTTTACTTTGCTCAGATGAAACATTACAACTCAATGTCGTTTCAGTACTTTGGGGAGAAGAAGGAGGGAGACAAGAGCCCCCACGATGTTTTTTTTTTTACATGCCTGAGTCAAATTACCCTCCCTTCTGCGGGGCTTCTTCTGAAATAACAGATCTTACTGTAACCAAATAGTGCCATCCAGGAAAGCCATTTTGCAACCAGCAAGGAGGCTTCTTCCTTCCCAGCAGCCACAGAAAAGGCCCTTTGTTCTCGGGCTGAGCACCTGCAGGGTGTTATCAGCAGTGGCCGGCTCGCTGAGCAGCTGCCACAAGACCCAGTGCCATCGGCATTGGCACCTGCGACCCAAAAACCATCCCCACTGGGCCACTGCCTGGGCAACTTTGGGTGCTCCCCCTCTCCCATGGGGACCAAGGGCACCAGCCCAGCCTGTGCTTTCTTTCTTTTCCCATAGTGAAATGAGCAGCCTCACTCCAAAGGATCTTTAGAGAACCTTGAGGAGGTGGTAACTACGTAAAGGATGGAGAACGAGCCTTAGGCACTACCATGCTTTTCTGGAGCACTGGCATCCTGGGCAAATGGTTAGAAACTACACCTTGAAGAGTACAAGGTGGAACTGTTGACTGGCAGGAGGAGCAGGGCATCTACCAGAGAGGGAGTCGCCTGATGTGACCCAGGAGAAGACTGCACCCCAGGCTGGACCCAGGCACAGCTTTCTGCTCTGTCTATAGATCCAGCACTTCTGTTTGTGGCAAGACAGGCCTATGTCTGCTTAGAAACTCAAGGAAATCTAACTCATTCAACCCAGCAGATAGTCTCTTCATACACCTGAACATAGAATGGCACTCTATAAAGCATCACTGTCAGGCACATCAGCTTCAAAAAACAGAAGGTTTTCATTCTTTTGCTGCATTTTACATGATTAAAAGAAGAAGGGCACCAGGGCAGGAAAGCTGGAAGGGCAGAAAGCAGGGGCTGTCAGTCGTAGATCTACCATGAGGTAATCTGGAGAGCTGTCTGCACCAGTTGAGTCCATGCTGGCTCTGGAAGGATTTTACCAGTGGCCTCAGTAGAAATTGTATCTGCAACCTATAAGTTATTTAGCAGGTCCAGGCCTGCAGGCCTTTCTCTAAGTATTGCTTTTCCACCAAAGTCAAAGGCTGGACAGTCCACACCACCAAAAATGTAAAGCAAGCACATCATTCTCCCTTTCCTGATAATCCAGATAAAACCCTGACTGCTACAAGGCAGTCGTACATCGGCGATTTCAGCAATGCCTCAATGCAGGACGCACAGTATTTATCCTGGAGAAGTTCTGCTAAATACCAAGAGAAAATTGCATGATGTGAGAAGTGGCAGACCGCAGCTGAAGCTTCATCATCTGCAGTGGCGGTTCAGCACTGACCTCACGAGTTCTTCCACACACCATGGCATCGCTTCCATTTTCTTTGGACTGCAGCAGTGAAAGAACAAACATTGCAAAAGGGTCAGAATGAGACGGTCAAGTGCCAGGGCCGAGCCCCTGTGAGGTTTGGATAAATGGACAAAATAACACCAAGCATAAGCTTTACCTGGGAAAACCCACCGTTTCTGGGTGCGTGTTCAGGCAGTTTGTAGTGAACGAGCCCCTTTAAACCTCGGTCTCTGTACAGACAGCAGTAGCAGCTTTCCCATGACTTCATGTTTTTATCTCTTTCTAATATTCCCCCCTTTCTTCTTCGCAAAGGGAAAATGTCCAGGTTTGTTCCTTTTAACTTTGTTCGTGGTAGCGCTCTTGACAGAAGGACTTAGTGTCTATTTAACATCTTTGCAAGGAAAAGGGAGAAACTTCTCGGTTACATAAAAGTTTGTATCAAAATTCAAGAATCCCGATTAATTATTGGAGACTTGCCTTGTATCATTCAATTTGCTTGAATAGCTTTAAAGATTAAGCAGATCCAAGGCCTAACAGAACCAGGGCCAGTAAGACAATAGCTGAGATTTCCCTTTGAAACAAAATATACAGGTGGTTTCAGTGAGTTTCTGTGTCTATCTGCCCGGCTTTCTTATTTTTATGTCGTATCCGATATCACAGAAGCTGGCAGTAGAAATCATATAGCAATTTGTGAAAGCTTGTTGCTGTTCTAGATATCATATAGTCTGTTCCACACCAGCCAAGACAAAACCAATGCCTTTACTCCTCGAGTTTTCATTCAAAGGATAATGATCTCTGGTAACAAAATATTTGGCAGTGGCATTATTTAAAATGCACAGAGGAAATGTTTGTCCCTAATTCAAGGGCCTGTGGTCACACAGTCTCTGTTCACTTGGTATTTACCAGCGAATGCCAGCGGCAAAAAGCCCAGGAACAGAGTTAAGTTTATCGCACTGCATCCTTAACCCATCCCGTTGTAAGGGAGGGGGGGAAAAAGTAATCACTGGATTTCTTTGCGGCTGGAGAAGTTATAAACTGTGTGTTATACCCAGCAGGCTCTGATGGCTCCTTCGGTAAACATCTAATTAAGCAGTTGGGGTGGATTTTTTTCCCTTTCGGCGCATACTGTTGTGTTTTAAAATCCCTTTGCATTAAACGACTTCTCGGGTTTTACCGAATTTCTCACACGGCCAGAAGAAGGGAGTAGCGAAAAAGGCAGAGAGGAGATTTCGGTCGTGGGAACAGGAGTCAGACACAGGGATTTGCAAAGGCTGAAGGCAAATCCTCCCCGAAATCTCCATCTAAAACACCGAATACCGCAGCCACGAGCTGCCTGGGACCGCTGCCTACCTAAAGAGGGAGCAATGAAGCCAGCCCGAGGGGGATGCCCGCGTTTGGGAAAGGGGGGATCGCTCCCCGGAACCCAAATGCCGTTAAATCACCGCGCAGGACGCGTCCTGGCGGCAGCCCTTTGGGAAAGCGGCGGGTTCGCTTTTAGTGGTGCAAATCGGAACTCCGCGAGCTTTACTCGGCGAACCCAAGTGGGTGCCCTGCAGCGGGGCGAGCCGGCGTGGGGGGAACAGCCCCGGCGGTGTGGAGAAGAGCCGAGCATCCCCCCTCCCCTCTCTTCCCTTTGGAGAGATGCTGCGAGGAGGTCAGAAAACTGCGGATCTCCCGCCGAGAAAGCGCGGAGCCAGTGCCCGAGGGGAAGCTGCCGGCCCCGGGCACGGTCCCGGTCGGTACCCATAGACCGGGACGGGTCGGGGGGACCCCGGGGTGCACCCATCTTAAACACGGAGAGATTAATGGGGGGGTGTTTAATGGGAGCCACGTCGAGGTACGGGGCTGGGCTGGAAGGGGCCGAGCACACCCCGGGTCAACCTCGCAACCCGGAGGGGACGCAGGTCTCTGCCCGGCGGGATAGAGCCGGGCAGGGGCGGGTCCCCCGGTGTCCCCCCCACCCCTCCGCCCCTTCTCCCTCGTTAAGAAAGTGTTAGAAAGTTGCTGAAGTGCGAAATGAGCCTGCGAAATCTCGTTGTCCTCATTAAACTCTGACAAGGAGGGTGACAAGAAGCAGCGGAGGGGAAACAATGCGGGCAGTGTTGGGGAGAGCCCCTCGCCGGGGGCAGCCTTTGTGCCAGCCAACAAAAGCTCTTGTTTGCATGTGTTAAAGTCCATTAAACCGCGGCAGCCCCAGGTGCAAACGCCAGCCCCGCAGGGGCCGCGCAACCTTCCGCGCCCGCTGAGCGCGGCGGCGGCGGCAGCACCGCGGTCCTCAGCGCCGGGATGCGAACGGGCAGGGCCGGGGCACGGTCCTGGCGGGGTGTGCACGGCGAAGTCCTACTAATGAGGGCCCGGCTCTTCATTAACAGGCGTGCCATGCAAGCCTGCAAACCTGGGTGGGTTTTGCTTTGCTCTCGTCTTCTTGCGTGCCCCCGGATCCTTCTGTCCCCTGCCTGGTGTTAGTGGAAGCGTGAAGGCTCTGCAGCAGGAGGATGGGACACAATGTCGGCTATTGTGCTGCTCACCCCATCAAAGGAGGGGACACTGGTGGGACCCCGTAGCTCAGGGCCATGGACCTGCTGAGAAAAGAGCTCAGCCGACACAGAATCATAGGATCAACCAGGTTGGAAAAGACCTTTAAGATCAAGTCCAACCATCACCGCAGCACTGCCAAGTCCACCACTAAACTATGTCACTAAGGGCCTCATCTACATGGTTTTCGAATGCTTCCAGGAATGGTGATTCCACCCCTTCCCTGGGCAGCCTGTTCCAATGCCTGGCAACCCTCTCAGTGAAGAAATTTTTCCTACTATCCAATCTAAACCTCCCCTGGCAGAGCTGGAAAGCATTTCCTCTTGTGCTATTGCTTGTTAAATGGGAGAAGAGACCATGTGCTGTGATGTGGTTTGTTCCTGCTGTGGCTTCTCAAGGTATGTTGGGATGTGGTGAAGCCAGCAAATCCCTATACATACTCCCAAGGTTTGAAGAGCAGTTTGCCAACTCCTGGTTCAAACAGCAGAATTCAGCCCAAAAGGTGAAAAAGAGAGGGAGGGACTGCGCAAAGCTTAACCACAAAACCCAGCCTTGCACAGGTCAAAGCCTATGAAAACAACCTCACCACAGTGTTAGGGTTTCACACGACTGGCACTGTGCTTTGTCCAAGAAAAAGTATTTCCAGGTTGTGTTGCAACAAGTCCACATCACTTCATCCCCAGTGGGTCTGCCTGGGATCTGCCCCACGGCTATTTTAAAATGTGCTGTTTATAACGATTCATTGCAGTTGATAGGGCTGGGAGACTTGCCTTTTATTCTTCGATTAGACATAAAGGCTCTGAGCTGGCAAACACTACGCGCTATAAGCATGTGAGCAGCTCTGCTGAAGTCATCCGGGACTGCTCACGTGCTTAACATTAAGCCTGTGTCAGTGCGCAGGATCAAGGCTGGAGATGGTATCTTCTTTAAGGATGTTTGCTTACCTGCTCTGTATTTCTAGATTCGTGACTGTGCCCTTCACACCCATTTCTCTGGGAAGAGCTGCCAGAGGTAGAGTCAGCCGGACACAGCTCACACGTAGCGTGATGAAGCCCGTAAACAGAACTTGTTTGCAGGAGGTTGATTCGGGAAGACATTATGGCACCGGGTACGTTGCAAACTGTTCAGCTGTGCAAGGCTGTGTGTATTGAGGCGTTAATGCAGAATTGTTGGGCATTGGGCCCACTACAGCTGTGATGATGAGTGAGAGCAAAGAGGGAGGAAGGAGCAGAAGAAGAAAGTACATTTTAGGCTCCTCAATTCTTGACGAGGCAACCGCTGCTTCCCAAACCTGGGCACTGGTTCCAAATACCTCTTATCAAGAGAAAGTAAGTAGGAAACAACGTGATCTGCAGAGAAAACAAACGTATTTGTTTTTTCATTTGCCAATCCCTCAAACAATAGTTGTTTGTAGGCAAATAATCCTCAGGTCTGCACCCTAGATCAATGCAGGGAGTGGTTCCCATCGCTCCATGGTGCCAGACACACTGAATGGTCTGTAATGAAACAGGTCCTTGAACTTCTTCACGGCACAGATGCTATCTTAGTAGGTTATCGTGCACTTGCTTCTGTTCCTGCTCCCCCTCTCCTCCTCTTCCAACACTAGGCCTGGCAGGGAGGAGCAAAAGCAAGAGGAAATAGAAGTTGTTTTAATATAAAAGGCTTGACAACGTTCAGCTGTTTGTTATTTCCTTGCCACTAACTTTTCCAATTCACTTTTAGAGCCAGGCAAATTAAAGGGAAGGCCGGTCCTTGTGCAGCCAGTGTAATACCTATGATACGCATGAAGAAAATTAATTTGATTGAGGATTTTGCTTCATGAAGTCATTACAGTGCAAAGTATAAAAAGGCTTTGTTTTGCTCTGAGCCAGCAAAGTCCTGGTTTGCATCAGGACATCATATTTAGGATTACAAATGCTCACACAAGTAGCATTTCATGGTATCTCGCATCACTTCTCTTCACCTTTACTGACAGATTCTGTGGAGGTAGAGAAGAATGGGAGAAGAAACTCTTCTCCAGCCCCAGATGTGTTAAAATGGAAGCTTTAACCCACAGAGCATGAGAAGGGAGATACAAATATTGGGAGAGTGCTGAGTTCACGCAGTACGGCTGCTTCGAATTCCAAGATACACCAAATGCCTACAGCCCTTCTTCACTAATATCACCCAGCAAAGCCCAAGTAAGGTTGGATTAACTTTAAAAACCCTACATAATACAGACAGTTTCCAAAAGATCTTCAGGACAGCCTCATCGTTCTTTTTAAGGCATCTTTCTAGAATCCAATCCTTTTGAAATCACATGTGAATCCTTTGATAAATTGAGTAGAACTTGCCTTGGGATAAACCAGCAGACCTCCCCACTAATTTTGTGTCATTTGCAATGCCTTTCCGAGGTGAAGGCAGTGGCTCAGCTCGCACCATTTCTCCTGCTTGTTTTACATGGCAGCTGATCAGGTTTGGCTTCAATGAACTCAGCCAAAACCTGTGTAAAAGCCAAGCCTTTAAGCAGCAGTAATTACCATTAGATAACTATGTAAGTGTTTAGACAGGTAAATAAGCAAATAGGTGCCTTTGTTACTAAACAGCTTCTTCCAACAGGTATCTAAGGGACTTATTCATTATGTATTTCTCCATGTTTGTATTCTCTGTGTCTGTGTGGTGGGTTGACCCTGTCTGGATGCCTGCTGTCCACCAAAGCTGATCTATCACTCCCCTTCTCAACAGGATGGGGGAGAGAAAATACAACAAAAGGCTCATGGTTGAGATAAGAACAGGGAAATCATTTGTCAATTACCATCGTGGGTAAAACAGACTTGACTCAGTGAAATTAGTTTAATTTATTGACAACCAGATCAGTAGGACAATGAGAAATAAATCCAAATCTTAAAACATCTTCCTTCCACCTCTCCCTTCTTCCTGGGCTTAACTTCACTCCTGATTTCTCTACCTGCTCCCCGCCAGTAGCGTGGGGGGACAGGGAATGGGGATTGTGGTCAGTTCATCATGTTGTATGTGCTGCTCCTTCCTCCTCAGAGAAGGACTCCTCACACTCTTCCCCTGCTCCAGCCTGGGGTCCCTCCCATGGGAGAGAATCCTCCACGAACCTCGCCAATGTGAGTCCTTCCTACAGGCTGCAGTTCTTCATGAACAGCTCCATTGTGGGGTACGGTCCTTCAGGATCAGAATTCTCCAGCATGGGGCCCCCACGAATTCACGAGTCCTGCCAGGAAACCTCCTCCAGCGCGAGCTCTTCTCTCCATGGGGCCACAGGTCCATGGAGAGAGAAGCTCCATGCTCTAGCACAGGTTTCCCAGAGCCTTCTTTGGGCAGCTCCTTGCTCTGCCCTGGGGTCCTCCATGGCCTGCAGGTGGATTCCTGCTCCACCATGGACCTCCATGTGCTGCAAGGGGACAGCCTGCTTCACCATGGTCTGCACCAGGAGAGCCTCTGCTCTGGCGCCTGGAGCACCTCCTTCCCTACTTCTCCACTGTCTTTGGGGCCTGCAGAGCTGTTTCTGTCACGTATTCTCACTCCTCTCTCTGGCTGCAGTTGCTCTTGTGCTGTAGCTTTTTCCCTTTCTTGAATACATTATCCCAGAGGTGCTATCACCATCACTGATGGGCTCAGCCTTGGCCAGCAGTGGGTCTGTCTTGCCATGCGAACCCAATACAGTGTGGAATAAAGAAGCCAGCCCAGTAAGAGGGGACCAGGCTGAGGGAGCTCTCTAGATCCTGTTTGTTTCTGAGGTCTGGGGTGGATCTTGGGATTTTGCAGCCAGAAAATACTTGGAGAAACAAAGCAAACCAAAACCTGCTGGCAAAGCATGTCTTGCTCCCTTCAAATGGCCAGCCCATACCAATTAAACAGCCCATTACTACTACCAGGGAGCCTGTAAAATGCCAGTCATATCCGAGTTCAAAACAACCCATCCTGCCGCTGACCCGTATCGCGGTGAAGCTGATGGACAGTGATGAAATTTAAGATTTTTAAGTTTGCTTAGAAAAATGAACTCAAACCCTAGAGAAACTAATGTTACAGGAATAGAAAGTTTACAAAATCTGGCACAGAAAAGTAAGAAAAAGTCCCAGATGAAAGTCACTGGGGAGCAATGCACTGTCAGCTGCGTGTTCTGCCTTAGCTGGGTGTTTTGGTGGGAGATCTTCTGATCCGATTTGTTGTTTAATGACTGCCGTAGCTGAGCGCAGTGGGAGCTGAGCTCAGAATGCCCATCATGTAAAGTGCTCACACTGTAGGTGACTCACATGGGGAATCCAAAATGATGAAGACCCTTCTTTTAATTCATCGCCACCTGCTTTCTTTCCTTGCTGATAATCCAGGGTCAGGATCCTCTCTGAATTACTGGGAAAGGAAATGCTGCCTGTGAAACACTCAGACATTGCTGTCATGAGCACCATGGAAAAACCAGACGGAAATGAATAATTTTGTGCCCAAAGCACAGTTTGAATAACAGGCAGTAAAAAGCCCCGTCGCTGCACATTAAACAAGAGGGGAATAAATCATGAGGGAGCTGCTCTCTCAGGAGCCGCAATCACTGCCAACGCGGAGTGAGGGGTTGCCTGCAGGAAAAGGACATGGATAACTCAATTACAGTTCATCAGGCTGCGCAAAACCAGGCAAATTCTGATCAGTTCTAGCTGCTGAGTGCCAGAGTGTGCAGCCTCAGTAGCCTTTTAGAGTATATCGTTTCACCCACATATTTATGTTTGAGTGTATATGTGTGCTTCAGGGTTTATGTAAAATAAGCAGAAGCAGCTTTGGCTCTGTGCCATGTTAACTGCTCTACGCAGCTACGGGGCTTCTGGTCAGCTTGAAGCATAGGCTGAGGTCTAGATGCAAAATATCGTTGGAATATCAATTGATCAACTTGTGTCATAGCTCTCAGTGGCGACGCCACTGCTGACCGGGCAAAATCATTGTACTGTGGGTGAATATGTGCTCCGTTGCTAAATCTGTCTTGATCCATGGGGCAGGATGCCAAAGTTGTCTGGAAACATCATGCTCCCAGGTGATCCAGAGACGTCTTCACTGATCCTCCGGATACAACCTCCTGGTATGGAGCCAGGAGGTAAGATGCATGTATACAGGAGCAGAGCGTATTTGAAGGATGAGTTACCAACATTATTCCCTTCATTCTGGTTAAATGAGGTGGGGAAGTCAGAGAAATTAATTCCTGCAGAGACCCCTGACCCCCACAGCAGATAGGGAGACAGCCACATCATAGCACAAACATCTCCTTGGCACAGAAATGGGTGCTTAGGTCTGATCCATGGTTGCGGATTTAAGAGCGCGTATGTCTGACCCAGCAGAGGAAAGACAATCTCTGTGCTGGCTGGCAGAGCAGAACTGGCGTGCTCACAGCTAGAAACCTGTGAGACACGGCTCTGCAGAGCAGCACAGCACCAGGGAATTCACAGCTATCGCAGGCGATGCAGCAGGTTAAGGATACATATTGCAGACATCTCCGCAAACACTGCTGCAACAGTAGAACATAACAGGGTGACTCAGTAGTGATGTGACCTTTCATTAACAGATGCTTTTCCTCTTGTGGCTGTTTCTGACACGTTTATCAACTGTTACAAACTTAGGTAAACCCCATTTTTTCAGTGCTTCTATCTGAATGGTGGCATGGCCCTCCTGGAGCATGGGAATGAATATAAAACGTCTCTCACTTGTTCTGATCAGGGCTCTGCTGTTGCTTTTAGGACATCTCCCGCTGAGCTATCCATTCAGCAGTCTGGGGGAGCGAGTGCTTCCACCTCTGTGGATCTGATATAAGCACCAGTGACAAAACACTCATCTCCTGAGGCCAGTGGTGTTATTCCCATTTGCGGTAGGAATGAGTTTGCCCAACAAGGGCCCAGTGTCCACAAAACTCTTTGAGAGGGGAACATTTTGTTACTCTTCTTGTGACGTTCCTAGGGGGGAACATTGCAGACAGCTCTGCGTATTGGTTAAAGTTTATTGTTTCAGCTCATTCATATGTCGCTGACTCACAACTCATTCACTTTGTGCAGCCTTTCAAAAGTCTTACACATGCCCAAACCCTGCATGTGGAACTCTTGCCTTAGATATAGCTCACACCGCACCAATGTTAACTCGAAGAAGCAATAACACCTAAAGTAATTTCCCCAGGAATGTCTTGTAAAAAGTCTTCCTCATGAGGGGTAAGAGACATGGTCATTCCATGCGAGAAAACCCACTGGAAGGACTCTTTAACCACTGCTCGTCCTGGAACTTCTTATTCATCATTCTCCTCATCCACGTATTTTGTCCTCTAGTTACAAGAGTACTTTCCCCTTTAGCTGAGCATTTCTGTGGGCAAAATACAGACAGAAATAGATAAATGCTATTGATATTGCGTCACCTCTGTAACAATTTCCTCCCTGCTCCCTGCTATTTGAACTGTCAAGTTATTGCCTGTAGTGTTGTGATACATTCTGGTAAAACCAGAAATGGCAAATTACTAGAGGTCCAAAAAGGTTTGGTTGCCAGACCATGCCACTGGGCCTAATGGATCAGGGGTCATTTCTTTTCCAGAGATAACAGACAGAAATGTCTCCTGTCTCAGGCTTGAACTTGTGCATCCAGTCAGTCTCCTTGGAGTGTTGTTGAGGCCATCTGAGGGTAGCTTAGATCCAAATTCCTCTTTGTTGGGACCAGGACTATGTTGGGATTTGGTGAACAGATTCTTCAAGCTTTGAGGCTTTTGTGGATAATACCAACCGGACAGTTGAAAATGGACAGCTTAGAAACAAACATTTCTGCTGTTGTAATGCATCCCTTTATTTTCTGATAATGCTTATTCGCTTCTGCCATTGCATACGAAGACATTCCCACAAACGACTTATAACTGAAGCACCTTCCCATGTGAAGAGGAGATTCCGTCTTGCAGCTGGTAGGGTGGATGAGTCCTTTAGCGTTGATAGTTCAATAGAAATTGATTCAGTGGCTTGTCTGGTAAAGACTGGGGGGGGGGGGGGGGAACGACACAAAAATCCTCCTTTGTGTTATGGCAGGGCTCAGGAGCCAAGCACCATTGAATAGGCTTTCACCTGGGCAGAGGACCTCCAGGACTACCCTGCAGGTTGCGGGAAGTGCGGTTCAGTTCATCCATGGTACTTTCCCTTCTGAATCAGCACTAACTCTTGTGCTGCTGCGATATCACGGGCTGTCCGCCTTTGGAAGCACCGAGTATTTTTAAGCATTCTCCGGCAAAGTGCTGACTGTTGCTGGGGAGGACAGATTCTGCGAAGCATTTTGTAAGATAACTGCTGGCATCTCGCCACTCGTTATATGGAAAATATGTTGTATTATCTTCCATGTGTGTGTGGGTGTAAGGGTGCTCCCAGTGTCCTGGCCCCCAGCCTGCAAAGACTTACACATATTTCATTCAGAACGAAGTGAAGCAATGCATAATGAACTTGTTCAGGCGCAGAGCCTAGATCTGTCACTTCAGACATGTTCCATATCCTTTAGGGCTTCTTGAAAGACAGCAGCTTTCTCGATGTTCTGAGTATGCTGCTATGAAAACCGTGCTGGAGACTGGCTGTGTAGGACACAAGTACATTGGTTATCACTGTAGGAAGTTGCAGCGGGAGGGCTTGGTCCTGCGCTGATATGCTGAGGCCTTTTAGTCAAACTGGGGTGGTCAAACTGGTCCCAGACTCACGTACGCACATGGATGTGAAGGATTTGCTGTCTGCTCCACACCAGACACTTCATAGGATCCCGGACTGGTTTGGGCTGAAAGGACCTTAAAGCTCACCCAGCTCCAACCCCTGCCACGGGCAGGGACCCCTTCCACTGGAGCAGCTTGCTCCAAGCCCCTGTGTCCAGCCTGGCCTTGAGCACTGCCAGGGATGGGGCAGCCACAGCTTCTCTGGGCACCGGGTGCCATGACCCTCATAGTGTCCTTTAATGTAACTAGTGTCTTTAACGTCCTAACAAAGACCTCCTCGTATCCATCGTAAATCTCCCCTCTGTCAGCTTTTTGTAACTCGATGTGAAGTTTCCTCCGTCTCGATCAGCCCTGCAGAGGCACCGTGCGAAGAACGGAGCATGCGGAGCCGAGGTGAGGACGGCAGCGCACCGGCCGCGCCGCGGTCGGTAGCGGGTGTTGACAGGTGAGGGGAGACCCTTCCCGTCAGCGCCTTCCCCGCCCCATGCCGGGGGCAGCCGAGGCACCCTCCACGCCGACACCCTCTTGCGCTGGGCCGCTTCCTCCCTTTGGGCGAAGCCGCCGCGGCCGCCCGGAGCCCGCCCGGGTGCCACCGGGCCCCCTCCTTCCCCTCACGCTCCCCGCCGCGGCCCGCGGGCGCCCCCCGGGCCCCGCTGCCTCAGCGGAGCCTCGGCGGGGCGGCGCCGCCCGGTACCTGAGGCCCGCGGCCGCGCGACGGGGCGGGGCGAGGGCGGCGGCCAATGGGGGGGGGGGGGGGGGGGGCGGGCGCCCCGCGCGCGCCGCTCTTAAGGCGGAGGCGCGGGGCTGTCAGCGGCAGAGCGCGGCGCGGGGCTCGACGGCGCGGCCATGGCCGCCCTCAACGGCGCTGTGGAGAACGGGCAGCCCGACAGGAAAGTGCCGCCGCTGCCGCGGCCCCTGCGCGGCCTGGAGGTGAAGTACACCCAGGTGAGCGGGACGGGGGCGGCGGGCAGCGCCGAGGCGGTGCAGGTGCTCGGCGGGGTCGGGCTGGTGCTGAAGTCTCATCCTTTTAACACGAGGTTTTCTCCATCGCTGTCATTTTTCTTGATTCTTTCCCCCCCCTGCCGCTGACCTAGACTTGAGGTTCATCGGGGGGTTTACGTGCGGTTGAATGACTGGGGTGAGCAGATGACGGTGGTACTTCTAGGGGAGCTGCTGTTGCCCCAGTCCCTAAACCCCAGTTTTAGGGGAAAAGACCCCAAAACACTAAAGTTGTGGTGCTGCCCTGGGTGCCCACCGGCATCTCTCCCTGGTGGGGTGGCAACCGTGGCGCCCATCAGTGGCAGGCCCGCAGCGTGAGGGCTGTGGTGCCTTGCTGTCCCTCCTGGCTGCCATCTTCCCCAGCGCGGTGCTCGCAGGCCAACCTGGTCGATGCTTTTAGCATCACGTTGGCGCTCAGCGAAATCGGATTTGGATGGGGTGAGCCCGGGCGGAGGCGAGAAAGGGTTTATCCATGGGGGCAGCTGCTTGCCTGGGTTGTGTTCTGCTGCTCTTAACCGGGTGGGAAGCTGCTGTGCGGTGGGATGGGGCCGTGCTGGGTGCGGGGCCAGTGCTAGGGTGGGTTTGGGTCCTGGTGAATGCGGGAGCATAGAGGAGAGCCGGTGTCCTACAGGGCTGGCCTTGTGAAAGGGCTCTGTTATGGCCCTGGAGCTGCCCTGGGGTGGTGTTAATACATGTCTTGGTGGTGGCTCGCTGTGCCAACATCGCTCCTCCATGGCTTCCCCATGGGATGAGAAGTCAGGCAGCACAAACCCCACCTCTCCATCTCCACTGAGCTCCCCTTCAGTCATTCCTGACCTGCCAGATTTAACCAAAGGCTCCTCAGTGTGATCACGTTGTCCTCCAGAGGTGAGGCTGGCACTGGTGGGGAGCTGAGCACTGCTGCAGGAATCCCAGCTCCCCAAATGCGGCTGTAGCTCTGCAATAGCCCGGGCGCCTTTTTGTTCCACAGCAGCCTGACCCGCTGCCTTGTGCAGCGGGGAAAACATCCCGGCTGTTGCGCTGCTAGGCAGCCTTGACTGCCATAGTTTGAGCGATGTGCCTGGACTGAAAGAGCTGGAGGGGCTGAGTGAGTGCTTTAATTGCTGTTATATTTCTATATTAAGTATTAAAAATAAAAGACAGGATGTGAAGTCCATTCTCTTGCGGTGAGAAGGAGTAATCAGTGATAGCTTATCCAGCGAGGTGTCGACTTCAATTGTGCAATCTGAAGTGCCGAACAGATTAGCAATTAGTGGTAGTCACTGGACTAGATTAATATTTAACATCCCAAATTTATTGGCTTTTTCTCTGTAAGATAAACTTGTCATTTCGCAGCAAATTGGATCTGCGGCTGCTGATTGCGGAATGGCGTAATGCTGCTCAAACAGCTCTTTCCTGCATCCAAAATGGACACGGCCATTAGAGGTGTTCTTAAACATCCAAATGTTCTGGTTTTTGTTATTTTTATTGTTGTGAACACTCCTAAATACTCCTTAGGGGTCTAATCCCGCAGCCATGCGTGTTTGAAAACGTGAGGTTTTTATTCTCTAGAGTTTTACCGGAGACTCTGTGCACTAACAGTATCAAGGTAGTCTCTTAAAAGTGGAAACCAATGTTAATTAAAAGTGTGAATTTGACACTTGAGCTGATGCTCCCAGTGCATCTGAGAAAATAATGAGCAGCAGTCGGTGTTCATAAAACTGCAAGGGGTTTTCTAAATGCCCTGAGCTTCACCAGATGTGTACAGCTGACGGCACGCTCCCCTCTGCTTAGCAGAGGGGTTTATGTGTGGTTCTACCACTTACGGGGCTGGGGGAGAGCAAAACTTCTCAACAAAGATCTTACTTGTAGAGCAGCTTAATGCTTGTCACGGATGTGTGATGGAAGTGATCTGTCCGCAATTCCCTGTCTCAGATCATGGGTATGAAGCATGAACGGCTGATACGCACTAACTCCTGGCACTAGAGACTCGGGTTGCATGGTGTGATTCCCAGAATGATGCCAGTGTATCTGTTACATTTAAAACAGCCTGATCCTGTCAGTCTTGTGTTTTACTGCTTCTCGTAGGAGCACTGTTTTCCCATCCCTACCTTCTCAATGTTGAATGTGGAGGAAAAATGGAATCCTTCCCCAATCCTTAGTTTGTGAGCATATACCTGATGTGTAACTTTACAGTTCCTGCTCTAATTCATAATATGACTTTCTTCATTAGTGAAACGAAAGACAACTGAGATTACAATATGTAAATATTAGCATGCAGGACTTGGATACAAAGGTAGTTTGGGAGCATCAGTGTCAAGCCAGTTAATATTTCTAACGTTTTATCTCTTCTTGTGACTTCACTTGGCAACATTCTTTGGCAAAGCTCGCTTTTTCTTAGCGTGTCTGAAACAGGTGGCTCCAAAAGTGCAGCTTCTCCACATCTCAGATCTCTCAGATGCATTTTGCAGAAATAGTAATGAGAAACTCCTTTCAGGAAAAAAAAAAAGCTGCCCAAGGAAGGAAAACTATGACCCAAAGCAGTGGGAATTCCGAATGTGAGGGATGCAACATTAATCTCCTGATAGTGTATAGAGACTCATAAACAAGATCGTGAATGTGGATGACTTCCAAGTAGAAGTACTTGCTTACAGCCGCTAACAGGCTACTAATAAAGATTACTTCATCTAATCTTATTTAAAGTATAGTTAAAATATAACACTGCCAAGTTAGATCGCAGCATGGATAAGATGCATGTTGAATCAATTAATTGTCTATAGGTATTCATGTTCTGTTTACAGTGAGTAACAACACTCCAGTATTTAATGCATTTTCAGTTACGCAACACCGGGACTGTTTGTTCTTGCTCTAGAAATACAATATTTTGAAACACTTAAATCTTGTCACAGATGACTCCAAGTGATGTGGGAGGCTGCATCTAGCCTGTGGCAAGGCATGGTGGGGTAGAACCGAGCCAGTACTTATCCTCCTCTGGACAGTGCTGGGAGGGGGCAGGTTGTAGAAGCAGCCCAGGGCAGGACACACACAACCAAGTAATGTTGTACGCTGACATTTCACTTGTAGCATGTAACAAGGGGCTCCTTTTGCCTGAACCATACGAGTTTCTTTTGGTGTCTGTTTGCTGTTCCCATGGAGATGCATTTCAAAAACTGTTTCTCATTGCCAAATTATGGTGTTATTTTGTGTGGGCCCCATCCTCTGTCCTCCTCTTGCTCAAAACTAAATGGGTGCATGAAGGCTTTTTCATCTCTTCTCTACCTTAGGTTCTAGTTTGGATAAATGCTGTCTGTATCACAGTCTCCCTGGGAGAGATACTGAACATCCTTGACTCTGCCATCAATGAAAACTGAAGAGCCTTGGGACCTTTGAGGAGTACTTGTGGTTTATTTGCATTGTCTGCATGACTCTTTCCTTTTCTCTTCCCCATCCCTCTTCCTTTGCTCTCTTTTCAGATATTTATTAACAACGAATGGCATGAGTCTACAAGTGGAAAAAAATTCCCCACCTACAACCCTTCGACACTGGAGAAAATTTGTGACATAGAGGAAGGAGACAAGGTAAGGAGTTTTCCTGCTGGAAAAGGAAAAGGCAGTTTCCAAGGGACTCCCTTTTGTAGGGAAGCACACAGAGGAAAAGGTGGCTTTTAATGACAAGGTACATCTGGCCAGACTGTAAGCTGGAGGTCTGGGACACTAGATGTGCTGCTCAAGAATTACAGTGGGTGGGATCAATCCTGTCTGACTTGGCAGAGTCGCTTTCCCTGGTAGGAACTGCCTGCTGAGCACTGTCAGAGGGATGAGGTTCAGCATTGTTCTTGTTTTATATCCTGGAAGGAAGCAGCCAGTCTGAGGAAAGCCAGTCTGAGGAAATAGCAGTGATGGTGTATGCACATCTCTGACAGAACTTGGGCTTTGAGTTGGGAGTGGTTATACACAAGCTGCATGGCATTCTGTTGGAGACACTGGATGAAACTTGCCCTTTCTTAAACACAATCAACAAATAATCTGAGCACTTGAGAGAATGTAAGACATGCAAACACTGCCCACTTCCTGCTAGAGATGTAGTGCTGCTTTTCCAACTGGCGTCATGGGTTCTGGCCTCCTGTACAAATGTGGCAACTCTCAGTTAAAAGCAAATCAGTATCTCTCAAGAGTTTTAGTAGTCCCTGATGTGCTGTAGATTAGCCTGGGACATAACTGCTTGGGTTTGGTAATAGTCCGAGGTGAGGAATGATCAGATGTGACACTTTTTGTCCAAAACAGCTCATCATGTATGGGCCAACTGGCCTGATCTATGGGAAAGAGCTGGCATTTTGCAGTCATGGGAAGATGAATCACAGCTTCTCTGCTGTACCAGGGCTTGGGCTGCTCGTTGCTATTGGGCAGTAAGTGACGAGCAGCGCAGGCATTTCTGCTTGTGCTGAGGTATCTTTCTTGGTACCTAAGCTTGCTCAACACTTGTGAGGCCCAGTGCCTGGTTTCCAGCTGGGCAGCTGCCTAGGGGATCCTTTCCTGGCAGGAGTGATACCGGTTGTGCAGGGGCAATGTGTTTAATGGTATTACACTCTGTAGAGTATAGAGCCTGACCCTTCTGAAGATGGGAGCAAACTTGCTTGGCAATACAAGTCTCCAGCCTGTATGCAAATAGTCTGTAAAGTAGCTGTTCTTTTGGATGGCACTAAAGCAGCCTCTGAGGCTTATTGCCCTGGAGGGTCTGTGCATCCATGGGGCAATTGCAGATTGAGGCAGAGCCAAACATTATGTGTAATTGCTTTATGCTATCTGGGTAGGACACAACTGTGTTTAACTGCAGTGGCATGTAAACAGTGGGGCTGAAGCAAATTCTGATGCAACTGTGTTTTGTTAGGCAGGAACCATGATGTTGTTATTGTTCCCTGAGCTAAGTGTCTCCTCAAGCAGTTACAGAGCATTACATGATTATTTAAACCTGCCTCTTCATGACCTGGTTAAAGAAAACTGTTATGCAGAACTAAAAGGCCAGTTTTGCTGCTTGCCTCCTTGAGACTTGTTCAAGCCTGAATCCAAGGATAACTTTCAGCTTCTAGCTTGCAAGGGTGTAAACCTTTCCTTGGGGCCCGTCAGTGGAGCCCTCTGCCCACTGATGCTCAGCATAGGTGGCTGACTTGGTGTATAGAATAATTGCAGGTAAGAATGTAAGTTAGCTGTACCTTGGCTGCTGAAGGTCTCTTCTTTCTATCTCTTTACATCACACTTAGAATCATAGAATAGTTAGGATTTGAAAGGACCTTATGATCATCTAGTTCTCCAGTCTGTTGGAGTCACTACAGGAAGTTGTGAGTTGTTTGGTGCTTTCCAGTGTCTTGTCACCATGTGCCACCATACTTGGTTGTGCTGGTCAGTTCCACAGGGTGGTCCCTGGTACTGGCTTTGGCTCTAGTTTCAGAGCAGGACTCCACTTCCTACCCCTGAACAGAAACCCGCTGCTCCCTGGCTGTGCAGAGTGTGTTTTGCTTAGGCTGCACGTGAGGGGTGAGAATTTGGCAGCTGATATCTCAGCAATCACAGTTTAGCCTGGTGCTGAATCTTGGCTAGTGCTTTATGAGGCTCGGAGCAAAGGTTTTGTTTGTTCTTTAGTTATAGAATTGAAGATAGAATTGCCCTTTATGGGATATTTGGGTGATAAAATCTTGTATGATAAAAGAAGTATTGAAATTAAAATGATGAATTCTTCCACTGGATGCTTGGAGGCTTCTTGCTTCCCAAATAACAGCTTTGGTCCCCAGTGTTTGCCAGGTTGATAAAGATCAGGAGTAACTTTCTTCATTAGCCTTCTGCCTCCAGCAAATAATGCAGCCCTGGAACTGCCACCCTGTCTTGGTGTTGCCATATGAAGGCAGAAATACTTGTGCCATTGTGCACTGTCAATAACACTTGAACGCAGGCTAAGGTATGAGGCTGCATCAGTATTATTCTTTAGAGCAGACTCGCAGTAACACCCAGTGTTTTTGAACACTTTAGGCTGTTAAGATGCTGTTTGTAGCTGTTTTGAACTTGGGCTCAAAAGTTAGAGCAATACAATGTGTAGGCTGTTTGCAGGAGAGCAGGTCAGAGAACCTCTTCTAATTGAGAAACTGTGGCATGCTCATGCCCTGTGTCGGGAAAGTGCCTTTCCAAAGATGTGCACTTCAGAGGCTTTTCAAAGAAGTTAGTAATTGAACTGATGAAAGATGATCTCTACTGGATGTGTTCACCCCTGGCATTCTTCTTGCTGGATAAATGGAAGCAGTGCTGTGCACACTGAGCGTGAAGCAGAGCAAGGCTTTTCTGTAGGTGTTTTTCCCATTCACGGAGTGAGGTGGTGGTCTCTACTGAGCTACTAGGGCAGGAGAGGGGGGGAAAAAGGGGCAGGATAGAAATGGAGCAGCGATGAGCAGGACTTGATGTAGAGGAGGAAGGTGAAGGAGGTAGCTTAGAACAAAGAAGAGTGTGAATTTGTTCAGGGGGAAATGGTATGTGGTTGTGTAACTGGGGGTGCAAGGTGGGTATGAAGGTTTGTAGGCATTTTCCAAGGCTGCAGTGCTTGACTTTGTAATCTTAATGTTCTCTTAGTGGGGCTTTTTATGTAATGCTCAGTAAATCCATGTAGATCAGAACTGAGCACCAGGATGCACACAGTGTGTCCCTGGCACCTTGACAATTATGAGTCTTTGTCACGCCTTGTGCCTACCTATTGCAACATGCCTGCAATGAACATGCCATTCGGACTCCCTTAATGCCTAGTCATAACAGGGTGGATTAAGAATGGTATTTCAGCCTTCCTGAAGAATTTCCTTGTTTTTGCTGGTCTCTCAGGCCTATTGAGGCTGTGCAGGCTCACAAGATCTCAGTTGGTGGCGCTACTCCTGCGGGTGATTTGAGAAAGCCTATTTGTGTATGTGATGATGTCTACAATCTCCAGGCCACTGTGTGTATCCAGCATCTCTGAGAAGAGACAAGAATGAAGAGAACTAGTATTTGCAGGAGCTACAGCAGGGCTCAGGTGCTTCCATGGTTATAGGATGGGGAAAATCTCCCCACACAGCCATCTTCTCCATGTTCTGTGAGTGGCAGGGTGTTGGGAAGACCGGCAGTACCAAGGGCATGTTGTGTTGTGGCCTGTGCCAGTGCAGACCCAATGCTTTCCACATCAGTGCTCCCAGCCCGGTCACAGAAGGTAATTAATTGATGCTAAGGGAAGACTAATTTAAACCTGACATACTTCTTGTGTTTCATTGTCTGCTTTGTCACATAAAATACTGCCTTCTTTCAGCTGGAGCCTTCATTCCAGCAGGCAGAGTGGGGAGCACATAAGTGTGCGGTGGCTGGTGGTGCCTTCTGGCTTTTGTGAGGTGCCAGTTTGAATTCAGATCGACTCAACTGAAGTGAACCACTCTGAAGGCACATTCTGCCTGTGGGTGATGGGGCCCAGGCAGAACAGACCTGCCTGTACAGTGGCTGTTTGCTTGCCAGCACCCTTGGCTTGACCAGAGCCATTCTTAACCCCTTGGATGAGCACAACTTTCCTATAATGGTTTCCCCATCAGTGCCCTTCCAAAGGGTGGATTTCTTTTCCCAGTAGTATAAGTTAGGCTATTTTAAAGCTGTGTAATCTTGCAAAGAAAAGGAGCCAAATCTAGTGTAAGGTGACATTTCCGTGGGTGACAACTTGTGTTTTGTCCATGGACTTTTGCTGTAAGAAGGCAACTTGTCTCCCCATAACACTATTTTCTTGGTTGAGCCCCACACACTTCCCCATGAGGGGAGAATGGCCAGACCCTGCTGGATCAGTGCAGAGACTTACTTCATAATTGTATCCAAATGAGACTTGAGATAAGACATAAATGACAGCAACTGGAGAAGTGCTATGAGGAATGATAAAAGCCTGAAACTCTCCCTCCTTTCCCACCCCCTTGAGCCACATATTATGGTGAGGTGCAAGTTCTCCATCAGCAAAGTGGGCTGAGGGCTTTGCCAGACATTACATAGAGCAGGACTCTGTCCAAAGCCAGAGTGAGGTATGCTTTATGTATGCTTGGGGCTGTGGATGCTGCTGGCAGTGTTCCCATTGATTTCACTGGGTCAGGACATTGCCCTTGGCTTCACTTTTAATCAGTGTATGTGCGGAGAAGGGAGGAGTCCTGGGCATGCTGTGGCCAGAGCAAATGCATGAAAGCTTCTCTGGGGATGGCAGGAGAAGGGAGAGTGGCACTAAGTCTATGTAGGTGAAATGCCTTTGTCAGAGCATTGAACCCTTCCCATCTGGCAGAAATATTCTAAAGTGTGATTTAGGACCTAAGGGAACTTTAGTGTGTTGACTGTTACTGGCATTAGTTTCAGTGGGATGGAATGATGGGACATGGTTCAGTGGTGGATTTGGCAGTGCTGGGTTAATGGTTGGACTTGATGATCTTAAAGGTCTTTTCCAACTTAAATGATTCTATGATCTTGCTTCTCTATCTTCCCGCAGTGTCACTTACATCCTGTATCAGCAGGAATATGAATTTGGATTATTTTATAAACAAACCGGTTGCATAGAATTCCCTTTGAAAGATCCTATTGGTACTTTGACCTCAAGGTTTTTTGTGAGCCCGGGCCAAGCCCAACATACATTGCAGGCTTGAGTTCAAATCCAGGAGTAAAATGGAAGTGGCTTTGTAAGACAACTTGGTTTTATCCACCACAGCATCATCTAGGAAGCAGCCTGGTGGGGTTTCTTTGCCATTGTCCAGCTCCTTCCTTGTAACCTAAGGTGTTCTTGTGTATGTGGCTGCTCTAGCCTGATGTGGATAATGCAGTGGAAGCAGCAAAGGCAGCATTCCAGAGGGGTTCTCCATGGAGACAGATGGATGCCCTGAGCAGAGGACGACTCCTGCACAAGCTGGCTGATCTTCTCGAGCGGGACAGAGTCATCCTGGCAGTAAGTACTGTGAGCAGTGATCAGCCAGCAACAGCTGGCTGGTGACTCGGCTCCATCCTCTGGTCCTGCTTCCTTATCTACCTAATACTTTTCTCTCCCTTCATGGAGGACTGAAGAGTCCATGCAGGAGACATGGCTTACCTTCTTCTTTCTGCAGGATGATGTTCGGGCTCTTGGAAGGAGGCTGATAGTTTTCTATGTAATTGACTTCTCTAAAACTTTAGCTAGTTATGGAAGTGATTACAGATATTAAATTTTCAAAGCAATAAACATATTCTTTTTCAGTTTAAGTCATCAGTGATCATAGCTATCTCCCAGCTCTTATCTTAAAAACAAACCAACCCAAACAGAGCAACCAACAAGTAAACCCAAACCAAACAAAAAACCCCAAACCACCACAAATGACCTGGTCTTTCTTTATTACAAAAATATGAGGCCAGTTTGATTCCTGTGCAAATTGCTTCCCCTAAAACAGGGGGCTGGAAAGAGACTTTCTCTTGCTGGATGTCATCCAAAGTTTAAAATGTGTGTAAGTGGGAACTGTTTCTTTCCTTACTAAATACTGGCTCAGGAAAATAGTGTTATAGCCCTGAAGCTGTTTTAATTTGGACCTGTGCTGAAGAACTATGGCTAATGATTCCCCATCCTTTTCTGAAGGAATCCTTCTGGTGCAGAACAAAGGGAGCAGAACCGGAGCTAAAATGCGCTGCAGTTGGTATAAACCTTTAGACTATATAGGCCTCATAAATCTTTACACATTCCACCCACAGATCCTAACATCTCTCAGCTTGGAGCTATTGTCTGTCCAAGACTAAGATCATGGGCCTCAGAACTGACTAGTTCAACACTGCAGTTTAGCTCTGCTTATCTTCAGGGGCATGGCATTTGTGCCATTCAGTGCTGGTAGATCTGTATGTGCCTGAGCCAATGTCCCACTGAGGTCAGTAGGACTTAATATACATGGGATGTTCTTCGGAGTCTGTACTTGCGTGACTGTTCTGAGCTGTGTCTCTGCCCAACACAATGCTTCTTAGCCACATGAAAGCTTTCAGTTTCAGCAGGACAAAACCAAAGCATCCAGGTCTGAAGGCAGTTCTGGCCAGCAAATAAAAGGGAAGGGAAAAAAAGAAAGTGTGTGTGAATATACCCTGTTCATTTTCTGCTCCCTTTTTTGATGTGACTCCAGAGGACCCTCCTTTTTCCATAACCAGGATACTCATTTCAAGCTCTCTGCTGTCCTTCTGATCTGGGAGGGCTTGTTTGGCATTGTTGTTTTTACTGCAGAAAACCAGCCCTAGCTGCCTTGGCTGCATGCGAAGTAATGACTTATAAAAATCAGTCAGTTTAGCAGACAGCCAGAGTGGATAACAATCCTGGTCATTCCAAGGGGAATGTCTGTTTGGACCCTAGTATCTGTGGAAGATGACAGGGTATGACTTCATATGTAAACAAAGATGTTTCAATCTACCAAGGGATAGTACTTCCTTTATGGATGTGCTGGCCATTTGCACCAATATCCCGATTTAATGACCTGAGTAGAGAACAAAGCATTCACTGAGCTAATGTCCAGAACAGTGAGAAGGACATGGGCCCAGACTGGACTTCATTTAGAACTGCTTAGCATCAGTGCAGCTTTAGTGAAGTGACTCCTGCCTTGCCTTAGTCTCTGCCCAGATCTGAGCCCAAAGGTTACTTCAGCAGAACACTAAAAAATGTGGGGTTTATCATCCTGTGGACAAAAGAATATTTTCAGAGGTTGGTTTTAGGGCTATCAAGTAGAAGAAAAATAGATTTGCAAATAAAAGAAAAGTGGATCTGCCTGATTTCAGTGACACCATCTGGAATCCAGAACATCTGCGTTGGAGGGTCAGTTACAGTGAAGTCATGACACATAATTTCTGACCAGTGCCCCAGATCACAGCCCTGGATCCCATCGGCAGCCACCTTCTGGGGGCTTCTGGAAGATGTGCTCTCCTTGCAATCACCTGGTGCATGCAATAGGGTTGTTTGGTCTAGTCCCCCTTCTACCTTACTTGTGTCAACAAGTGTATTCCTTAAATCTAAGCAGAATGAAAGAAGCCCCATGTTTGCAGCACAAGGCAAAATAAAATTGAGAAGGAGTTCCTCTAAAACTGCTTTTTATTTTAAGAAAACCCACTTTAACATTGATGCAATTTGGTTTTCTCAGACCCTGGAAACAATGGACACAGGCAAGCCCTTTCTGCAGGCTTATTTCATTGACCTGGAAGGTTGTATAAAAACACTCCGATATTATGCTGGATGGGCTGATAAAATCCAGGGCAGAACTATCCCAGTGGGTAAGTTCCTTCAGACCCAGTTTCAGAGCTGGGATGGGATCTGGCTCAAGGGGTGGGAGGGAAATGCAACTTAAATGGAAGTGCAGAGGGTCTGCTTGTGAAAAATAGCCTGCATTTCCTTTCTGTCTCAGGATGCAGTTTAAGTAGATGTGTTTCAAGGTTTAAACTAATGGCAGGACAATGGAATGCCTGGATAGATCTCTGGAAAACAATGGATGGGCTTTTCTGTTGCTTTTTTAAAAGAGAAGCCTTTTTGGTTTTAAATTCAGGGTAATTTTTAAAGAAAAAAGCCACAGGTTGTAGGGGAGTTTACTCATTGGGTATCACTGAAATGAATGAAGATGCTGAAGAGTGTAAGAATTGAGGCTTCTAGGGAGAATTGTATAAAGGGAGCAGAGTTTGTGCTGTCCTAGAGAGCAGACAGATGTGGCAGAGGGTTGAATCCACCAGTGTCTCCCGCCTCACTGATGTTCCTGCGTCCTTGACAGTGCTGGCTTACAGATGTTTAGAGAGAGTATGTAGTGCTTTATCTTAAATGTTATTAAAGAGGTCTGAGATGTTGTCTTCTCTCAGGAGCCAAATCCTGAGCTCTTGGAGGGACTCTCTTAAGTTTTCTGACACTTCAAACTTCTCCCAGAATGTTTCCTAGGCTGCAGAGCTGGAGCAGTCCCACTGCACTGCTGTGGCAGGGACAGAGGGAACACTGTGTCTCAGCTGTACGAGTTCAAATATGGGTTTGGGGAGAACAAGTTAAGGCAATGAATGCCCATGTATTTTCAGAATCAGCCTGTTTTGTGCCTGCATGTGGGTGATCACTGAGGTTGGACGAAGGACAGGCACTGCAGACAAGAATTAGTCACCAGAGGAAGGGCTCTGAAGGGCTGGACTAGTTTCAGTCTGTGCAGGCAGCAAAGAGAGCAATGCCAGTCATATAAACTGAGATCTGTCACCCTCATTCAGAGTGATGGGAAGCTTTGCTTGCCTGGACATTGCTCATTTGTCCTGATTTGAGATCACTTCCAAAAACTGTAATTAGAAATGTTCATGTTTTCTGTCAGATCTTCCCAATGAAAGCAGGTTTTCAGCAAGAGTGAATTTATAAGGAAAAAGTCCTCCCTGTTTTTCCTTTGAAAGAAGAATAGCAGTATTTTAAGATGAATGGTATTACACTAGTCCAGAGTTTCATCTCTTTGTGATTTCTTACTGGAAATGCAATTCCTGTTACACTGAGTATGATTCCTATACAAAATGGGTTTAAAAACTCTCCCCCTCAGGGAGACAAGTGCTTTGCTTCTTCCAGTGGGGAACAATCTCAATTAAATTTGTGCTGGCTTTTCAGTGTGGGAGTTATCCTCCCCTTAGCCTCAACACAGGGAGTCTGCAGAAAGAATTGAACCTCTGGTTTTAAAGGCTCCACTGTGACCATGAGCAGTATTTGGCTTTTGAGCTAACACAAGACCTGTTCTCAGAGATCTTCATCCACCTGGGGTGTCCCAGGGGCATGAGTTATGATAAAGAGATATAGGGTTCTTTGTTTAATATAGTTTTAGTTCTGTCCCAGCCTGTTAGTGTGCAGTTGTGTTGCAGTCTTCCTGTAGCAGCAAGGATTTTGACTGGTTTTTCATTCTTTTGTCTTGCAGATGACAATTTTGTCTGTTTTACCAGGCACGAACCGATGGGTGTCTGTGGAGCTATAACTCCAGTAAGTAGCAGTGATGGTGCTCTGTATCTCTTGTAGAACTGGAAGAATTGCACTCCCCATCTTATACCGCAGCCATTTGCTTCCCAGTTAAGTACAGCTGTTCTGAAGGGAACTCCCATCTCGGCTGCCTGATGTAGTTTCTTGGTTTACCCTCATGCCAATTGCTCTTGGCAGCACAAAGTCCTCTGCAGTGGAAGGGTGGGTCTCCTAATCAGATGCTCTGCTCCTCTCTAAGGCTGACACCAGTCACTAGAGGCCAGTCAGAGCTCTCTGACTCTTGCACTGCTGGGATGTCATTATGTGTGACAGCTTTATGCTGCCTAGTGCTGATGCATAGTTTTAAATCATATCTATTATTCATAATGCTTGACTGTTCTCTGAGCTTTCTGTGATTAAATCTCACTGAATAGTTTTCTGTTCCTTGAGGTCTCATTCTCTGCTGAGAGGACAGCGTGGCTAGTTCTGGGAATACCTCCAGTTTTAGTGTGCATTGCTTGCTCTGTTTTAACAGACATCCAGGAAGATTTTACAGCTACACAGGAGATAGAGTTTGTTCCTGCCTGGTTGTAAAATGCTTTGAATGTGGTATCCTACAGGTCATGAGGCAAATGGTGGTGTGCCAAGATTCTCTGTTTGGATACTTGGGTCAGTAAGAGTCCATGGAAGATTTTTACCTTTGGGATAAGGTTATAGGAGAGACTGAAAGAAATGCATGTGGGGTGTTGGATTTGCTGGACCTTGGGAATACCAGGTCTGGATCAGTTCCCAAAGATATCTGGGGAAATCTTGCTTTTTCCTCCAGCAGAACTGAGTTTATATCCTGGTGACAACATGGTGCAGTCTATGTAGCAACATGAGGGTGAGGCAAAGTGGGAGATGGTTGGTACTAGTTGTCAGTTGTTTGGTTTGATGATTTCGGCACAGCTTTTCTGCTGACCAAGCAACGTGACTGCTTGTGACCAACTAGAATTTAAGACTTCAGATCAAACCATCAGGTTCCTCTCATAGATCACAAACAAAAAGGTATCTCCCTGAACACTCAGCCACCTTTGGTACTCAGCAATGCTTTGGGGACTATCCCTTTAAAAGCCCACATGTAGGATGCTTTGGAAGGTCACTTTAAGGGGACATAGTAGGACTTCTAATATTTCAGGTTGCCCCTCCATCAACCATAAATACAATAGAAAGTACAGAACCAAATTTGACTCAAGTTCAACAGCGTGTTTGTAAAAAGGATGATTGGGGTCAACAAAACCACATCTGTCTTCAGTTTACTTAGAACAAATCCCCTTCAATTCTTTCTGCAGTTTGATCTCTAACGCCAGCAGTCTGTGGGTTTGTATATTCCTACTTGATTTAAAGAGATTCTGTCACTACTCAGCATATGTCTCCCTCCACCAATTACCAGTCCTCCCTTTTTTCCTGTGGCTTGACCGTATTGAAACCCATGTTCTTAGCAAGGGAAGTTCTTTTTATCCCTAGGTGATGTCATGAGCCAGCAGTGGAGTCCTTCACTGTTACTTTCACCAGCCATGCTGCAGCAGAAAGCTCCTAATGGAGTTATGTCACACTCTGAAAGTCTAGAAAAGAAGTTTAGATGTGGATGGCACAAGCTGCAAAGTCAGGCCTTCAAGAAGGCTTAGAAGGAAAAGACAAATGGGCAAATCATGGGATGTGGCCATTGGAGATCACTGAAATAGCAAGTCTGGGAAAGAGGGAGAGGCGATTTGAAGAATTAGGCTAAAATCTGCTTTGTCTCAGGGCTGCTGGGTTAGAACAGAGCTCGTCTCTGAACAGCTACACTGCTAAGTTATTTGTAAGTGTGAATTTGTAGATTCCCAGCATATTTGGCTTCTTTATTGATAGCTGAAGGCCCTTGGCTTGAGTCTACAGAAGAAGTCCCCTTACTGTTGGCCTGCTTCCATCATCCCTAAAGCAGCATTAATGATTTTTAATGAAGAAATCCTTTCTGCTGCCAAATGACCTTTCTGAGGTTCAGTCTGAGCTTGATTTTTTTTTTTTCCACTTCTTGCTTAGGCTCCAAGGTCTACACATACATCTGACCATGAAAGAGATTAGCACAGAGGAAACTCATGTAGACTGGTTCATAATTCCTAATAAGAAAACTAATTGGAAAGGAGCAATTTACAATTTGAAGGGAGTATAAGACCTCCCCTGGATTTCCACAACTGAACAACCCACTGCAATTTCCTTGTTATAAACCTGAAATTGAGTGATATCGTTTAACTCTGAACTACTCAGCCTGTACCTAACACAGAAAAATGGGTTTTATTCAATGAGCAGTTGAACCCTGTAATTCCCCACATAAGGACACTGTGCGGAAGTGATGCATCAGGACACTGTTTCCAACACAATTCCTGTGAACAGCCAAAATCCTATATAAACTGTGTTCAAACTCCTGTAAAGAATGAGGTCACATCACACAGAGCTTTGTCCAATTTACAGGATTAGCTTAAGGGCTGCCAGCAATATTTGGGATCTCAAGGGGAAATCAAGGAAGTTATACCCCATAGTCCAAGCAAACAGATTTATAAGCAGCCACTGCTCTTTGTGACTGTTCTCCCAGTTGCTTCTTTCTCTCCCTGTGCCGTGTGATGGTGGGGGAAATGCTGCGTGGATATGGGTAGGTGACTGTGCCAGGCTGAGCTGACCGGCTCTGTGTTCTTGCAGTGGAACTTCCCATTGCTGATGCTGGTTTGGAAGATGGCACCAGCACTGTGCTGTGGAAACACTTTGGTTATTAAGCCAGCTGAACAAACTCCTCTCACATCGCTGTACATTGGCTCGTTGATCAAGGAGGTAAGGAAATCTGAGCATCCTGTCTAGGTGCTGTTCTTTTAAGGTCATAAGCAAGGCTATATTTTGAATTGAAACTGTAGGTTTTTAGGTTTTAAAGATGTTAAAGCCTTACAAAGGAAAGGGAGAACAACCTGTGTCTTCAGTCTTTTCTTACAAAGGCCTTTGTGACTGGCACTGGCTGGGAGGTAGCAAAGATCACAAAACCTGTAGGTTTTTCTCCTTTGCAGAGAGAAAAACTGGTATTTTTATTCCTCTGCCTTGTCTTCCCCTCTCCCAAATGAGGGAAAGAATACAGCTCAGTTTTCTTAGACAATGGGACAAAAAGAGTATGTTTTGACAGCAGTGTTGTGTTTATACCGTTTTTAAGTGGGATAATTCAACCAAGAGAGAGTGCCATGGGAAACAATTCTTCATCATTTCTGCAGTTCATAGAACAAGTTAGCTACGTCTGGCCTGTAAAGCCAACTCCGTACTAACATAAAGGGAAGACCATAGGTTGGGATTCCAAAATGCTAGTTTAGGGTTTGTCAGGTAGGATCTCAAGTGCCCTCAGACCTATTAACCATCCTGAGGTGGTGGGAGGTGCAGGGTACTTTCCAGCACTGCTCGGTACTTCTACAACTTCATATGTACATATATATGTATAGAGCTTCCTACATAGCTTCCTATATAGCTTCCTACAACTACATATATAACTAATTGTGAGAAAAACTAAAAGGGTTGTAGATAAACTTTTGCCTCTCAGCTGGAGAAGTCTGTTATGCTCAGTCAAATGATAATGATGGCTTTGTCTGCTCTTGGCTTAGCCTGGGCGAATACAGGATATGTTAATAACTGACACTTAGGGCTCTTCAGGAAAGGCAGTGCAAAAATACTACCAGTTAAGTATCTCCTACAGTTAAATGACTTAAGAAGATTACACAAGATGAGGGAGCATAGAATGCAGTTGCCATGACTTGTAGTCAGCCCTGCCACTCCACTGCTTCTTCCACTGACATACAGCCCCCCAAACACAAGCATTCCCCAGGAAACCCGGTTCAAATCTGATGAAATCAGTTTTCTTGAGCTGAAATTCTAAGCTGCCTGTTCCTCACACTTGTCCTTCAAGGCAGAAGTGTAATTAGAGCAGAACTGTTTTATTTGAAGATGCTCCTTTCTCCACCCCAAATTAGCTCAATTCTTTGCAACTTTTCAGAAGAACAAGTTCATTTGTATATATATATTTCCCCCTCATTAAAAGGATGCAGAAGATGTTAACACAAAAGCAAAAGCTGTGTCTTAGGTTCAATGAAATCATTTTGGGCCAACCAAAACATTTTGCCTTTTTTTTTTTTTTTTTCTGAAAAAACAGAAAAAACTTTTTGGTTCAGGGTGACCTGAACCAGTATTTTACTTCCCTGTGGCTTTGCTGCTGACTCCAAACACCATTACTTGCGCAGTTTGACATGCAGTGCTTTCTTGAAAACTCATTAGCCAAGATGTAAACTCGGTTCAACTCACTTTTATCACTGTCACATCCATAGAAGAAAACTGACTACCCTGCCAATTTATGAGAAGAAAAAGTGGGGAAAGAAGAAAGCTAACATGAGCAATTACTTCCATTTTTTATGTGTTGGGAAGGAGCAATTGCTTTTATTGAGTTTTGACATTAAAAAGCCACAGTAAATGAAGTGAATGTTTAATACCCTGCAATTCCATTGTTAGAAATTGCAGGGAAAACAACCTTGCACAATCAGTAGCAGGGGAGGGCTGACCTAGACACACACAATCTTTGAAACTCTTATTTCAGGAAGTGAAACCAGACCAGTAAGTCCCACACTTCTCCTCACATTAGAATTTCACCTAGAGTTTTGCCATGTGTCTCTTTTTGGCAAAATTAATAGTTGCCTAATCTAGGTTGTAAATGTGGTGGAAACTGGCATACGTCTGTTACCATCTGCTTTTGTGTTCCTGTTTTATTAGCCCCATCTTCTAGTGAGGTTTTACTGACTTCTTAATCCCTCTGGCCCCTGAAGAACCACAAATGTCAACCTTTGTTCAAAACAAACTTTCATTCAGTTACCCCTTGGCTCCAGCTGCACAGCAGTAGCTGGGGGCCAAGTTTGGCCAGAAGATTTCACTCTTGACTTGAAACTGGGACTTCTCCAAGAATTCTTACTGAAACTTGGCATTTCCTAAGCATGGCTGTTAGTTCTACCCACGTCTACTCCAGCTGGTAGCATGCAGTCATGTTACTGGAAAGTCTGGAAAACAGGGATGTATCTCGTATAGGCTCCTTGTCTGCAACCTGCAATTTGTAGCTACAAGGAGCAGAGTACAACTAATTCAAGCTTCCTGAGAACTGAACTGCACTCTCTGGAGTGCAGAGTCAGCTCCACAGTGCTTGTAATCTCTCTACAGAGCTGTATTTAACCTCTGTTTTAGGTGGGTTTCCCTCCAGGGGTGGTGAACATTGTGCCAGGCTATGGCCCCACAGCTGGAGCTGCCATTTCTACCCATCATAGCATTGATAAAATTGCTTTTACTGGATCAACAAAGGTAGGTGATGGACTCCTCATAGAACACTTGCTGTTCCTTTTTGCATTCTCTTCTAAAACTGTCAGCCACGTAAGACTGGACCAATGAAATGCCAGTGATTTCTGTATAGCCGACACCATTTTCCATCACATTCCATGTGACAGGATTTCTCAGAAGTGTTTGGGATTTGTCTAATTGAGGTCCTTGTGCTAGTGATAATCCCACGTCTCTAAACTGGGTTTTGCCAAACCACCCAATTTCTGTAAGAACTCTAAGTAATAGATGTTCTGACATAAGGTAAGAGTCTAGAGGGGAGGCTGGCAGTGTCTTAGCATCATGTCATTGACCTGATGGAGCTTCTGGGCAAGTTTCCCTGCCAGTCCTGCTCTGCAAGCATGTGCAGATGGAAAACATGTCAGTCAGAGCCCTGAACAATTCTTCCTCAGTTATCTCTGAGGAGCTATCCTCTTCAGTTATCTCTGAGGAACTAGGACTTAAATAAAAACATGGCTCTGTGCCCAAGGCCTCCTCTGCTGACGTGGATGGGATTAACATTTGAGCTGCTTTTGAGACCTGTACAGTAAAGCACCTTCTATTCGCTTTCTTCCTGTAAATAGCTATGGCTGCATTGCTTATGAGAAGGGCTGGAAGTGAGACCTCTGTTTTGTCAGACACCTACAGCTGGCCTACACGGGGGAAAGGACCACATAGCTTGGCCTTGTCCATGGAATTGAGCACAGCTCTGACATGCAAAGAGAAAATCCTCAAACAAAAGCTTGCTTAGATATGTGAACGTTTTCTCACTCACTGCTCTAGATTTTCTTTGCAACGTATACTCACCCCCTGAAGAGAGGGACTGTCCAAACAATGGAAATGCTGACACCAGTGGGTGCAGTTGAGGCAAATAGTGTCTCTTTTATTTCTCTGAGAAACATTATTCTGGGTGAGCAGTTATCGAATTCATCTGTTCTTATGTCTATCCTCCTAATTGCAGAGTGTAATCTAAATGTATAATGATGACAAATTACATTGGATGGTACTCTTGGTCGGTAAGAGTAACTAAACGCTCAAAAGCTGCTGCGTTTAACAACAGTACCATCTAGTGGCTTTGAGTATATGCTAATTGCTTCGCTTATCCCATAGGAGAAGGTGTGTTAAGCCCCTGTTTCTGTAGAGGGATCAAGGAAACAAACATGAACACAGTAAAGTAAAAGTTCACAATGAGCTTTTACTGTCTTGGTAGTTGGTCTAATCGAGTTTACCCAGTTACATGCTCTCTCCAAAACCTAGATCAGAAACTTTTAGCCCAGATGAGATGCTGGCTGTGTGAAAACAATAGAGCTTATAGACTCACCCAGCCCACATGGATCTGTTTGGGTTTTTAATGAAAAAGGAGTATCCAGTGGATTAGGAGGAGAAGGAAAATCTCAGCTGCTGGAGCCTGTAGGCAAAAAACTCTTACAGACATTGTGCTTGTCTTCCTAATCCATGGGTGTGCAGGAAACACCAAGGGAGACAGATTCTTTGCTAATGCATGTGTAATTTAAATGTGTTTTCTTCCCCCTCCGCCCATCTGTGAGTTCAGCTGCATCTCCGCTGTATTTGCAGCACAACGCTACTGTTTCTGAGCCAGGAAGTGAAGCTAATTCAAAATGTATTTTGACTTAGTTCTTAAGCCCCAGCTTGGGCTCAGGGCCAGCCTGGAAACACTGAGCTTAAACTCCACGAGAAGTTTCCCATCTAGATTTCTTTCTTTCCCTTAGTATATTAACATCACTCCTCTTCAGCCAGCTAGCTTGTAGGAATGCCTCTGGTGAAGCTACGTGTATCTGCAGCATGATGCATCACTTACTGCTGCTCTCTCTAGGACTAGGCTGCTGAGTGAGTAGAAGTGATCTGTACTGCTAGGTTCAGGAGCCTTGCCCCAGATACAAAAGCAAAACATGAGTAATGCAGAGCCATAAGTGCCAGAAGCTGCCCCATGCTTTCCTTGCTCACAGCTCCACTCCAGGGTAATTCTGAGGCAGAAATAAAGTGAAGATTGTCACATGCAAAAGTAAAATAAAAGAAATTCAGTTACAGAATGAGGACATTCAGATACAAGGTCACACTTAGAAAAATAACCTGCCTTAACAACTGAAGTTCCCAAACAGTTTTAGCTAATACTGTTTCTAACAAAATTAGATTGCTAAGTGATTCTGATGCTTGCTTTATGCTGCTCTTGTGAGGAATTCTGTGTTTTTTAAATGGAAAGAGAAATTGCTGGTTTGGTGTTAACGGTGTTAAAAAAAAAATAGCACAGTCAGATTTTGGGGAAAACGTGATATGAAACAAGTTTTCTGGTGGGGGATGGGGGAAACCTTTAGTTTGACATTGCTTTGATTAAATTCTGGCAGCAGAGTAAATCCTTCCCTTCAGGAGAGGGTGGGCAGATAAATCCCACCAATTCCACCCTTGTTAGCGTCACACTTGACACACTGAATTAAGACTTTCAGGGAAACTGCTCACATCCTTTTTGTGTCTCAATGCTACAGGTTGGGAAACTGATCAAGGAAGCTGCTTCTAAAAGCAACCTCAAAAGGGTGACGTTAGAGCTTGGAGGGAAAAACCCCTGCATTGTGTGTGCAGATGCAGACTGTAAGTATTGGCTGCTGTGTTTATTTGCTGCAAGAGACTATGAGCATGGTGCTTTTTGTGTGTCTCTGTGTCCTTTGGCAGCCAGCAGGGCTGGTGTTTGCCACTGCATCCACCCCAGAGGCTGGAGGAAACCTCAGTCCAAGGGCAAGATGCAGTTCTTTGCTGCAACTCTTGCCCAGCACAGGCACCATTCCTATGGCAGATGAGGGGAGACCATTATACTATTGCTTGAAAGCCAGAGGTATTTGTGCCATCTGCTAACTGAGCATTGCAAGGACCTGGTCCATGCTGGCTGTACAAGAGAAGGGAACTCTGCTTTTTAAACAACCACTACTGAAACTACTCTTCAGGGGCCGACGCACAGTATCTAGGAATCCACATCTGAATTCCTGCAGCAAGGAAAAGCTGGTTACTGGCCTCAGTGAGTCCTTGTGGAAGAAAGTATCGGGAGCTATGGCAAACTAGATCTTGAGTCAAAAGGCAGGAAGGGGGATGGAATAAGTGATCTGGTTTGGGGGCAGCACGAGGCCTTGTGAGTGCCTTCAAATAGGTGCGGACCATTGTCAACATTGTTTTAAGGAGCCTTTCAAAAAAGAAAGGCAAAACACGGGCCTGGAAACACTGAGAGACTGGAACTATGCATGTGCTAACACTTTTCCCTCCTGGGCTCTGTTGCAGTGGACTTGGCAGTGGAATGTGCCCATCAAGGCGTGTTCTTCAACCAAGGGCAGTGCTGCACGGCTGCCTCTCGAGTGTTTGTGGAGGAGCAGATCTACCCTGAGTTCGTCAAGCGCAGCGTGGAGTATGCCAAGAAGCGACTCGTTGGAGACCCCTTTGATGCCAGAACTGAACAGGGGCCCCAGGTAACTGTGTGCCTGAGAATAGTTGTTTGGGGTTTGGTTGTGGTTTCGTTTCATTTTCCTTGTGTAAATATTATCCTTATGAACATGGTCCCAGCAGAAGTGCTGAGGGGTGAGTAATGTATCGTGGCTTTATTTTTCTCACTATTTTAAGTATCAATTAATCACAACTGTTGAAATGTTATGTTGTAATTTTTTTAAACACAAATGTATTTAATTCACTTCTTATCCAGCTTTATGGAAGGGGCTGACTCCCTGGTACATTAATACAAAGCATATTGGAACAAGAAGCAATGTACAGAAGAGTGCAGCTGCAGAAATGGCCATTCAGCTACTTGGCTGTGTCGGTGATGACAAGCAGTTAGAGCCCAGGGATTCCTGAGTCCCCACTTTCCCTCTCTTCCTCTGCTCCCTTTCTTATCCTTTGGAGAATTTTCAGCTGAATTAGGAGGAAGAACCATGCCAAGCTGCTGTCATGGCCAGCCTTGTCAATGCTTCCAGAGCCTTCCTCTCATTTTTTCCTTTTGAAGCAATCTGAGCTGTGGTGGAGAGCTCTGGAGGAAGATGATCTTTGGGTCAGATCTTCTAAGAGGGCCACTTTTTGCTACTAAAAATAAAGGGGGAATCCCAGAAATCTGTAGCTTAGACCTCCTGTTCCTAGTACTGCACTGTTTTTCTTCCTTGATGCTATCCCCTCAGAGAAGGGATGGCTGTGAGGACATCTGCCTCTCCTTATCTGGATCTAGACCCATTTCGTGCATAGCAAAACCTCATTGCGTGTCCTCATGCATGGGGAATAAGACAATGTACATCCCCTGTTCATGCTGGGACTACACCTATCCTTTAACTTGCCTAGAAAGAGATTTCAAAATGCTCAGCAGTTTTAGGACAATAATCCCATGCTGGAACTTGCTTTGGCAGAGATGAGCTGACCCTCGAACTGTTTCAAGGTCTGCTCTTACCTTCTTTCTGCTTAAGGGAGACTCTGCATACAGAGCTATAATTGAGGGTAGTAAGTTGGAATAGCAGTGTCTTGTCAGATTTTAAACATGGCCCATCTGTCCTCATTCCTTGTTCTGGCTTACCTGTTCCACTTGTACCTAGGAGAGAGGGCATGCACACACCTGAGCTTCTGTACATGCAGCTGTCAAGCCCAAATGGCAAGGTGTTAAGAGAGTGGGAGGAAACTGTTAATCCCAAAGCTTTCATGTGGCTGGCAGTGCAAAGTCACAACCACTTCCTCTGCAGCTATGGTTGCTCTCTGTCTGGAGCCTATGCTGTAAGATGCAACACACAGGAATTCAAGCAGAAGAGAGAAATGATGCCATGTCACAAGGGCTTAAAATGCCTCCAAAAGTAGCAGAGATTCACACCTGCCCACAGGTTACTGTTCAGATGTGAAGCTTCCAGAGCAAATTTTTCCTCTGTTCCTGAAGTAACCTGCTCTGCTGTGAGGGGTTTTTATCTTGAACTGATGGATAAGGGAAGACTCACCAGGGAAAATATTCTGTTATCATCTTCTCCTTCATCTCTCCCTGTCAGGCCTCAGCTGCTTCAGATCCAGGCCATTGCTTTCATTCTCCTGTACGGGTCAGGGTGAACATACATAATAGCATGACAAAAATGGCCACATGCTGCTGTGTAGACCCCATTCTGGGATGATCACTGGCTTAGAACCCAACAGTGGGAAGGAGCTGGAGCCAGCTTTAGGCTGACAGTGGTTGTAGCCCATGATCTTTTTGGTCCTACATCAGCTCCAAATGATCATAGCGAGACAACAGGACCTGCAATTACAGAGTTCAGAAAGTGTTTCACACTTTTTACAGCCTCTGCAGTTCCACAAGAGCTTAGAAACATGGTGCTGTGTGCAGCTGTTTGTTCCTATACTGCACTGCACTCACACTAGATTAGGGAACTGGCTGATTCAGGTCTTATCCAGCCTTTCTGGAAGTGAGCAAGGAAGGTTTTACTCAGGTCAGCTCCCTGATGTGGATTACTGTGCACTGGCACGGCTGCTCATGCCATGGGTATGGGGAAAAACACTGTGTCAGCTTCAGGATTGGGTTATGCTGATATAAGCTGCACTGCTCTGATCAAAATTAGGTCAAATTTAAACCGTATTAAATTTAAGCAGAAATGAGGCATGCTTCTGATGAGCCTTCTCCAAAACTCACATGGGTCTGACTGTGCTGGCTGGCTGCAATTCAAAGGACACCACAAGAAACCTGAGGGGTGATCAGGACTGTTTGAGTGCCAACCTCAAATGCAGACCAAGGGGTTTTTAACTCCGGATTCCTGTGAGCTGTATCACAGGAAGTAATGAAGTAATTCTGCACAGATGGCAAAGTGGTTAACCAGGGCATTATACAACTGTGAGCAGCAGACTGCGTTAGATGAGACTAACATCCTGGTGGACTAGAATAGGGATCGGATCAGAACAGGACTGGAATAGTTTTGTTATTGTAGAACCCCAAATGCTGGGATTTGTGGACTGTAAGTCCTGGAATAAAACAAGCACCAAGGCTGCCTCATGGCAGTTGCTCACCAATACTTATTCAGCCCAAAACTTATTGATTATTGCATTTTAAGATGGCGAATATTTTCCTTAGACTGTAGATGTTTGTCTATTTTAGGATTAAAGCATGAAAGTAAAATATGTAAGTAGAAAGAGCCTGTGTCCACCAGATGGTTGTGTGATTATTCCATAGGATTACAAGAGCTAGGCTTGGAAAAGGAAAAACTTGCTCCTTGAAGTCTTGACTTAATCATAGAATCATAGAATAGTTAGGGTTGGAAAAGACCTCAAGATCATCTCATTCCAACCCCCCTGCCATGGGCAGGGACACCTCACACTAAACCATTCCACCCAAGGCTTTGTCCAACCTGGCCTTGAACACCGCCAGGGATGGAGCACTCACAACCTCCCTGGGCAACCGATTCCAGTGCCTCACCGCCCTAACAGGAAAGAATTTCCTCCTTGTATCCAATCTAAACTTCCCCTGTTTAAGTTTTAACCTGTTACCCCTTGTCCTGTCACTACAGTCCCTGATGAAGTCCCTCCCCAGCACCCCTATAGGCCCCCTTCAGATACTGGAAGGCTGCTATGAGGTCTAATGAAGCAAGATATGAAGATTTTGGGGGTTCTCAGATTTTCACCATTGCAGTGATGCTTAGAAACCTTCTTCTCTTTTGAATCAGTTGAACAAACAGCAGGATTTGCTCCACCAGGTCATGTGTTTGTAGTAGAAGTCAATACTCGAACCATAAATAATAGTGGAGTAGGGGACAGAATTTAAACAAGCCTTGCAAGCTCTAGTTACAATGGCAAACAGTTCCACCCTTGCATGTCATTTTTACAAATGTTTTCTTTCCCCAGTGTCTTTTCATCTAACTATAGTTTGCCTCGCAACAAGTTACAGCTGTATAAATATCCTTGTTTTGTTTTCTGTGATGTGAAGTGGACGGACTGGATTGCTCTGGATCACAGACATGCCAGGATGGAAAGCACTTGCAGATATTTCAAACTATTTATATTTGGCAACTAAGCAACCAGGCAAATAGACAATGTGTGTGACACCTGCCAAACTTACTATGTGACACCCTGAGTCCAACACGAGGGCACACATTTCCTTGTGCAGTAGCATCCAAGTGTTTTCTTGGGTAGCATCTTAACACATGAGAGAACACGAGCACTTAGTACAAGCTGTCCACAGCACATGTAATGCACACATCTGTGTGGCAGGGGATGTGCTGTTCTCTGTTTTCACTGTGTACCAGAAGTACCCCAAAGACACCCTCCTGAAGCTTTGATATTTGTCTAAAAGCATGACAACTCGGATTGTGTGTGGCCAGGATTAACTAAGGACAGGATATAGTGTGTAATCTGGAGGAGTTGAGTGTGGAACACTCCATATAAACAGTCCCAACTGGCAACTGGCCCTGCTGAAATAAAACCAGATGCTTAGGGAGGGGTATTGAACCAGTACAAGCATCTGGAGATACCTGGCATTCAGAATAATCTCGCAGGCTGCCAGGGTACCTTGGAGTCTTTTGTTTGTCTACAAACTTCTCAAGGGTTTTATTAGTTTTAGTTTAAGGTAAGTCTTGCCATCTGCAGTGTGCTGTGATGAGGCATTTCATCTCTTAATTATCCATCATGCAAATAGCGTGTTTGTTTGAAGCCTGACAGTATCTGTATGATTTTACGAGTATGGCTTCAGAGCAGTAGTTGTTCTGAAGTCACCCCACTAACAAGGCTTATCTTTGAGGCTGGTCAACCAGTGTGTGTGTGTAAAGAGTTGGAAGCAGAGCTCGCTAGGCTCTTCAGCTGGGGACAGATAGCTGTGGGTGAAGCTGCACGTTACAGCAAAGTCAGCTTAATAGTTTATGTATGCTGATTCTCCCTCCCTTGCACTGTTTCTGTTGCTGATAGGATCCCTTGCTGAGCTAGCTGAGGTTGCTAGCCCAGCAAAACCAATCTCAGGCTGTTCTCATGGTGCTACTAAGCTAAAGTTAGTGTACGGAGAAGGTCAGTAAGTCCCAGAGCAGGAGCAAGAGTGAGCCATGGGAGTATATATCCAAGATGTGGAGGATGGGAAAATACAAATAGCAGCAAGCTATTAGACCAGACTGAACTATCACATGTAGCTTCACCTCCTGTTTTCTGTGGCTCAGGGCTATGCCTATGTCCTGTCTTTCAGTCTGCTTATTGACTGACTGTTGTATCATAGAATGAGATATAAACTCACCCGCTTTGACAGTGCTCTGAAATGTGCCCCTGGGCCACATGCGATGACTTCAGTCTCTGGAACAGTAATAATAAAGGTACTGTTGTCTGTTTCTTTTCCTTCTGTCTGACAGATTGACCAAAACCAGTTTGATAAAATCCTGGAGCTGATAGAAAGTGGGAAGAAAGAAGGGGCTAAGCTGGAGTGTGGGGGTCTTGCCATTGAAGACAGAGGCCTGTTTATAAAGCCCACTGTGTTTTCAGAGGTCACTGACAACATGCGTATCGCCAAAGAAGAGGTACAGTACAAGTCACCTGAACCTATATATGCATTCAAATGGGAAAGAAAAGAGGTATGGTTCTAGATTGAAGTGAAAACCTGAGAGGAGAATAGAAATTTCATTTATTTCAGTGTCTTAACAACTGCCTAATGCTGAAATCTATTCTACTAATGAAGTATCTGCAAGGTGAGCTTCAGTCTGGTGTGTTGTGCATACAGGGGGGAATTGTGCGAGGAAAAGGAGAACAGGCAAAAACTCCTGTCAAAATGTTTTAGCAGCAATTTTTGTGCAATGTATAGGTGTCTGCCCCCCTTCCTAATGCCTTGCAGCTTTCCCTCGTTTTGTTTGGTTTTCCAAAAGGAAAGTAGCCCCTCTGAGCGTATCTAGTGGACCTTAATAAACCCAGATGAAAACATAGTAGATAGCACTACCCTAAAGCTTTTGGGTCTCATTTCAGGAAAACTTGCTGTAATGCAAAATACAGGTGCATGCCTTACCTAGGTAAGCACTGCTTCTGAATAAGAAATAACAGTAATGGAAGGGTTTCTTTCTGAACCCTTGATTTTAAATATAGATGAATAAAAATAACTGTAACTGCGGCAGGCTGGAGCAATCTGTGTCTCCTTTGCCCTGAAGTTTTCAAGTTTTCTGAAGACAGTTAAGTTCTCCCACTCTACGCAGATGTGTTCTCACGCACCTCCTACTGAGTGGACTTGAAATTGCTCAGCTATGGTACATGCTGATTCAGCGTGAGAGAGGACAGGATGATGTGTGTTCCTGCTCCACTACTTAGTAAAAAAGGAGTTGCTTTATTGCAGAAAGGTGGGACAAGAAATCTGGGACCTGAAGCTGGTGAGGAGGGAAGGAATGGCCCTGCTATTCTGCCACTGAAGAACTTTTCTCAAGTAGCCTTAATGTCTGAAATGAATCATAGAATCATAGAATCATAGAATGGTTAGGGTTGGAAAAGACCTCAAGATCATCTAGTTCCAACCCCCCTGCCATGGGCAGGGACACCTCACACTAAACCATCCCACACAAGGCTTCATCCAACCTGGCCTTGAACACTGCCAGGGATGGAGCACTCACAACCTCCCTGGGCAACCGTTTCCAGTGTCTCACCACCCTAACAGGAAAGAATTTCCTCCTTAGATCCAATCTAAACTTCCCCTGTTTAAGTTTTAACCCATTACCCCTTGTCCTGTCACTGTTCCCATGATGAAATCCCCTGGGATTGATCATTCTTTTCCTCTGTGAAAACATGGTCAAAACCAGCAAAGTGCAACTCTAATACTCTGGCTTTCATTATTCATATGCAGAAAAATTGAACAAGCTGTATGTGATTAGGTCCCGTGACATTCCTTTGAAATAGAAGTTAATCTACTTTTCATCATGTTCCCCAAAGGAAAATAAGTAGTTGCCAAAGTCTAACTGGCACTTGCTTTTCACAGTTTAGCCTAGTGCTTTTTATGGGGCTGCTTACTGTTCACTCCTGACAAAATGTTTAACGTCTCAGATCTGCCACAGCATCTCTGAGGAACCTGGGAAAGATATCAGTCAGTCTGGGCATGAGTTACAGTCTAAAAACAGAGGGAATAAAAGCTGAAAATCCCATGACAGGCCTTTTTGTAATGAACTGACTCCAAATCCCAAGTCACAATTCACAAAGTTTATCCAGTTTCATTCATTCTCAGTTTTGTTGCAAATGCACGTTCATCCTTTGCCTAGGGTCAAGTTAGTACCTGGATCTTCCAAAACGAAGGTGTTTAGGAACACTTACATGAGCCTAAAGGCCAGGCAAGCTGCTCAGCCTGGCCCTCAAGGTGGCACAAGCAAGACTGTATCTCACCTTAGCTCAGAGTTTATTATACTGCAAGACCATGCAGGCCAGAAAAGGGCCTCACCTTTGATACTGTACAGGACGAGAGACACCATCCAGAAGTTGGGAGGCATTGTGTGTGCTTGCTGCCTTTATCCTGGCAACCTGGGAAGCCAAATTTGTGGTCAAGCACATGCTGATAAATGCACTGCATGCAAATAAGCTGCACACAATGACAAAAGCAGAGTTCAAACCAAGGAAGAAAACTTGCAATCCTTGAAATATATGAATTACTACTTGAGTACACTCAGCTTCTGAGTTCAAAAGGGGAGTCATAAATGGAGTAAGGATGAATCATTTGAAACTTGTCCAGATCTTACACTGCTTGTTCTGATTGTTACAAATGATCTGCTAGTTGTTGGATCTTAGCTTGTATTAGCTACTGTAGCACATCAGTGTACTTCCTTTGAAGTCAGTTTAATTAGTAAGTTTTAAAGACTATCAGTGACTTCTAGAAGACCCGGATGTAACATTTTAAATACAGTATCCAAACAAAGCACCTGATTGTGATTACACCAAAATTGCCATGATTAGCAAAGGCTTTCCTCACTTTGTGCAGATTTTTGGGCCAGTTCAGCCAATTATGAAGTTCAAGAGTATAGAAGAGGTCATAAGAAGAGCCAACAGTACTGAGTATGGACTCACAGCTGCAGTGTTCACAAAGAATCTGGACAGAGCATTAACACTAGCTTCAGCACTGCAGTCAGGAACAGTCTGGTAAGCAGTGTGGGACCAGAGTGTGGGCTGCGATTTTGTTTCCTGGGAGGGAATTCTGTGTATGTGCCACAGCTAAGATGTATTAGTCTGCTTAATTCCCAATACCCTGCTTAGAAGCAACATCCATTCATCAAAATAAGGTGGTAAAGACCAGACAGTCAGGCAAGAAATGGACTTTTTGTTCCTTCAGTCGATGTAGTTCTTTGACTGGAAATCCCTGGAAATGTAGGGGTTGTAGTGAGTTCCACTGGACATGCTTTTCAAAATCCTGTGCGTGAAGGCAAGCATCTTTAGGTAGTATCGGATGGGTCTTAGCTGCACAAATCAGCATGGACGGTAGATGGCATCACACCACTGTCAGAAAGATTAGCTATTTTTTGCTTGTAAAATTACATATTTTATATTAGAATAATTTTAAAGAAGGAATCCTGATTTTTTTTTTTTTCCCCACTTAAGGTAGGAATTTGATCTGAGATCTGACTTTGATACCTACAGAGGATTGATTTCAAAACTTGGCATCAGAAGAATCTGCCTCTGAGTAACATTTACATGAAAATGGGATGTTAGGCTTTGAAGGATATACAAGCTGTACATACATGAAGGTGCAGTCCTACAGCACCAAGCCATAGCTGTCTCTCTACAGTCATTTGATCTTACTGAGATGCTGAGGAAGTATCTGCCTTAGCTTTTGCTACCTAATATCTACAGAGAAATGCCTGGCACTTCCATTTTACTACAACACAATTGTCTAATGCAGTCCAACTTTTTTCTATACCTGGAAGTGGATGGTGGGGCTGCTCGTGAGTGTTTATAGACAGCTTTCTGAGTAAACATGTTCAGTGCAGAATGTGCTTCATTAAATTAGGGAATAGCTTGTACTATTTATTTTAAAGCACAGCTCTGAACGCAGCATAAATTCCAGCATGAGCATGAATGTCTTTGCCATTAGAGACTATGAAGTGAGATGTAGGTCAGAGTGAGCACCACTCAAATGTTTTCTGTTTCTGACACAAAAGATTTTCTTGCTAAAATCTGATTTTGCAAGTGTATAAACTGTATAAAGAGAAAACCGCCAGATTTCAGCCTTTTTTGTGGTGGTGGTGTTGTCATCGTCATCTTGTTTCTCCTTGGAATTGAACTGTGGTTTTACAGTTGATGTTTTTATTGTAGGATCAACTGTTACAACGCGCTGTATGCACAGGCTCCTTTTGGTGGCTTTAAAATGTCAGGCAATGGCAGAGAACTGTGAGTTTTGCTCAATATTTTGTTTATATGTGGATGGTGAATGCAATAACTGTGAAAATGTTGTTGAATTTGCTTTGAACTAATAGGCTTGCAGTATGCTGCAGAGGGAGGTGCTAAGCCAGTACAGTGTGGATGTAATGCATAGATCTGAAAACCTGAGTGGTGCCTTTTAGAGTACCTTCATCTGCTTTATAAGCTCTTAATTACTCCTGATCAGTCAGTTCTACTTGTGCAAGCATTTGTTTCTTTCACAATGAGGTATAACTGCGTGTACTTAGGCACATGTGCTTCATGATTATGAGCAGTAGTGGGTCAAACTGATAGCTGGTATAAGTTAGTTTAGATCTGGTTTAAATGGCCTGATGTCATTTACAGCAGCTGTCAATCAGAGGCTAAAATGCACTTGTGTGTAAATCTCTTATCTTAGGGGAATGCACGTTAATAAGCTACAATTGCTTGTCCCCTCCCCTCCTCTCTCTTCTCTTCCAGCGGTGAATATGCTTTGGCAGAATATACTGAAGTGAAAACAGTCACCATCAAACTCTCCCAGAAGAGCCCATGAAAGCAGAAGGCCTGAATGTGACACTGAATGTGGCACCTGGGGGACGTGTTCAGAGCAAGGGGGAGGGGAGGGGAGGAAGGAGAATGGGAACACCTAACTTTATTCCTCTAGAAACACTGAATCTACTGGACTCCATTTTGTCAACTGGCTCTTTGAAAACTGATTTAACTGACCCTACTGGCAGCACAGCACACACTTGTATGGCACAAGTCCCTGGCTGTCCATCTGTCTGCTACCTGTGACAGTGTTTGCAGGACATCTGCTTTCAAACTGTACCCCTGAAGGACGTGAACATCAGTGGCATGTTAGACAAGCTTCTGGTACTGTTAGTGCGAGGTGTCCCTACCCATGGAAGGGGTTTGGAACTAGATGATCTTAAGGTCCTTTCCAACCTTAACTATTCGATGATTCTGTATGGGTTTCACTTGGCTTAAATGGACTTGAGTGGTTGGGTTAATACAACGTGACTGAAGTTGGCAGAGTTTGTGTGAAGAATGCAGCTGGAGTTCAGAATTTCAAGCTTTCATGGAAGGATTTGTAAAGAAATTCCCTTTGAAAGAGCTATCTTGGTCTCTCTAAAGATACACGCATTCTCCATAGTGGTGATATTCTAGCCCTGAATGAGATTTGTGGGAGTTTCCTAGAGGACTCCTTTAGGGCCAGTATTTCACCCAACAGAGCTAGACTTTAAAGTGTCTTGGAACCTGATGTTCTGGTGTGCACACATGCTGCAAATGCAAGGTACTGACTTTCTAACCCTTCTAGCTCCCAATGAGTCATAATTGTATCTCAGACCTTCACTATAGCACTTTTTGCAAGAGGATTTTGCACTGTACTTACCATGATGACACAGATTTGAATGCTAAGCATGTAGCATGGTAGATATCCCACAGAAAATATCCCACACCAGTCCTTCTGATTTGAGGGAGGGAGCTGAAGAGCTGCAAGAAGCTGTCCTGCTTGCTCTTCCTCTGTAACTTTCAGGCTTTTTGAACATCTCTTCATTTTTTGAGCCAGAATTAGTATTATCAGAGTAAAACTTACAAGCTCTCCTCACTGCTTTTTTATCCCGTATGAATATAGCTTAAAATACATTTCTGGAAGTACAGTATGAAAAGGCAGGTTCTCCCAGGCACACACTTAGTGCTAAAGATGTGGGTGTACAAGCAGTTATCATGGAATAAGCTACGGCTGGACTTAAATGTGTCAGCAGCTCTGCAGTAATTGCCCCTGTGAGTGCTGTCATCTTGTGGCAAATACAGAGTAGCTGGTCCTTCACCGAGAACTAAACTGCCTTGAACTGTATAAGCATGCTCGTACATGAATAGCATCCACGGAGTGGCTGTCACACCAAGTTCATGCCTAAGTCCCTACTGCAGTAACTTCTTTGCATGCCCAGACTTTACTCTCCCTCCTCTTCCTGCTCATTCTGTATCGGAGAACCACTGGCACGTGTACGGGAAGTTAGTTCCGCGTTTGCAGGAGCTGTGAGTATGCAGGAGTTAGTGGTGCCCGCTTGTTAGGGAGTTCAGCTGATCTCACTGGGATTGTCCTCTGAGAGCAAACCAACAGAGGTTCCTTAGAGCCATCAGCAGATCTCCATGGATAAAGATTCCTGCCTGGAGCCTTCCAGATGTCAGTGCCTGAAGCAGAAATGCAGGTCTAACCTCTCTTCTCTGATGCAAGCAAGGATTTAACCAGTACCTTCCTTAGCTCAGAGATGTACCCAGTCAGTAACAAGTTCTGCCGTGTGAGTGGACCTTTTTTTTTGGAGGAGGAAGAAGGTGGTAAGTAAGGAAAAAGTTTGCATGAGCCTAAACATCCTTATTAGTGAACATTGAAATTGCACTTCAACCCTGCTTAACTTCTTAAATGACATACCTCCAGCAGCAGTGCAGAACACGGGCATGTGAGACAGGTAAATCTCCCCATCCAGTGAAGGAAGTGTCCTCCCTTCCCCATGAAAGGCCAAATGGGAACATTGTAAATAAGTTTCTATGTTTTGTAAAACACTTTTAGAGTGCAAACAGCATCTCAGACAAACATTTTACTTTTGCCTACTGATGGTTTTCTAGGGCTGCAGTCAGCAGGGAGAGAAGGCAAACAGTAAAAGGCTGGTTATCTTGCTCTGTCTCTGTATTTTTGATGGACAGTGGTTGAAACCAAAATCAGCTGAGGTTCTGAAGTTCCTAGTATTCTGGCGTTATATGTATGATATATATTTCACCTCTTTTTTTCTTAATCAAGTTTTTAAAAAGTCAATGTATCTCTTATTGTATAAATCAGGGTTTGACTCTACACACTGAATTTTGTAAGTTATATAACACTAGACACTAACTTTAAGATAACCCCTTAGCGGGTATATATTCTTCCATTGCACACCAAGGCTTTCATATGAAATACTAGGTTTGGGGTTTTATATTAAAAAAGAACTATATTTATAAATTAGGAGACAGTTAATCTAATGTATTTTTATAGCTAAAGGTACAGGAAAACGCTATGTTTAAACCTCATGTATATATTTAGACTCTGGGTATCTTTTTGTAATAGTTCTCATTCCTAATAAATGTTTAACTTTGTGAAGTTGTTTCTAAATGCTGCACGTTGAAGGTGAGGGAGCAGAAAACTTCCATTGACTTCACTCTAACAGAGGGGAGTAAGTTGAATGCCTTTTGTTTTTACACTGATCAGTGCTTAAAGATAATTACAGCCCCTCTTACACAGGTAGTAAGACTCTTCCCATTAGCAAACAACTTCCACTCAACTCCATCCCCCTCTCACTGGGTTTAATTTCACTCTGACTTTGGCACATTGTGTCAACACAAGCAGACGGTAGAAGGGGTTACTGTTCAGTTCTTCTAAACCAAAATGGCCCTGGATTGCTGTAGTTAGAGTGGGTTCTTCCTCAGAGTTGTGTCTGTTTCACTTCATTCAGTAGCCCAGCAGTAGTCCCCAAGTAGAAATGTGCACAAGACATGATGGCATTTCAAGGTACCTTCTCCACGTGGCAGGACTGAACGCAGAGTGTGTGTCTGCACATGTATATCTGGGGATGCCGTACCCCACTGGGGATTCCAAAGGAATCTGAACCTGGGTTCATTTCTGAAGTTTGTGAAGGATTAGCCTATTTGAAAAGCAAAGCCCTGAAGTGCGGTCAGTGCTTCACACACAACAACTGCAGCACGTGCCTGCTAGCTTACCCTTTGAGCAGTCACTGTTGTAAGTTATGCCATTACAGTAAGCTGAGGGAGAAGGAGAGCAGAGCTGCAGCTGGCAGGGGCAAGCACAGCTCCTTCCAGTTCAAAAGGCTGGGTAAATGGGAGAAAGGGTGCTAAAACCAGGTACCACTACTGTGGCTGCAGCTAGAAGCAGATTAATGGGACCTGAACGCAAGTGAAAGCACCAGAGAAGACCCGTCCTCTCTCTGTCTCCATGATCACATCAGAGAAACACCCGAGGCAAGTCTCAGGCTGGACGCAGCCATTCCACGAATGGATATGGCTTTTTCCACCCTCAAGCGATGATCAGAGACCCGTTTCTTGGTACGGACCAGGGAAGAAAAAACCCCTCTGTGCCATGTCAATACGGTATTCTGTAAGTTATAGTGATTTACAGAATCACTATGAATAACAAAGCAAAAAAGCATGCAAAAGTGGTCTTTTCTGAGTACACCCAATGAATGGGGAAAGTAGAGCAGTACCAGGCTTGTTAGAGGTTCCTGTACCTGGGGATGAACGGGTTTGTGGCGGTAGAACGGTATTCCAGATGGAGCACGGCATGTCCACCTCCTTCGGAAGGAAGGGGGCAACCTCGCCTTGCTTTTCCAGCGAGGAGCAAACTCCCTTCTGGGCAAGGAGCAGCTTTCAAAGAAAGGAGTCTCGGATCAGCGCTGCTCCCGGTAAGGCCCGGCCGACTGATGCCGACAGCAGATGGGCAGCAGCCCGGGGAGCTCTATGGCAGCCGGTTGTGAGGCCGAGCACCCCCTGACAACCCGCGGTGGCCGACAGGGTCCCGCTTCAGCCCCTGCGGCTCCCGAAGTCTGCTCTTGCCCCCAGACAACCCCGAAGAGCGGGGACACGGCGGACACCACCGGCTGCTGGTGGCGGCTGGACACGGAGCCCGGCGGGGCAGCCCAGGGCCCTGCCTCTCCTCTCCCCCCACGTCCCCTCAGCCCTGTGGAGGCGGGCGGGGCGAGGCCCGGCACCCTCAGCAGCGCCCGGCGGGGCGCAGCCCCTCACGGCGGCCGGGGCCGGGCGGGCCCTCAGCGGCCGCGGGCCCGGTGGCGGAGGAGGCGCCGCGCCGCTGCCCCGCTCCTTTTCCTTCCTCCCTCCGCCTCCCGCGCCCCACAGCGAGGCGGGCGGGCGCCGGAGGAGGAGGAGGAGGAGGCGGCGGCGGCGCGGGCGCAGGGACCCCGCGGGCCCCGGGACGCAGGAGGTACCGTGGCTTTGCTGCCGCTTCGGCCTGGCCGCGCCGCGGGCACCTGCCCCGCCGTGAGGGGAGGCGGCGGGCTGGGGGCTGCCGGGCACGCCGGGGCTTTTGTGTGGAGCAAGCAGGGGGGGAAAAGCCGCTTTCAAGCGCAATAAAAGTGCGGAGGGGACTTCGCGGCGCTGCCCGGCCCGGGCGGGCGGAGAGCGGCCGCCCCGCCCGGCTGCCCCGGCCCGGCCCGGCGCGGGCAGGAAGCACTCGAGGCTGGCTCTGAGGAGAGCGCGGTTCGGGGCTGCGGGCTGAGAGCGGCTCCTCCCGGGCTGCCCCGGCTCCGCTCGGCCGAGCGGCCCCGAGAAGGGCTGGGAAGGCTCGTGGGCCCCCTCGAATGGGGGTGATGCCTCATTTCCCCTCAGTGTGGGGACAGAGGGGTTGGCACTCTCTGCACACCGAAGGACGAGTGTCCCGCCGGGTTGGGATGTCTCCAGGCAGGGATGAGGCAGGCCGTGTCCGTTCCAGTGGGTGATGGCAAGCAGAGGAGCCCGCAGTGCGTTTTCCATCCCGAGGGTGGTTTGGAGCTCTCTGGACCCGTGGTGGTACCTATTGCAGTGCCCAGGTGGGCTGCTTGGAAGCAGCAGGTGAATGGAGCGGAGAACTGAGGTTTCAGCATGTTTCTGGTGAGCTGGGAAGCGATCCCGGAGGGACCGTGGTGTTCATGGGTGCCTTGCTGCCCTTAGGCACCGTACACAGGCTGAGCCTGGACAGGCAGAGCAGAGCGCAGGTCCTGGGGATGCTCCAGGCGTGGTTGGATGCACTGGGACACTGATGGTAGCTGGGGGGAGCAGGTCTCAGGAGGGATACTGGGAATGTGTGAAATGGGACCTAAATCAACCTTCAGGTGTGTTCTGCACTTTCACATTGCTCCTTCTGCAGAGCCCATGGCATCCCTCTCCCTAAATCAAATGAACACACGGTATTTGCTTGTGTCACAGTTGGGTGTATCTTGCATAAGGTAAAAGCACTGTTATTATATAGACAAAGGTCCTGAAATACGGAAATGCTGCTTACATGGGTGCTGTGTGGCATCAGTATGTGTGGCTAAAGCGTATAGTGTCCTACCTGCAGTTAAAGGGAACTGATTATCAAAACCACAGTATTATTGTTCCTGACAGTGTTTTCCTTTCGTCGCATACGAGGAAAGTTTCAAGCTGGGGAATAAACTGAGTAGAAAGCTAAGAATCAGGAGTGGGGTGGGTTTCAAGCCTCTATGGTCCACACTGACCCCAGTGGGGTCAGTTTCTTGTACGATTGCTGTGAGTGCACATGGTGTGCCCCATCGTACCGCAAGGACATGCCTCAGAAGCCAGCATCTGCTAAAAGAGCTGGTCCATTGGACTTCGCATGGGGAAGTATTCATTCTTGCTGTAGCTGCTCAGTACATTTATAAGCGAGAGCACAGGGGAAGCAGCTGCTGGAAGCATCACATCCCTTCCGTTTTCAGAGTTAACAACCTGGACCGCTTTTGGGATCTTGGCATGTTCTAGGGCAGAATCCGGTCCTCGCTGCCATGGGCCCAGTTCACCAGTTCATGGAGTGGATCTGGGCTTAGAGACCACCTCTGTCTCAGCCTCCTGCAGCAGCCAGAGCCTCTTAAATGTGCCCAGCTGCTGCACTGGGGTGCGGGAGCTGCTGGGGCCTGACCCCAGAAATGGGCAGGCTGGGATGTGGAAGGAGGGATGAATTGATGCTCAGGCATCTGCATCCATCTGGAGCTGCAGCCATCCTGCTGCAAAGGAGGTGTTTGTGGCCTGTGTGTGTAAGTGCTTGCACGCAGCCTGGCCCAGGTCTCTCAGTCCATATCATTATTTGCCATACGGCACCTGGGTTATTTTTCCCACCTCTGAAAAACACCAAAGCACCAAACCACAGTCTGTGGTCAACACCCAGAGCCTGGATTTCAGCGTGTGTGCAGTGCTTGGGCTGTGAGTTTTGGTTCCTGCTGCCAGGCACCGCAAAGTAGGGGTCATCAGAAGCTGAGTTTTGCTCCTAAGTGCACTTAAAATTCAATTATTTGCCTGGAAACAAGTGATGTAGTGTACAGGGACTTTTAACATTGTCAGATGGTGGTTAAAAACCCTGTGAAATGGGGGAAGAGCAGAAAACTTCCTGGAGAATGGTGATGGATCAGTGTATTTTTATATTCTCCTTGGCCTTTGATCCCAATGCAGGAAGCCAGCTCTGCTCAGGGAGGGTTAGGGATACTCTTGGGTCTTACAGGCTGAAGAAGGATGTGGATTACATGCTTTGGCAAATTAGAGCCTCTAATCAAAACCTCAGTATCACACACCTGGTGTGAGAAAAACCAATAGCAGTCAAAGACGAAGGGCATCACATTACGTTTGAGAGGCTTTTACTGACTGAAACTGAAAGCAGAACGTGAATGAGCACTGATACTGGTTGGGCACACGCTGCAAATTCACTTGTACTTTTAACCCTTGTGGAAGATGCATTCAATGAGAGAAAATTCCAGGTGTGCAGTGGTGAAGAGGTAAGGAGGTGGAAATGCCTTTGGAGACCGAGTTGTGCAGTTTTCTGCTGGCTGTTGTGCAGGACAGTTCAGAAGAAGCCAACTTTAAGAGCTACTCAGGGCCTGATTTGCCTCCTTGAACATGTTTGAAGAAGCCTAAGGCTTCTAGGAGCACTGGGCAAAGAGGAAGGAGCTGGTGTGTTTCTCTTAACCCTCTTTTCTTTTCTACAGAGCACTGTCTCAGTAACCACATCAGTATTTCTCAGTTTCTCACGGTGGAGTCTTACAAGAGCCGCAGTCTTCTTTGTGGACGGGAAAGGTTTTGAGGTTGCATTTAGGATTTTTCCAGCTGCACTGCATGGTTTCAATGCTCTGCCTTTACACTAGCTTGTGGAGAATCTGAAACTGCAGCTGTGACCCCTGCCCACCCCCAGAGACTGAGCAGCTTCAGTGGAGAAAGATTGGGAACATTATCTTTCTATAGCAGAGATGTTAGTCTCCTCTGTTAATTCATGTTATGCTCTTAACAAAGCTATTATGAAAATAATTGTATTTATAGGATGATAAACGCATTTCTGCAAAGTAACATTTAGACAACTGCATTAGAGTGCGGAGGAATAAGCTTCATGCAATTTCTAGACAACTAATTTGTTTTGCTGTTTATTTTTAAACAGAGCAAATGATGTTTCGTCAGGATGGTGCTTACTAACAGCCTCTGCTCCTGCGTTTACTTGACGGAGATCATTCAGCTTTGACAACACTTCAGTTTTAAGTGCTGCAGAAAGTTTGTCTGTTGGATCTTCACAACTGCGACCCAGAATGTACTGGTGTGTGGGAACTGAGGAATCCGCTGTTTGCAGAGAGAACAACATGGATCCACAAAATGGTAAATGGGAGGATTTCTTTTCTTTCCTGTTCAGATTGGGAGCAAAAGGTTTTAAGAGTGGCCAGCTGCCACTGAGTTTCAATGACATTTAAATGTGTGGAAGATCTTTGAGTGACTTGAGCCCTAATCATTGAAAATGTATAGGTTAGAACAAGGAATTTTACTTCCAAGGGGAGTCATGTTGAACTACTCAGGCAGTAAGAATAGCATTCCTCTGAAGACTGATTTTTCTCCAAAGGCCTACGGAATTAGTCAATATATGTATCACGTCTCACCAGTTCCTAAATATGTTTTACAAGATCTGTGCTTTTTCAGCGTGTGAATGCAAATATGTTCCCAGCCGCTGATGCAGTGTGTATTTGGGGGATGAAAGCTGCTAAAATCAGAGCATCATTCCTCAGGCTGAACCTGATATTAACCTGCTCCAGTTTTATTGTCAGCTTTGATTTAGTGGCTTGCAGCGGGTTATCGTTGGCTGGGTTGGAAGGTCTGTGTTCATACAATGTCATAAATCCATAGTGGGAATTTCTCTTTGGGAGGGACATATGCTTCAGGTTGCTTCCTGTGAATTTAGTTTGTTTTCTGATCAGCCAAATTATTTTTGGATGGCTTTTATCACTGAAACCCTCGGCTCCTCAGCACTGCTGCCTTTTTCTGAGTCAAACCCCAGTTATGCTCCTGCAGCAAGAAATAGCCGCCTGGTTATTGTATAACGGTATTCCCCCCTTGCAACAAGCAGTTCATTAGGAGGCAGCATCTGCGTTTTAAGTGTGGGATGAAGGTGTGTTTGACGCTTTGTAGTGAGTAAGCAGGCTTCGGCAGAAGCTAATGTTTTTGCAGCCTTATTTTGGATTTTATCAGCAACTATGAAGCAAAACCTGATAGTTTATTCAGAGGCCGCCTTATCTGGTTTGAAGACATTTCTCACCAGCGTCACAGGGAGCTCTGGGGACTCTTTCCTCTCTCCGTATGTATGCTGCTTATTCTGTGATACCGATTTTTCTCTTTGGTTTTGCTTTTGTTAATCAGCATTATATCTTTCTGTAATAATGAGGAGCATTTGGTTATTGAATATCCTTAAATTCTGTCTTCTGAGTTTCTCTCTGGACGAACTTATCTCCACTTGAATACTAAGCTATAAAACATGAGAAGAATTTTAATCTGTGCTAATGATTCACAAGTGTTAAGAATTGCTAAATTTTTGTTCTGCAATAGTGATTTGACAAGTTTTTCTCCCTGTTTAAAGATACAGTAAATAAAACAAATTGGTTTAGGAGTGCATAATGAAGTGAAAAGCAAAAAAGGCAGATCTACATTGTAAGCTCAGTTTTTGTTCTGGGAACTTTATTACATGCTTCTGTTATGTAAATATATTCAGTTAAACTGGTTAACTGGAAGCAGACAAATCATACCGGTGTAACTCTTCTATACATGTCTGCGTTATTGTATTTGGTAAACAGTTTTGGAAGGTTGGCAAAGACATCCTATAAATGCTTAAGATTGAGTACTGCCCTGGTTGATATGTCTTTGTAAGCATGCTGTACATGTTTAAACTCTTTTTTATTTCAGGCTTGTTTGAGTCCTGCCAAGAATAATTGTCATTAGCTGGCTGGTCCACTCCCTAAGTTAGCTGGTCCTTGTTCTGCATTTGGATCCTATTACAGAGCTTGATGGCAGGAATGAGGTGACTCATTCAGCCTCCACATCTGAACCTATTGTTTACACGATTTATTAACAATATAGATGCAGCCTCCTGCTTCCATTCAGTGGGAACCACTGTGAAGTGGAGTGAGATCACAGATCATTTCTTTAATGCTGACGACCTCATTAGTGCTCCCAAAGCTTGGAGGCTTTTTTGGGGGGGCAGGAAGGACAGGGTGGATGTGAGGGGTTTAACAAACAGCACGGCAGTGTTTGTACCTCAGTGATGGATCAGCACAGTGTTACGGCTAGCACAGTACTGGAAGCACCTTCCGGCGGGTACCATGAGCACCCACTGCCTTGATCATTTGAAAGCCTTAAGGTTTTTAGGGCTTTTTTTTCCCCCACAGATATGCATTTGGCCAGGTGTCCATGTGGAGAATAGGTTCACAGGATCACTGACTCTAGGTAGCAAATGTAAGATACAATGCAAGGGCTCACCTTACTGCTTGCGTCTCCTTTGCTATTCCTCTTGGCTGTGGCAGTGATCTTGCCTGTATCCCAGCAGGATGCTCAGTTACCGTCAGAGCTGTGCTGCAGAACTGGCTCCTCTCTAGCCTCTGGGGGTGGTGCTGGGCTTGACTCGATGCCAGCTGAGCACCCGCTGGTCCACAGAGAGGATTTGTCTTTGGAATGCAGAATAATGCTCCATTCCGGGTGCAGTCAGCATCTCCCTTCCCTCCTCAGACCCTGCTTCCCCTCTCCTAGATGTGTTCATCTTGCCCTAATTAAAAGCAAGAAAGCAAGCAGAGATACGGGGGTGGCTGCAGCTTCTTATGGAACACAGGTTTTGGGTTTTTTAAACTTGGTTAAAGAGTTCTGCATAATATAGTGGAGGTGACATAATACCAGGCTTGTAAGAAATACAATGTAAGCCCAAAGATATCACTGTATGAATGCCTAAAACAGAATAGAGAGTCATCTTTCTGTGGGCTGGTTGGTTTCTTTGAATCTTATGAAATTTTACAGCTAGGATTTAATTCTCATAGGAGATTCTAGGAGACAGTTCAGCAAAGATGCAGAAAAGCAATCATTGTCTGCTGAAATGTAGGGGTAGTTTTGTTAAAGAGCTTATTGCTGTCTTCTTGAGGATTTTATTCAAAGTCTCAGTGTTCATGTGCCGCTTGTTTGTGTCTCGGAGGTGGAATTGGATTATCCTTCAAGCACACCAGAGGGTGTCTCTTTCCTCCTTCTAAATCTAGAAATGGGCATTGATAAGGGTGTTATGCTGTAATGTATATAATCTTACATATTAAGGACTATGATGCCAATGATAGTTGCTTGACATTTTATAATAGCTTTGCACATATTAACTAAATCAACCTTCATAGTTTCTTTTGAGGCAAATCTGGTTTAAGCTGGTGACTTCCAGCTTCCTGGAAGCACAAGTAGACATGGGCAGAATGCCTGAAAAAGAGACCTAAATATTAAAATGAGGGATCAAACAAGTGACCAGAATATAATGGCTTGAGTTGGCATTTGGAGTGGACCAAAGACTCTTAAAGCTGTGCTTCACAGGTGCTGTGGTGACCCAGCAGCTCCCAGGACCTTGTATTTTGTTAGAAAGAAGATACTCACGATTGTAGTGACCTTTGCAACCCCATCTGGGCCATGGCTCAGCTCAGTACTGACTCAGAGGGAAAGCAGCTGCCTGTGCTGCTGCTTCCTGAGTGGTAGAAAAGTCTCCAGTGCAAGTAAGAGGAGTTTAACTGGAAGAGTTAAAGAGTTATTTTAACAAGAGGGACTGCCCAGGAGTGAGTGCAATTCTATGTGGAAAGTTGCACAATGGATTGAATGGTGACAGCTTGAGGTTAGCTAATAGCAACTGAAGTGGTTCATTCTCCGGGGACATGGCTTTGTGCATGCCGCATCACTCCCTGGTTTGCATCAGGGCAGAACATCTGCAAATGTGGCCCAGGCCTTCATCAGAGGCTTTTTGAGGAGGTGACAGGGTCTGTCTGTCACCAGGACTGTATGTGGAGGGATGGAAACTTTGGGAGACTGTGCCCTTGTTCTCCCTTTGGTGCTTACTGGCTAACCCGAGCCTGCCAGGCTGTCAGTGTGAAATCCACTTGAAAAGTAAATCTACAGGAAGAACTCACTTCTTTACAGCAGTAAAAGCAGCAGAGCTCACCTGCTCCAGGGTGTGCATGTAAATGGCCTCCAGATCATTTTTGGTGTCATTTGCTGTCATTTCCACTGTTGTTTTTGTTGCCTGTGAAGGGCAGGAACTAGCATTTGGTAGTGAGAATATCTTTGCTCATAAATCTTCCCTGCTGAATAGAGGAGGAAGGGAAAATCAGTGTTGGCAGCACCAGTGGTGTCACTTTGTTCCTCATGAAATCACCATGTAAACCTTAAAACCTTTACAGCAGTTGTGTGCATGGTGGGGCTTGCGCCAGGTCTTAGGGCATGTTGACTTAGCCCCACCTGTGGCACGTTGTGCTGTGTAACAGGGAAGATGTACTTGCACCCTCTGTTCTGCTTTTCCATCCACACATTACCCTGTAGTAACATTACCCTGAGCCTACTGTGACAGCATGGTGGTGAGAAGGACAAGGAGAGCATCTGGGAGGTGATTTGAGCACACAGAGCATTAGAGACCTGCAGTGTGTTGCTTGCTTGAAGTTCTGTATAATCAGAGTCAATGAGCCTTGAAGGTCTTCTGGTTTTCTTCCTGCTCCTTAAGCTGTGAGTCCAAACAGCAAATTGAAAGTATTCCTGCAAGCAAAAAATGTAAAAGGCAAAAAATAAACCAGGTGTCTTATGTGAGTTAGTGTTACTGCATGATGCCCTGCAGAAGGAGAAGTAGGAAATGCTAGGCAGGAATAGGAAGTACACTGGTAAAGCAGTAATAGGCCTGTATTTTTAACCCTATTTAAATACACACTCTACAAAACTGGTGCAGTCTCACACAGGGCCAAAAGCTGAGGCAGAAGGCCAGCCTACAGCAGAAAATGCATGTGGTTTAGCCTGTCCTCCTGTGCAGACTGTAACAGAGCTGCATATTGCACCATCTCACCAAGCTGAGCCTGGGTTGCTGAAAAGGGCAACAACTGCTGGAGTGTTTACAATTAGGAGCCTAATTTAAGACATTCTGAACTGATTCTCAGAGCCTGGATACTAAGCTCTGTTATTCACACCCACCCTTAGAAGATGTCCCTTCTATTTTGAAGTGGAGGCATCTGGAAGAACCATTTGCCTTTGAAAATGTCTTCGTGTGCATGTGTAAAATGGGAGTTTGGCTTGTGGGTGCTGCATCCCTCTAGAGTCAGGGAGGTATAAAGGAATACTTAGGTCTTAGTAGTGGCAGGAACAGCTTTGTCCGGATAAATACCATCAAAGCCAGCCTGATCTTGAACTTGTGGGCTGTAGCTGCTGGGAGTGCCAGCAGTGTGGTGCAGACCTTAGGAAGCTAAGTGAGCAGACAGTCCAACCTGAGAGCCAGACTGATTTACTGAGAGTAGTAAATCATTGATTTTTGTCTGAGCAGTACCTGGCATTATCTGCTGCTGTACAGCTTTATTTTTCCACCTTTCAGTTAAAATGTATTTGTGGTATTACAGTATCATACAATGTAATGAAAAATGTATTTATATTTACACTACATTAAGATGTAGCTAGTGACAACTCAATCAAGAAGCCTAGAAGAAAACAAAGCTGAGGTGATAGGGTAGTCAAGAAAACCCTTTGCTCTTAGACCCTGTACGCTGGGACTACTTAATGATGTTACTAATGTGTGATTATAAGGTAGCTCTTAGATGAGGGCTGACACCGTGGTCATAGAGCCATTGTCCTCTGTTTCAGTGGGAAAAAGCAATTGATAGTGCTCCCACCACCTCAGTCTTCACCAGGCCTGTCATTGATTCAGGGTTTTGTCAGTGATGTTGCATGTGATTTTATACCTGCACTGAAGAAAGTGCTATGAGTTATATTTAGTCTTCTCCGAGGTCTTATCCTTTGGGGCTTTTATCCAAAACCCATTAAAGTCTTTGCACTGACATAACAGGCTTGGGACCAGATCTTCAGGGATCCTTACAGCATTAAGTCTGCGGTTTGTTTGGTTTTCATTTGTCTGATCAATAAAAGGGCTGCCAGGGCACTGCTTGGCAGGAGGCAGGTAACTGGGAGGAAACGTTTGCATTGCTCACAGGGTGCGAGGGATGGATTTTATTCCATTCAGCTCCCAATCTGCTGTATAGAATCATAGAATTGTTTAGGTTGGAAGAGACCTTTAAGATCATCAAATCCAACTGTTAGCCCAGCACTGCCAAGTCCACCACTAAACCATGTCACTAAGAGTCACATCTACACGTCTCTTACAGGGATGGTGACTCAACTGCAAAGTCTGTCTCTGAATAAGTTTTGCTTCAGATCTTACATCCGTTTAGACTCCTTAAACCGAGTCTGTGTGCTCACTAATGGGTCAGCAATTGCTTATTTGCATGATTAGGTATCATCACACCAGCAGCCCTTTTGTGGAAGCTGCTGATAGTTTCACAACAGAAGTGTGCCCATGCTTTGAATTTGTACCTTGCTCTTACATGGAGGGAGGACTTATAAAGGAAGTCTTTAAATGTTAGGGAAAGCCCTGAAGCTTCACGTGTTGCTATGGACAGGCTGGCAGGACTTGGGGTCTGCCATGGAGCTGCAGATCCTCACTTTCTTGGCTCGCCCTCTCTAGCTGGAGAGGGTGGCAGATCAGTGGTGACCTTCAGGAACTTCTCAGCTGTGAAGACAAGCCCCATGTTGTGTCACCCAAGGGTGAGGGAAAGGGTCAGGCTGCTACAGGAAGGGCAGGAGGAAGGAGAAGGGTGAAAGGAGGCAGGGACTGGGATTGGGAGCTGGAAGAGCAGCTTAATTTCATTTCTAATCATCAGTCTCTAGCTTCCAAGTATAAAGGTTGGGGTTACGGATACTGCTGGGGAAAACTCAGGAGTCCCAGGCTGTCCATGGCTCCTTTTCTGTGCAGAGCTGAAAAATCATGGAAAAATAACGAACCAAAGCAGTGATTCAAACGAGAAGTCTGGATAAATTTAGCTCAAATATTCTTGGTATGTTTGTGGTCGCTGTGGAAATTACATCACTGCTTGTTTAAATGATCAGAATATCACTTGGAAAACTGGCATGGCTACCCAAGGAGAGCTCAAAATGAAATCTTTTCAAAGCATAGATGTCTTTCTAATTGTTTCACCTGCAGTTAGTTGGTTTTGGGGTGGTTTTATTCCCGTCTGGGTTAAGGAGTGTTTTGACTAGAGGTTAGTGCAGCTTAATTGAAAAGCCACAAAGTTTAGTGCTGATATACTCTGAAGTGTGATTATCTTCACATAAAAATTCTGTCTGGGGACTCAGATTCAAAAAGAGTGCTGGTAATTGCTGAAGACAAGACCTCCTCCAGAATCTGCCTGCTCCTCTTTCTGTTTTGCACATCAAAGAGCCTTTGAAAATGCTTTTATTTTTGCATTAAACAGGAACCTTCTCTTTTTTTCGGTAACACTAATGGACAGGATCCCTTTTCAGATCATCTGTAGCTTGGAAAACAAAACAGTCTGGCTCCTTAAAAAGTCCAGCTCCTTAATTGGGCTTGTTTTCATGGTCACAATTCTCCAATGTTCTGCACCTTGAACGTTTCACACTGGTGTGGTTTCAGCCCAGCTGGCAGCTAAGGACCACTCAACTCCTTGCTCACTCCACCCCTACAGAGAAAATGAACTCTATCCCAGCTGAAACGAGGGCACACATGATGGCAGGGTGGGAATAAAAGCTGTCAAATCAAGGTTATTTGCATGGATTGGGCCAGGTTCTCATGTGCAGTGGGTCAGAGTTCATTATAGGTTGATGGGAGGGGGGTGAAATGTGATTGCTTAAGCTTGCTGTCTCTGCCTTGGAGCAGGTATCTGAAAATGCTGTGGGCTGTAATAGGCTCACAGCATATGCCTTTGTTTGAACATAGCATTCTCCTGAGCAGAATCCTTGTTCTCCTTCCACTGAAATGAATGCTGATATTTCCAGACATTAGGAAGACCAAAGGAAAGTATCTCCCCCTTTTCCCTGTTTGCAAATGCAGACGTTTGCTGCATGTAGGTTTCATCACAAGTGAAGGAAGGTTTTCATTTCTTTGGTAGCCCCCATTAAAGCTTTGCCAGCACATTACTGTGTGGCCTGATTCATGACCAGCACTGTCTTGGCCAACAGCAGAGGTCTTTTTGTCAGGCTTTCTCTTCTGCTCCAGACGCAACTGTTGAGGTAATCTTCCCTCTGAGATATTCTGTCCTGGAAACCGGCATCTCAGTAGATCTACTTTCATGGAAGCTGGTGGAAGTGCTCACATTGAGTTCAGTAGAAGCTGGAGTGGAGCCTCTCTCTCTCTCTCCCCTGTTTTGTTGGGGTTTTATTTTCTCTTCCAGACTATTGTGTTCATCTCTTTCCTCTGATGCTCCTGTCAGCTCTGCAGTTCCCTTGGCTTTGCTGTTGCCAAATTGGCTGTTCAGCTTCCTTGATGCCAACCATATCCAGTATCTTAATTGCATTTTCTTTTCTCCTGCATGCAACACATGTACCTAAACTAATCTAGAGTTGTTGTTGTCTTGGTGATAAATGAGAAGTGGGGATAGCAAAGGGTAAAGTATTCTATTTAGCAGACTGTTAAAGCTCATTGATCTTTGTCTAACATGTACTAAGCTTGCATTTTGCTGTGTGGCACCCCCTCAAATCTCTTGAAGAGCTTTTTCTCTTAGATGTGTCTGCTTTTTCCTAGATCTATCAGTTTGTTTAACAAAAGATACTCTCTACAGACTTCCCTTAAAGTAGCCTGTGAAGCTGTTATCATCTCATGTGTTAGTGCTTGGTAACTGGGTAACTTGGTCTGCACATGTATAACTTGGGAGCACAGGCTGTAGGTTTGGAAGGAGTGTGTGGGTCAGTATGCCAGTGTCACACTCCTAAGCCTTATTCAAGGCCTGTTTTAAGCAAGTCAACTTGTCTGTTCCTTCTGCTTTTCTAGAAGACTGTTCCTCATTTCTCCAACACTTCAAACTTTCTTCTAACTGGCAGCCAAAATGTGTTCATACCCTGCACATAAATAACTCTTCTCCTTCCCTGGTGTCTCCCTCTCCATGTATTTATAGACAGTACTCCCATCTCCACCCAGCCTTCATTTTTCTAGGCTTTTTTTGTCTGTAGTATTGTAATTAGACTATTGCTTTGATTCTTTTCCACCTCTTCCAGATTCTCTTAATGTTCTTTGAACACAATAAACTGGACTTCTGCAAGGTATTTTACATCTTTTTAATGTAGCTTTCCCCTTTTTTCCCTCCTCTCTGGTTGGCCTTTCCAAAACCTTCATATGTCCAGGATCTGCCAGACCTGCCATCAAAGGTGGCAGCAGCTACCCAGGACCCCTGCCATGTGATGGACAGATGGAGAACTGGGCTTGCTGCTATGGCCCAAGAGGACATGGTGGAGCAGTTCTTGAACTTCATCTTACCACTTTAAGCAGGTTTCTCTGAAAGCCCCACTGAGGCTTGTCTTTCCCAGTAGCATCCATGGAGTTTCATGGGGATAGAGAGGCAGATGTTGGCTGCTTCTGTGCTATTATTTTTGACCAGCAGTTGGGTTGGAGTGTCTTGAATGGGTTTTCCATTTAGGAGGGTGTTTACACGTGTTATTGAAGTGAAACATAAGCTTAGGAGCTGCTTTTCTCAACTCAGACAAGCTGTGAAATCGCTGAATGTGTCTTTGATAGAGCCAGTAGAAGACTTGGACTCGGAAGAGACCTAGGCAGAGACCTTGGGCCTGTCCTCCCCTCACACGTACACAGGGAGTCTCTCCCTGAACTCTTCCAGATGCAGGCTCCCAGAGCTGGGGCTAAAAGCATTTGCTTCTTTCTAAAGCTAGCTTTAAATAGATGTCTAAGGAGTACATAGCAGAAAGTGGCTGGCCATGACACGGTGCTTCCCCAATGTGAATAATTGACTTTTGGTTTAGAAGGATGTTAAGCAAATTATTTCTTTGAAAGAGAGGAAATTAGTGATGTGTAATTTTTTTTTCCTTCTGATGAAAGCTTGAACATTAAGGAAAAGTTTCCAAAGAAACCAAAGTTAGCCATGAAATTCTTGTTTTATGGTGTTTCAAATGAAATCCAATCTTGGTTTGGTTTCATGGCTATAACGCTTGATGCAGTTGGATGGGAATGGTCTCACTAGAGACATCTTTCATCATTTCATAATCCTCTTTCCAGGCATGCCTGGAAATGGGCATAAAGAAAACCCAGAAGCGTTGTCATACTTCTGCATGCTTAATGTATATATTCCAATTTAGAATCTGGAAAGCCAGAGTGGCATCTCTGGCTTTGCCTGCAAAAGCAGCTTTCTGAATGATTCAAGCTGTAGGATTGGAACCAAATCACTGAGGCCGAAAGACAAAAATAGAAACTTTCACTTGGAGCTGAGTCATTCGTATTTTTGATGCAGCAATTGGCTCTCTGGCCATTTGGAGCAATCTTGGTTCCCTCAATCTCATTCTCTTAGGGGTGGAAGTGAACACCCTCAATGTTCTCTGTGGGCTTTGCTGATCTGTTGCACCCAAAAGAGGGCACTACTGGGGGCATCCCCCTTCTCTGTGAGAGCCAGCCTTTGCCCTGTGCTTGCAGGAGGTCATCCCTGTCCCATTCCTTCTCTGCACTGTGTCTACTAGGGGTGATGAGACGATCTGACCACTGAGAAATGCATTGTGGCCTCTGCTCTGAGTGCTCCTATGGTTCAAAAGGGATGAAAATGTACACGTGAAGCTGCTTAGGCCTGTCACTTTTACTTGGTGGAGGGCGTAAAACCATCACTGTTGTCACCAACAGCAGTTCAGTTCATAGCACTAGTAAGCTAGAGAGGGCAGGGTTAGCGAGCGGCTGCCTGCTTGTGTTCTGTACTCAGCCACTGGGTGGGAAGTGGAAAGGCGAAGAGAGAAGAGGAGGAGGAGGAGGAGGCAGCAACCCTATGTTTGCTGTCGCTGCTGCCATTTGGGATATGGTGGTTGCCTTGGTGTTATCTCCTGCAGCTAAGGAAACTATAAATGGAGAGGGGGCAGCTAAAGGTGGGATGGGGAGCAATGAGAGCCTTATGTGCTGCATGCACAGCCAGACAGGGATTTGTGTGGGGTTTATCAGCACACAAGAGGCTGGCTGCAGCACCTGGAGCCCATGGTGCTGATGGGGTGCCTTTGCTCTGATTCTGTGGTGAAAGTTACATGCCTCCTGCCCCTCTTCCTTCAGATATAGCTCAGGGCAACAGAGGTGGTGTATGCACTTAAAAACAATCGTTGGGGAGCACCATGTCTAAGGCAGAGCTGTCCTTTTGCAGAATGCAAGAGAAGAGCCATATCCCAGGGCCATTTTCCCTTGGTAGCCGCAAGTACAGTTAGTGACCCCAGACTTATTTTTCCAAAGTGATCTGCACGCTGACATGATGGGTTTGCTCTGACTCGTATTCCAGTGTGTGCACTCTCTAACCTCATTGCAGTGATGGCTGTGTGTAGCCTCCTTTGTACTTCAGCAAAGTAAGAATAACCAGCTTAGTTTCATTTTAACTTCTTGGACAATACAAGTAATTTCCAGAGTCCCAGGGATCTGGGAGGCACACACACAGATGCAGCAGCCTGCTCAGATCTGGTAGAGCTTTTCAGCCCTGGCTCAATGCTCACCATGGCAGAAGGACAGACAGCTTCACACAGCCATCCAGGCATCAGTCATACTGCCCACTAAAGACTGCTGAGTCTTGGTGCTGCCTCTATTTAAGGCTTTTCTGTCCCCTCTTCCCCCATTGTCCTGGATGATGGAGAAATGATTGTGGAAGTGTGGAGCTAAAGCCTTTGGAAGCGTCTGATTTTCATAATTCAGTTCTGGAACCCCTTAAAAAGGCAGGAGTCCAGAGCTCTTTTCCATCTGGGACTTAATATTTTCCTTTCAGGTTTGCATTAGCAAATGCTTTTTTCCTTGCAGGTTAGGAGTGTTTCTAAATAGAAAATTCCCAGTGGCTCTGGTGACAACTGGTCACTTTGCATGGCTGTACCTAAAACTGTCAGAATGCCCTTTACAGGATCCTAAATGCTTGCTGGAAGATGTTCAGTGCAGATGAGCACTTGGTGTGCGTGGTACTGGCATGCAAAGGACTTAAAAATAAGTCCAGATTATGCCGTAAGAAGTGAAAAAGATCCCTTCAGTCCTGGAGTTTTGTCTTTGAAACATTCTTCTGTGTTTCAGATCTGGTCTTTTGTGGGGTTATTAAGTTTCCTTCTGGGGCAGCGAGCATTGATTATAAACAGTGTTGTAGATGCGGGTGTCTTTTGTACTCAGTGTGTCATCTTTTCCACTGCCTAGGCAGGCAGATCTTGGTGTGGAGCCGCTCCTTTAATTAGCTGAAATAATAGATGTTTGGGTGAAATGAAACCACAGAAAATAAGCAGACGAAGCCTGTGGAGGGTTCCTGCTGTCCTGGGAAGCTGGCATGTCTCACTTGTTGTGAAGAGAGATTAATCAGGGTCAGAGGGACATGGCCCAATTCTGGTGTAGTTTCTCTAGCGGCGGTGCTGAATTTCCCATATAAACCATCTCGGTTGGATTTACCATACCTTTCTCTCCTTGCTTTCTCACAGTGGGGTTTATAAGTGGTTCTGACCAGTTTTGAATCCTTCCAGGTACATCTCACAGCAGAATTGCTTGAGCCATAGGTATTTTGCCTAAATCTGAGAACAAGGTGAAATAGATGATAGGCTTCCTACTGCAGGACCCTCCTTTGAAGGGTTCTGGGCTGGTTTTCTTATTAAAGAACCCAGGATTTTCTTTTTTCTTCCAGTCTTGGGAGGGGAATTCTTTTTCAGTATCTCAAAGATTTCCAGAGGATTGAAACATTTTTCTTACCCAGCTATGTGGGAAGCGCAATGTAGGACAGATCCATCATCCTTTGAAATCACTGGAGGCTTCCTCTTGGCTGTTGTTCAGCTTATTAGTCCGAAGTTTCTCAAAGCAACAGAAGATACATGGGTCTGTTACAGAAAAAACATGGCTTTCTGTTAATTTTGCAAACCAGGTGGCCAAAGCTTCTCTAAGGTGGTATTGGAAAATATTCAGCAACACTTGGGGAGTTTTTAAGCATTTTGGGGTGGTAGGCTTTAAATATTCAACATATCTTAAACCTCATCTCTGTCCCATTTTTTATTTGCTTTGTGGCAGCACTCAGGAGTCAAAATGCAGAAGATTAAGCTGGTAAAGGTTAGCTGTAGCCATCTGGGGCTGCTGAGGAATTAATGTCTGAGCTCAGCCCAGAGGGGCAGCCTCCCTGCCCACCCCCATCCCCAGATCCTCTCTGAACCAGAGGCTTGGATTTCGCTGTAATGGGCCATGGAGATGAAAATAACTGTCAAGGCTCAAATGCAGTAGTTCATTCAGACAAAGCAGCAGCCAGGCAGCCAAAAGGCATTACATCCAGTGGCCGCTGGAAGAGCTGCTTGTGCAGAAGCAGAGGTGGGTGACAAACAGTCCAAGGAATTAATAGCTTAATTGAGCATCACTGAATGGGATGCTGTGTTAAAGTCATCGTCTTGATTTGTTCCTGTCTCTGGAAATACCTGCACACATTATGACAAGGTCAGTAGCAGTTTTAAAGTTTTATTATTACTGTAATTCTGTTTTGGAGCAAGTTAGCTTTCTGCCCTAATTTATCCTGCATTAAGCATCTCATACCTTTCTCTGCTAAATAAAAATACCCTTGTTAGTTGCCAGAGAACTCCTGCTTTATCAAAGGGACTAAGGTAACATGTACAAACTGTGAGTTAATGTGTCAGAGAGACGAATGCAGTGGTTTGGGATATAAAGGTAGTAATCATCTCTACAGTATCTACAGGGTGCTGTTTTGTTGTGCAGCCATTTGCTGATTCACAGCATTGACCTGCAAACCCTCACCTTGTTACTGAAGAAGGCACACTGTCAGTTTAGAGATTTCAGTTTGGTTTTTCTTCACTTGCTATAATAACAAGGCCTGAGACAGAGTGTAACTACAGATATCTCTGAAATTCTCATTATATCCTTTATTAATGATAAGACTTGTTTTGTTTCTCTTAGCTGGGCCAGCAGTCTGTTGCTCTTTACTCTTGTAACCTTTGAATGGCAATAAAATAACACTGCTTTGTTTCACTGGTAACCTCTGTTTCCATTTGAATATATTTTAGGAGAAAATGAGTCTTGCCCATAGTTTTTTTCAAAGGCTGTTAATGCAAAGCCAAACTTAAGGCATTTCCAACGTATAAAACATTGAAATCTAAGTGGGAAATATTTCCAGAGTTTGGTGTTTCTAGTAGCCTTTTATTACAGGAATATCCAAGAAGTACTGCTAGAGTATCATAACTTGCTGTGCTGTTTTGCATGTAGCAATATGCACTGTCAAACAGTAACACAGACCCTCCTGTGCAAAGTGCAGAAGCCAGTTCCTAAATTCATGCAATCTAAGAATTAAAGCACTTTGTTACCTCCAGGCTCAGATGCACAGCATGTTGCATGGTAGACAGATATTCAGTATTATTCAGCTCCAGTATTGCTCTCATATCGTGTTGTTCAAGGCTGTATGCAAGTGAGGTGACCCCATTATGAAAGCCACAAAGAGCTCATGTAAAGAGTGTGAGATTTGTAGTGTTAAAACCATAGGCAGAACTTTGGATTGCAGCCCAGTTTTCTGCTAAAAATGGCTGAAACATGTATTGCCAAAACTTTATTTCCAGCCCACATGAGTGCCAGTACTGATGATAGTTCAGTCATGCAACTTGTAGCAATAACACAGTCTTTAGCCAGTCAAATATAATTTTCCTCATTTTTTTCCCCTGCTGGTTAGTATAAATTAAGCTTGTGAAACACGCTGCTTCCTATTTTCCATCTGTACTTCAGAAGTCAATATATCACTTACTAAGCTACCAGGAAATCTTCTGTGAATTGGGTAATTTGCTTGGCGAGATGCTTAGCTTTGCCATGGGTGGCTTCTGTGGTTTTGAGGAGTTTAGGAATGGATAGTCCACCTTTCCTCGTTTAACCTTTGCAATCTCAACTTAACTTTGACAAAAACATGTGAGTCCAGCAGTTGGTTCAGGGCAGGCTTTTTTATCTCTCTGTAGCTCATCAGTTTTGCTCTTTTCAGGCTTGTAATTACTTCAATCTCAAAGTGTTCTTTATGCTGAAGACCTTTGGTGGCTTTTTTCCTCAGGTCTTAGGCAGGAGGTCAGTTTACTCTGCAGAATGCGATCATAGGGAGAGGTTTTGATGACAGGTAAGAAACTTGAATAATGAGCAACGTAATCTTTCTGCCAGAATATTTAAATGGAAATAGATTGCTTTCAAGCAGTAGAATTGTTCAGGTCTCCTAGATCCAATGAAGTTTTTATTGATTCCTGTTTGATGGATGTTTAAATGTTCAAAAGTTCGGCAGCTTTGGTTAATTCAATAAAAATTTGCCTAAGACAAGATTAAAATTGAGTTTAAGGACTAAAATTAACCCCAATGACTCTGATTAAACTGCCAGCTAATTCTGGGAGCATGCGAACTCCATGAAGCCAGCTGTTTGTAACTTTCCCATTCCTGGAGAGCCCAGAAGTCTGCAGCTAACATATATGAATAGACTGCGATGGTTGATGGCCAGCCCATGTTCTCCAGATGGTGATGATAGTAGCAATGGTTGTAACTGAGCCATTACACTACAAAGGACTGTTGAGGGGGCCAAAACTGTAAGAGGAAGCATGACACATTAGCTAAGTAGTTTTGTGAAGTAGTCATTTGTTAAAACACAGAAGCGGTTTTGGCATTTGGGTCTGGCTTGTGGAGTTCCTGCTTTCCTCAGTAACAACATTGTGGTCCTCCTTGTGCTGCCTGGCCAACTGATTTGGTATTCCTCCCTGCACAGTGGGGCAGTTCCAGTAGGAGAGGTGGAAAATGCTCCTGTAAGGAGAGCTCTGGTGTGCAGTGCATGAGAGGTTGGCTGGAGAGGTCTCTAATTACATGAGGAAGTGACACCAGCATCTCCCAGATCCCGAATGAATCCGTGACCACAAGATACTTGTCCCCCCACCTTCCCTGGCCATGGTTTAATAAGAAGGAAGAAAGATGGCCCTGCTCTGTTCTTGGCAGAAAGATGGCAGAATGTGCAGAATGGCTGCATATGTGGGGTCATGAGTGATAGCCCTCAAAATCAGGATTGAGGCTGGAAGGAAGTAAAATTTGTCCCTCCTTTCAGCATTTCTTTGGGAACAAGACTAAAGTTGCTGTGCTCTGTCAGCCCCAATTTGCAACGCTTCCTGCTCAGCTTTCCAGCTGTTTTGTATCTCTGATGTGAGACATTTTTTCCTTCAAGGGGATTTCCAGTGCTTCTCTCTAGGTTCAGGATTTCATCACAGGACACTGAGCACAGGGAGGCTGGATGTTCCAGTAACTAGTGTTTGCTTGGATCTGTGCTTCAGACTGGAGAACTATTTTGCTTTAATGTTCTCTCTTCTGCCACCTTTTAAACAGTTACTTGCCAAAGAATCATTTGCATTTCCTACCTTTGGTGTCCATTCAAAAGAGAATTAAATCATATGCAATATTCTTAGCGATCCCTTACAGTGTGTAGTCTGCTCTAAAAGACTGGACCAATGGATGAATTTCTTTTCCCATGTACCCCCTAAAACTGTGGTATTATGAAGGCACTGCACCTATTAATGTGAGCTCTAAGACGCTCTTTATTATACTGTAGTGTAACACCACATTCATCTGCCTTGATTTCTTTTGCTCGTCCTTTACACGCTGTGCATCATCTGAGAAAGGTTATTGATGTGGGCACATTTTTAATGGCACGAATCTCTGGAGCCATCTCCAATGTCTGAGTGATTTGAGCTTCATTTAAATAATTGATGAGAAGCGTTAGTCAGAATCTGTTGGTGATTCAGACTGCATTATTCAAAGATATTTACTGACAGTTATAGATTGATCCAAATTTACTTCTTTTTCCAGGCTGCACTAAACTAGGCTGTGTATGACATAGCTGTCTACTGAAAAAAGAATAATCCTTGTTAACATATATGAAAATCTGTGGATTTAAGGGCTTTATTTAACCAGTTGCAAATAGCAATAATAATAATGTCTTAGCAGGGAAAAAGTGAGTAGGAAACGGTTTCTTTTCAAGTGAAAAGCGCTTCTTTTCTCTGCCTTGCATGTTGTTCAGGAGTGGACCTGAGCATCTCACTCATAACTTAGGGGCTTTCCTGCAGCTTTCCCTGGCCTGGTAGCTGGGGGTGGGTGGATGTAAGACTCTTCATCTTCACCACAAGCATCTTCTCTAATGGCTTGTGGGTTTTAAGCTTTGACATGTAAAAGCTCTTGTGGCTCCTAAGAGCATTTTAAGAAAGAAAGTCTAGCCTAGGAGATTCTCCATGATTGATCACTGGGCACCTTGAATAATCTCCTTTTACTCTCTTTCACAGAGTAAAAATATTCTCAATTTCTTTTCTTTCACGTTCGTTGAGGTGTATAAACCTCTGCTTGAAAGTGCCGGAGAAGGACAGTGGGGTTCTATTAGGCTGTTGTCAGGAGGTGAAGTGTGACTGAAGTGAAGTTAATGCCAGAATTGCTTTGCAGGTCATGCAGGCTCCTTCTGCTTTAGAAGTGCTGCAGCTCTCATGAAAGCTCTTCCCTTCTCTGGTTCCTGCAGCAGGAGGTTGAGCGTGGTGGGCTGCTGAAGAGCCTACGTGTCTGTGTGTGTGAGCTTTCATGCTGTGCTTTGGAAACCACCTCTGGGAGCAATTGGGGAACTCGCTGTCCCTGTTAGTTTCATGTCCCTGTTGGAAAGTACTTTACCATGTTACCACTTTCTTTTATCAGGCAAACAAGTGTTCAGGTTTCTCATTTTTTGTTGGTACTTGTGTGCAGTAAATATTCCACTGAAAATAATTCACCCCCTTTTTTTGTTGCCAGGGTGCAGTGATGTTGCGGCTGTACATGAGTAATGAGCAGATACTTCTTCACCCCTCTTTTCAATCTCTACTGCAGGAACTGTGGACATGGGTGGCAAACAGTCCACAGTTGGTGGAGTCTCCGTCATTCAGACACCTGTGACAGAAAGCATTCAGGATGCTTACAAAGCTGGAGACACCAGTAAGGCCCAAGAGCTGATTAAATTGTCGTGTGAGGAGGCTGCACTGCAAGTGGAAAAGGTAGGGTTAGGTTACTGCTCTTTCTCAAACTGTGTTGGGAAAGAAACCAATATGCCAAACCGCTGTCTTCCATCATTTCTCATGCAGAAAATCCATTCAGGTATATATGTTATGTTGGTACTGGAGGGTCCCATGCATAGCTGCTTGTGTCAGAAACACATGGTCAGAGACAGTATTTGCCCTTGAAAGCACTGATCAGAGAAAGCAGTGATCGGAAAGCACTGCTCACTGATCAGAGATAGACCCCAGGGAACAGTGTATTTAGGAACAGGAGGCTGTGCCAAGAGGGGTGCTGGTGCTGTGGCCACAAAAACAGGGAAATACATAAAAAGGAAGCAGTTCATAGCCTTAGCAAAAAATGTGTTCCCCCATCAGTGGGAAGATGGTTAGTGGCCTCCTGGGAAGTTTTTCCTGCTTGTGTTTGGAACTATATTCTCTGCACCAGGTTCTGCCTTTAGAGCCCTCCCTTTGAGCCTACTCTTTATGATTATAATGGCTACTAGTGCTTATGACATTCTCAGTTACAGTGGCTATGCATTTACATGGGCACAAATAGATATATAGCTCTTGAAATGCTCTCTTCCTCTGCCCACTCCCTTTACAGAAAATGTATTTTGCTGTATTTTCTTTGCCAGTGTCAGCTTTTAGGTATTGCAGCAGCATATGGAGATCTGCAGGCGGTGAGGTATTTACTGAAGGAAGCGTTAGTGGTGTTACCAACAGAACCTAATGATGACAACGCAGCTGTGGTGGCTGCATACTTTGGACACAAGGATATTGTGAAGGAGCTGCTGGATTCCTTGCATGGTAAGCCTGTTGGGTTGCCTCTGCCTTTCCTCAAGCTTGTTGGTAGCTCTGTGTTGTAGCTTCAAGCAGGCATTTGTTTTTTCATGTTCCTTGAAAGGGGAGGGACTAAGCCCTGGGAAAGTGCGAGGAGGGATGTAATCTCTGCTGTGTTTGAAGGAAACTTCCCCTGTGGGGGAAAAAACACATGCATAAAAATATTCCCTGTTTGCAAATTGGAAGGGAAGGAAGATGCCATGGAGACAGTTCATTCCCATCAGCCTGCACAGCTGGGCAACATCCCAGACCCAACAGAGAAATCAAGGGATTTCAGGAAGCAGCAGCATCCCACTCTGCTGATCCAGCAGACACAGTGGTGCTGGGAGTAAGAATGCAGCATGACTGTCTGGCTGGTAACAGTTTGGGTGCACAGCTGGCAATGTGCTGCATGCTCTCTTGTTGGCATCGACTGTGAGGGGAATTCCTTCTTTAGAATAATAATATTTTAATTAAATGTTATTATACGTTATTTTATAGCAGAACAGAGGCATTTTTAGATCTGGACATAATTCTTAGAGCAGCTGTGAGGGCAGAGGGAAGAGCATTGCTCTGAGTCAGGACCAGGAACTGTGTTTGGGTGCCCTGTTGCTCTCTTGATGTAGGACATGGCACCTGCTTCTTACTGGGACTCTCTATGGATTCAGGATCTGTTGGTCCTGCACAGCAGCCAGAGCAAAATGCTGTCTTGACCTCAGACCAACTCTAACAGCTAAGCTAAGCCTCTGCAATATTTGACCTGAATATAGCTCTAGCTCCTCACTGGAGTTATGTGCTTGCCAGTGTTCTCAATGAGAACAGGAATTACCTGTTGGGAAACCTGCTTATTCAGTGCTCTTAAACTGTTAGAGCACTAATAAGGGAAGAAACTTTCCAGTTTGGGGATGCAATTAAATGTAATATTTCCTTCAGCCAGAAAGGAGGCTGAACAGCAGTGGGTTTGTAACCTAGTAGCAAAAATTGTATTAATATAGCGCTCTCAGTAATGAAAAGTGGCTTAAATGGTTTCTGGAAACTTAGCTCAGCTTAGAACTGACCAAATTCCCTTCAACTCTTGCTTCAAGGGATCAAGGGAGGTGCTCTATCCAAACAGCAGCTTTCAGAAGTTTTTATGCAGGACTTTCTATTCATTTCCCTGGGAAGTTATATAGAAACCAATCCCAGGGCTTAGGAATAACTTGCATTAATTTGCAGTTTGGCTGATGCAGAGATCCTCTCTGGCTCAGTGTGAGCTTCTTGTGGCTTACAGCTGATGTGGAGCCTGTTTTTGGTAGCATGAGGGTGAGTGATTAAGTCAGGTTGTTATGAGCACAAAGAGCGATGTAATTTCCACATAAAGGAACTGCAAAACCACCCCCAAAAGCTGGCATGTAAACTTGGAGTTGTGGATGTTTCTGGGAGCATTGCAAAGGGGTTGTGAATTGGTAAAGTAGATGGAGGTGATACTGTGCATAAGGGAAGATTGGAGGACTGCTTATTGTTAGCAGAAATAGTCCTGTCATGGGCAGTTAGTTACATGCACAGAATTATGTACACCTAGAGGAGAACAGTGTTCTACTGATAAAACATTAATTCAGCAAAATAAGCAGTTTGGGGATGACTAAAACATTAGCGAATTCATGCAGAAATCAGGACATGGTACTTTGGTTTTTAGCCTTAAATGGCATTTGTCTAATGTCTAACTAATGAATTGGTAGGAAAGGAGTCACCCAAAATGAAGTAGTCCAAGGGGAAATGAATCTTTTTTTGTGGGAGATGCTAGGGTGCAGTGGAAATCTGCTCCTTAGTCCTCAGGGGCTTTACCCTGCTCCCCTTGCACAGCCATTTGTGGATGACTCTTGTGCATCACAGCCTGCTGCCATCAACCAAGTCAAATGCTGTCTCTTTTCAGTAGGTCCTAGTACTTGCCAACAACTCTTGAACTGGATGCTGGCCATAGCCTGCCAGCAGGGACATTTGGACATAGTGAAACTCCTAATTCGTGCATACAGTGCTGACCCAGAGAGCTGTGCAGTCAGGAAGAATGAGTTCCCAGTTCTTATCCGGTTGCCCCTCTATGCTGCTATAAAGGCAGGTATGTATGTGCGTGCTTCAAAACTTCCTTTTCTGCAATGCTTTTTGAAGAATGGGCTGAGTTGTTCACATCTAGGAAGGGGTTAGTGTGGGCTGGCTTGTCTGGAATTGTCTTGGTTTTCCAGTGGGATAAATGAAATAAAATCAGCTCTGAATCTTTTGACTTAGCCAGATTTAAGTCAGGGCCTTCTTAAGTTACATTACTGTAAATACTGAGGGGCTGAACTTTCCTCTGTAAACTCCTGGAGAAGAGACCCCTCGAAAATAGAAACTTTGCAAGTAAAAGTATGGTGATGGACACTCTGGCAAACATGCTTGATTTAGGCTGAATAATTTACATTTCAAATCACAGCTGTGTGTATAGATTAATAAGATGGGGAAAGAGAAAAAAGAGCAAGGCTGGGCCAGTGCTTTCACATACTCTCTTTGCTGTCTCACTTTGACCAAAGTAAATCCTATCATTGGAGGAAACAGCCTTTAGAAAGTTCAGTTTCCTTTCTGCACACCCCGTGGCTTTTTTTCAGAAGTGGTTATTTCCCAGGATTTCTGTTCAGCTCCTTGTTGGTTCATTTACATGAGAAGAAGAGAACAGACAATCTGCTTTTCTCTAAAGGGAATGAAGATGTAGCCGTGTTTTTATTACGGAATGGAGCTTTCTTTTGTTCCTACATCCTGATGGACAGTCCCGAATCCAGCAAACACCTTCTGAGGAAGTATTTCATTGAGACGAGCCCACTACCAGGTAGTGCTCCAGCAAAAACAGTAAGTAGCCATTTATCTGTCTGAAGAGATGTTGTTTTAAAGGAGTATCATATTAATAATTGATATTTGGGTACCATGTGGCTGGTGATTCTTCTCAGCCAAGAGCCTTGTGGTTTGCTGCCCATTAAGAGAGCAAGCTGTGAAAGTGGCTTTCATGCCAGCATTGAGCTGCAAGGTGTAATGGCATCATTGTGCAAGACACTGTGTGTGGCAGCTTCCACTTGGCAATTTTACTGTCAGTGTGTGAACCAGGTATATGTTGTGGAAAGGAAACATGGACTTTGTGCTCAGAGTCTTCCAGAGAAATAAGCACTGCCACAGGCTTCCTCTGTGACTCTAGGATAATCACTTCATTTAGGTTTCTGCTGTGGATTCTGGTTGCAAGGTAATGCCACAAGCACAGTGCAGAGCTGAACGTGTAAACCCTTCTCTTCCCCTGCATCAGATAGCTCAGGTACAGCATGCACAAATAGGCTTATGTGGCTTTTTGTTAACACGGAACATGAGTAGAGCAAGCTGACATCTGCTCAAAATACCTTCCCTACTTCAGATCCCCATCAGTAAAAGCTGGCTGGTAGCCTTTACTGTCACTTGCTTAGGGCAGATCCAGCTTTCTGGAGCAGTGTGGGGGGGATCGTGTGTGATCACATCATTAGTTGAGCTGAGCTTGTGCAACACAAATGGTTTTTGATGGGAAACCAAGGCCAACTAAAAGCAATTTGAAGCCTTTTTAGGCTGGCAAGACCTCTGTTAGCTACTCAGCCACTTAAAGCCTTCTGACAATTTTGGTAATTCATTTGCATCTCTGTTTCTTCCACTGTAAAGTGGGGAGATTTAAACTGCTCGCATCTTACAGCTGTTAGAAGGTTTAATACATGATGAAGGTACTTCGAGATCTACACATGAGTGTCACTGTTTTCACACAGGGTATTATTACATCTCATGATTATCACATTTCTTTATATAACTAAGCTATGTTCTTCATTGTCTTAATCTCTATTATCCTAGTGTCCTTTTTTCAGGGCTGAAAAATGTCTCAGCACACACAGCTAGTGCTTTATAGGGAAGCATACAGTATTTCATATTATTTCTACTCTTATCCAGCTATTTAGTTATCAGGCATTTTCTGGTTTTCCCCTCTGTCTGTAATTAACTGACATTAAATAGGAGCATCAGAGCCCTGCGCTTTCAATGGTTTTCATTAGGTCATAAAAATTTTGCAGTGAAAAATTGTGAGGGATTTTTTGATCAAGGCTCTTTCTGCATGAATCTCATTACCGGTTGGGTATCTCTTTGCTTGGCTCGTAATATTATGGGGTGTTGATTCTGCTTTGCTGTTAAAGTAAAAATAAGAGAGAGGTTTTCATGGTTTTACAAACTTCCCCATTCTCTGTTTTCCTGCCAAAGTCCTGTCTCGCTGCATTCCTGACAACACTGTGAATGTTAGGCCACATATGTGAGCTTGACTTCATTAGGTTCCATCAGCAGATTTGGAGCCCTCCCTGTGGGATTCTTAGTTTCATTGACAGGCAAGTGATAGGAAGCTAAGTCCTAGATGTTTCTGGATAAGAGTTGATGGAACTACATGCCTTCTAGAAGGAAAAAAAAAAGTCCAACTAACTGGATAATTCAACTTGAATAAACTTGGAATAAATGTCTGAGTCACAGGGAAGAGGTCTGTTTTCCATGTGAACTTGCTGGCAATATTTAACCTAGCTGCTGTAAAAATGACTCAGCTTTGCTGTTGTCACACCCTGAGTGAAGAAGAGAGCAGCCTTGAAACATCAGCTAAACTGCCAGAAAGGTCTGGACTAAAAAACAAGGGAAGAAAAGACCCAGAAACTTGACTTTGATTCTTTTAGTAGCTGTTTATTTTAATATGTTTGCTTATTTAATGCATTCCCTTTGAATTCATTTTGGCAGACTGCACCAAATGTGGGAAGGTTTGTCCTAGTTTGTCTGCAGAGCTCAGATCCCTGGGAAGTGACAGCCACATACCCTGATAAGATTTTAAAAGACAACTTTGTGGCAGCTGCAAACAAACTTCCTCGGTGCTTTCTTCATATCTCATGAGGTTCATGAATGCAAGTCTGCTTGTGTGAGTGCTGTGATGCATTTTGCACTGGGAGGAAGCAAAAAGCATCATGCAGAGGCTGTGATATGCATGGCAGGCAGCTGGGTGTCAGACAGTCTCTCCTCTTGAACAGGGCAGACCGAGCACAGACCATTTCAGAAAGAGTCCAGAACTTCAAAAGGCTTTGTCCCTTCTGTGCTATCTGTGAGTGAAAACACTGCACAGTTGATCTCCAGTTGATTTCACAGCAGTGAATGCTACCAGCTATGCGTAAAATGTGGTTGGAGAGCTCGGTTTAGTGCCACACCTCGCAGGCAGTGATTGCACTCTGCAGTGCTGCCCTTGCTGACACACAAGGAATCACATCTCATTTTTCTAATACCTGTTTCTCCTTTTCTTTCTTTCCTTTCTGGCATAAATTTATCCCCACAGCAAATCACTGGCTTGCTAAAGAGAGGAAGTGCTCCTTTTTTCACAGGAACAGGTAACTAATGCCAGAAAGAACCCCTATAGTAAAGTGGCTGGGTATAGATTCCAGACTTTGATAGGTGTCACCACCATGGAGATCCATGTAACTTTCCAGTGTGTGTGGTGTGAGAGAGATTTGTTTTTTCCCATTACAGACCAGGAAAGAGGAAATGTTTTGCGAAGAATTTAATGCAAAAGCATACAAAGATCTGTGTGTGTGTTTGTGTGTGTGATCCACCTCTGATTTCTTTAATCACTGCCTAGCTATCTCAGTTACAGTGAAGATATCTGCAGCAGTTCCTCTCAAGAGTCTCAGCAGCTTTACTGGTGGAGGAATTAGATCACCATCCTCAGAATATCCCATCTAATAAGTGAGGTTCTATCGGGGCATGTCACGTCATTTAGGAGAAATGCACAGCAGCCTTTTCAATCACCTTACCAAGTGGTCTCAAACCTAAGTAAATGGCTTTCATATTTATAGTTCATCATTTGCCCAAGAGCAGCATGGTTTCTTGCCTCTGCACAATTTCCAGTCCCTGTCTCCCTCAGTTCCATTTAGTTTTCAGGACTTGTATTGAGAAATCCTTTGTTTGGCAGGAGAGAGGAGTCCACAGAGGCACAGAGGTTTTCCTTGCCTCTGAAGAGCAATAAGCTGCCCAGTGTCAGGCTGTGCCCAGGAGCTAACAGCCTCTGAACGCTGTCTCTCACCAAGCCCTTCAGCCAGTGCCAAATAGAGAAGGGCTGAGCTTCTGGGCTCTGTGAGTTCAGCATCATAGACCTTTGGCATCAAAGAAACAGGATTTTCTGGGAAGGTAGTGGAGATGATTAAATATGAGCTGGGGAGGAAATCCCTTTTCTTCGTGGCATTGCTATCAGGGTTTCTTTCACTTAATTACATTTTCACTGCAGAGCCAAGTAAATCCCTCAGATAGCTCCACTAACATAGGGTAACTAGCACCAAGATGAGTTTGGTCCACTGTCTCTCATCAGATGAAGGGGCTTGGCTGGTGCTGGAGTTTGCAGCACTCAAAAGGGACTCTGTTAGTCCTTGGCTGTAGATGGGGAGGAGGACAGAGTGCAAGGCACTTACTGGTGAGATTCCCAAAGCTGCCTGGGAGATGGGGACACCTACCCTGCAGCATTCAGTGCCAGTGTTGGATTTCATAATCTTGTCTGTGGTTTTAGAAGTCACTATCCGAATGCTTCAGGTATCTTTTCTATCACATTAAATACCCTGGGGCCATGGCTCTGCATTTTTGAGGTAAATGATACACAGCAATCTAAATGCAAAATAGAGATGAGTATCAGTCTGAAATGGGAAACAGCAGAGATGCAGGGTCCTGCTTGCACTCGCTGAAAGCTACAGATATTATTACTGCATTGGTAGGTGTGCTCAAGGACAAGCACTTAGAAACAGTGAAGGAGCTGAGGGAGGGGATAAGCGCCATCGGTTCTTTTTTTCTAATTCTTTTTAATTGCAGCTTTGTTTGGTGCAGTTTAATTAAGCTGGAAGAGAAAGGAGGGACTTGGAGTCTATAGTGCATTTTCACTCCTTCCAGGGCAGATGGACTGTCAAACAGAGTCTGGGTAGGCTGAGACAGTGATTGGTGTCACACAGGAGATCAGGGGCTCTGGGGTATGAATTCAGGATCTCAAGCACAAGATCCTGCTTTCTCCTGTGAGGAGGAAACCAAATGAGCAAGCCCTCTCTCCAGGTCTTTGTTTCCATCACTGCCTGTATAGTTTTATGCATCCTCGGTGTGGCTGAAGGACCATAGACTTGTCCTCTGGACCTGCTGCCTTAAAGCTTGGGGTTTCCCCTATTCATTCTGATGAATAACCCCTCTTCCCCCATTTTGCCCGAGTCTCAGCATAGCTTTTGGAAAAAATTGGCATTCCTGGAAAGCAATGAGCAGGAGAAACTACTTATTGCAAGACAAGTTTAGTTGTTAAAATGGCTGATTCCCTCTTAAAACATTTCTCATATCTAGGCAGACTGTGCTTGCATTATACTTTCAGTAGCTGGATCTTTGTTATAGCTTGTTATACCTTTGTCTTCCAGCCTGAAGAGGCCGTTCCAATTAAAAATCTACATGGAGCATGAGTGGTTGGGGATTGGGCCCCTTTTTAACTCTTTCTTAGGCCATGGGATTTGTGGTATGTGGTTTTGCTAATGCAGAACATGGGATTTTACCCAGCGCTGTCAGAGTGATGGTTTTGTTTCTGTATGAGCAGAAGCCATGATGTAGATTTAATTGTCTTGACATAAAGAGGCTGTTGCTGGCATCACTGTAAACCACAATATGGTATAAATGACATCAGTAAGAGAATTTCATTGCTGATTAAACTGTATTTCTACCCGGGGGCAATTTTAGCTCATCTAGGATGGAGCTACAGTGATGCTGCTGCCCTCCTCTGCCCAGCTATGTGCTCCTTCCTCCTCTTGTGTGCCGTTTTAAGTCAGTTTTTGGTGGCCTCGGCAGGGAGCTAAACCAGTTGAAAATTCTCCCTCTAAAATAGAGTTATTGTTATAGGATAGGATAGTGACCTGAAAGTGTGTGTAAGCAGCCAGGCAGGTACCAATACTACTTGAGGATTTCGTTTCCAATGTAGAGCTGGTTTTCTGTGTTATTTGGATTTAGGGATCTGGTTCCTATTATGAGCTCTTGAGGCAATTCAGGAAAACAGAAGAAAATGATCAGGTGTCTCAGCACAAATAGGCTCTTCTCCACTGAGGTTTCCTTATGCTGGGAAGATCTCCCAGTCCCTTAGCATCAGCGCCACATCCCTACTTCTCTCTTGAAGTGTGGGATAGCTAGGGATGGAAAGGGAATCTGACCCATGTATTTATACTCTCTGTTACCTTAACTCACAACTATTGCTGTAAACAATGGTGTAAACATCTCTTGGGCTGTTACAGGTGACAGAAAATGACAGAAAACTACATAGAGAATGAACCCAAGAGTTTGTAAGCAGGAAGCTCTTAAATATGCAGGCTTGGAAAATCTAGCAGTAGAGCAGAGTATGTTCAGTGCCAGTATGAAAGCTTTGCAGTGTAACTCCCATTAGTACTGTATATTTAGCTGTAGCAGTGGATACTCTGCTTAATTTGATTTCTCGTTGCTGCCGGCTTTCTGTGTTTTATGTAGATGCATTATGGAGTGGAGCATTAGAAAAACAGGCTCTCTGTCTTGGTTTCCTCAGTTGATGCAACGGGCATAATATTTCCATTCCTCTTTGTAACGCTGTCTTGAGGCTTCACTAGTGAACATTTGAAGAGCATTATGTCTACACTAAGTACAACTACTGTCAGTTTCTACAAAGTGCAACTGTTTGTGCTTACCCTTTATTCCATTCTCCTAGACATTCAAACTGTGTGATCTACATTATTTGGAATTCTGAATCTCAAATACGTATTTAAAATAAACCTTTGTTTCCCTTTTCTTTCTCTCCATTCCCAAAATATATTCCTTTTAACTTTAAATTTGGGGTTAAAAGTAGTAAGTACTGGGCATGGAAAGCAAACTAAATTGCTGTCGGGTCCTTGCTGCCTCCTGGTGGAGAAGTTAGGATCACTTCATTTAAGCTGTTTTTGGGATGAATTAAGTCAAAACCACTGAGGTTGTGAAAACATTTTGGGGCTAACATTTAAAAAATATGTATTTTGGACCGTAGATCCCATTGGAACACAATGAAGTGATCTTGAAAATGAAGCCTTGGGTTGTTTACTTGCATTAATGACCCTTACGTGTTCATGTTTTCTTCTGTCCAAGCTGGAGCCTGAAACAAGAGTTATGCCTTTCACAACAGCTTCTGTTGTTCTTCCAAAAGAGGATAAAGAGACTTCCTCATCTTACTGTCAAAAGCAGCAGAACATTATCTAGAAGGGTGGCAACTGCCCAAATCATGTGTCTCAACTGAAATATGTTTGTAAATGATACTGAGCAAATTTCCAGTGTTTAGAAATGGTTTACAAGAGGGTGTTTGCCTTTCCTTGCCTTTCCCAGATGTTTCTTTGCAAAACCTGAACCTTCCCCAGAATGGTTTGGCTACTTGTTGGAAGGTTTAGGATGGAAGAGCAGTGCTTGGGCATATGTTGATTATTCCAGCAGCAGGCCTCCTCCTAGGAAGTCATTACCACACTCAGCAGATCTGTCCCTGTCCTCTCTACAGATGCACAAGCAATGATCTTTGCTTTGAGGGTGTCAGAGCACGGGAACAGGCTGCCCAGAGAGGTTGTGGAATCTCCTTCTGTGTAGGTATTCAAAACCTGCCTGGAGGTGATGCTGTGCAACCTGCTCTAGGTGAACCTGCTTTAGTAGTGGGGTTGGACTACATGATCTCTAGAGGTCTCTTCCAACCCCAACCATTCTTTGCTTCTGTGATCTGTAAGTATTTCAGAAGCTGACTGCTCCACAGGGGTTTTTCTGGACCTTCCTGTCCTCTGTTGGTGCTCAGAGTCCCCTGGAGATCTGAGCAGCAATACAGACCATGTCCAAGAGACAGAGTGGGGTTCAGGCTGTGGAGTCTGGGTTTAAGGTGGTTTCCATGATCTGTCTGTATTGTGCTGCTGGTGTAGGGTGTGAATGCATGTTGTGGGGCTGGGAGCCCAGCCCCATGGAAACTCACTGCACATTGTTGGATGAACAGCCCATTAGAGTCTGTCCAGTTCTCATAGGAGAGTCTGGTTTCAGGCAGCTCACTGCTGGTGGGACACACTGGGGCTGGGGCATGGACTAGTAAAGAAGTCCAGGCCCCCTGCTTGTGCTTGCTCATGGTCTTTGGAGTGAGATCATGGAGCAGCTATATGGTGGAGGCTGCTGATGCCCAGGCATGATTTCATCTCTGAGTCAGTGTAATTCCTAGAAGCAGATTGGAAAGTGAGCAAAATGTTTATGGTCTGTGCTCTGATCTGCCAGATTCCCAGTGGTGTAACACTGGCCGAGAGCAACTGGGGTTTTACTAATGTGGTTTTTCTCTTTCTTTCATACATACAGGTTTTGTGTGTGAACTGGTCAAACCTCAAACTGCCCTGGGTGGATCTGGACTGGCTGATTGATATATCCTGTCAGATAACTGAGCTTGATCTCTCTGCCAACTGCCTGGTCTCCCTTCCATCCGTGATCCCATGGGGCCTGATAAACCTCAGGAAGCTCAGCCTGGCTGACAACCAGCTCACAGAGTTACCCAGCATCCAGTCATCCGATGAAATCATATGTACAAGGTGTGTGTGCTTGATGCCTACAGCAAACTGAACCTGTGCAGAGAGTAGATGTAAATGAGTCAGTTGTGCTTGTGTGACACTGCATAAGTGAAGGGCTTATGCAGGAGCTTCTTGGTTTATTTTCTGTCTGCTGCAAGATTTAACTTAAGATTTGCCCTTTTGCATTCTCACTGTTTCCAAGTTGTAGGGACTTTTATTGCTGTACTGTTTCATGTTGCTTCTGCTTTTCTGCAGTTCTGGTGAGCCCCACTCCTCTAAGTCTAAGCCCTGAGCTGGCTCAGATTGACATTTGCTGACTGGTGTCAATTATCTGACCTGCTGCCTATCCAGACCACTTCCGTCTGCTCCCTGGAAGGGTTAATTTTCTAAATAGTGGTTTTTGCTTTGCCTTGTGAGAGTACATTCCAGCTGCTTTTATTCAGATCTAAATCTGGCCTGCTAAAATAGATGTCTATGGCAACAGGAGTCTTTGCTAGCATTTTATTGATGCCTGACTGAGTATCTTCTGTATTCACAGGTTACTTGAGGTCGATGTATCCAGCAACAGGCTCTCTACTCTCCCTTCTGGATTCCTACATCTTAAAAACCTTAGAAAACTCGTCGCTTCCAAAAACTATATGGAGAAGTTATTTGATGAGGAAAACAGTATGTACAGCCCAGTGTTATGCGTACATTTCAAGCCCAGGTCTGTAAGGGAGACCCCCAAACTGTTACCCCTGAACTGTCAGTAATGACTGAAAGACAGTGTTAGCTAGGGATGCTTAGCATCTCTCAGTCCTTTGTCCAAAGTACATGAAAAGGCCTGGTTGTGTTTTAGCACTCATGAAATCCTTTTGCTCTTATCTAACAAGTACACAGCGTCTTGCTGGATCAGATTGCTTACACCAAGTCCACAATGTTTTGTGTTTTCTAGCAACTAATTGGATTGGGTTAAGGAAGCTGCAGGAGTTTGACGTCTCTGACAACAGGTTGGTGGAACTTCCAACGGTTTTTCTATACTGCTTCAAGTCCCTAAACATACTGAATGTTTCCAGAAATCAGCTGAAAGTGTTTCCAGATCCCTGGGCCTGCCCCTTGGTAAGTGAAACAGCTCTGACAGAGTCAGAGGCTGAAAAAGCTGTTGAAACAATGCAGAAACTGTACTGTGATGCTTAAAAAGCCATCAGATATCTTAGGCTGAAAAGCTGCTCTGGTTCTGAGTGTCCCTGCCTGATTCAGTTTATGGGGCTCAGATGAAGTCTTTCTGAGGTTCTGCCCTGTTCTCACCCTGTTGATAGAATTGGTGGAAAACTTCTATAAACGTGTCTTATATGGATGTATTAATTTTCTTTACAGTTTATATGAGCAGAATTATTATGTAGGGTAATTTTATGTAACACTAAACTGTTCCATAACATTTTATGTTATGGAACCTTCATTCAAAGTTAGCTGCTCAAACCCATGGCTGACAAGGGCATCTATAAATTCACCCATCTCTGTGACTTTATTCCCCATTATTACAGGGATAGCAGGAGGACAGTGTACTTTGCTGAAGTGTTTGCTAGTGGTTGAAAAGCAAATGGGGATAACTTTCAAACTAACTTTCTTTGCCCACCAAAGAATTTGTCTATCGAGTGAATCTCCTCAGCAAATCCTATGGACCTGCATGCACGATAATTTATCTACATCAAAACATCTAAACAGATCACCTAGAATGAATGTATGAATGCCTTAAACATGTGACACCTGTTCTACCTCATTATTTAAAGAGATTATTACTCCTCTAAGTTTTCTTTTCTTTTATGTTTTCCAGAAATGTTGTAAAGCATCTAGAAACTCACTGGAATTCCTGCCTGATGCATTGACTGTGTTCTGGAAAAATCACCTCAGAGAAGTGGATTTTTCTGAGAACTCACTAAAAGAAGTGCCACCAGGACTCTTCCAGCTTGAAGTAAGTGTCATTTCTTTCTACTTCGCAGTGCTTAATACCTGCTCAGACCTCGAAGTCATAGCAGTGGCTGCCTGATGAAGGTAGGAAACTACCTGCTGTTTTAAGTTGGTGAAGACAGCAATTGCACAGAGTCTCTGAGCAGCCTGTAACCCCCTGAATGACCACATTCAGACCCTTGTCCAATGTGGTATGGTATCTAGCTTCTGAGAACTCTCCGGATGTCTTTGGTTTTCAGATTTTGGGAGCATAGTTTGGAAGACAACCACTGCATTGTAGCTGCAAGCTCCAGCTACTTGAAATATAGATGTACTCAAGTGTGCTCACAAATAATTGTGTTTTTTCTTAATCTGGAACTCCAATGTTGTGTAATTATAGATAGATGAATCTTCCTATGTTGAATATAGTATGTTTGAACGCCCTAGATGATGCTAGTTGGCATCTCTAAGCTTGTAGATTAAATAATTCTTGCCAGTGGGCACCAGAGATCCATAGTTTTACTTCCAAATTCTTCCTAATTTGTGGCTTTGCATAGTTTCAACATGAAACCAACCAGAACTTGGGGGTTTCCTCCAAGCTTCCCTTCCAGATTGTGAAACTCAGGGCCATGGAGACAGAAATAGAGGTAAATCTTTGTGCAGAAGCTTTATGATTTTCACTGATGGCTTCTGTGGGGGGAATGCAAAAGTGATGGCTTATATCCGTGTCCAGTTTGGATCTCTGCTGCGAAGTTGCCTCGTGTTTCTGCCTGGAATAAGAGGCTGAGAGTTGTTTGCTCCACAGTTCCTTTTAGTGATCCCTGCAGACATGGCTTTGCTTTCTGGTAACCATTTGTTTTCAGTTGGCATTTCTCTTGAAGTAGAATGTATCTTATGAGCTGTTGTCTCCCAAACTTGTCCTTTTCTGAATGCATTAAAAGAAAGCCTAGTGGGTAGGAGCTACCATGACAGATATTAAACACTAGATGGTGCTTCAAGGGCATATTTCCTTGGGTGCCACTGCTCGGAAGCTGCAGAGGGATGTGAAGGCACCAGTACAGGGTGTCATAGAAGATCTCAGTGCAATCTTTGCTGATGGTCTCTCATCAAAGTTATCTTTGAAGCTTTGGCTCTCTTCAATAGTGCCATTCTCTTCCTTCTCCAGAATTACAGTCATGAAAGAGCCCTAGCCAGTTGAAAGTCACTGATTTTCCCCCTCTGGAGCAGGGACATTACGTGTCATCTCACCAGCCTCTCAGCTATTCTGGAGTGTGGCCTTTGTCAGAGCTTGGGAGGGACATGTAACATGGACACAGTTGACTGCAAATGAAGCACCCCAGCTAGACCACACAGAACAAAGTTGGTGCCAGTTCTGGAACGTGTAATCTCCCCTTCCTCCCACCTTCTGTTCAGGGATATTTCAGGGGAGAAGTCTGAAGCACTGTCATTGAACAGCCCCATACTGACACTGGAGAGAGCTTGACACCAGACGCCAAGAGAGGACTGGAGGGGTCTTCCTTTCAGTGGGAGGTTTGAGCCAGTGGAAGACTGATGATGCTAAAAGCATTGGCTGTCAAGATTCAGGTGGCAGGGAGGGTTTTACAGTTTACCCTGTTTTCCAGCCTTTCCTCTAGTGGTTCATTCTCTGTATCTGCAGTTTGACATTTTGCTTTACCTTGCCCACGTCTCACCAAGGCCCAGTGCTGCCCCTCTCTTATCACTAGAGGGAGCGTTTTGCATGGTAACGGCCATTCCAGCAACTGCTGGTTGACCATGGCTGATGTCACATGGATAACTCATCTTTTTCCAATCTGAGAAAAGGGGAGGAAGGCCAGCAGACTGGCTTAGTGAGACATTATTAATCCTGGTTGATGAAAAGGGGCATAAACCTTTTATATTATGTGGAGCACATAAAACATTTAACACACTTGAAGCTGAAGACTCTGCTGGTAAAGCATGATTTCCATGGGGTATAATTCACTAATATGACTGTACTTGTGGCACGAGATAATTCAGCTGATGTTCTGTTTATCTCAGTTTTCATGGGGTGGTGGATGGGGAGGGACGACGGGGAGATGGACTTGCAGAATATGCCTAGTTGGAAGACTGTTTTTTAGGGGGAAAATGGATTTTCAACCAAATGAAAATGATCATTTGAGCCTCAGTGTTATTTTTAAGGGTAGATGGAAGAGCATCAAATTTAAAAAGCTGGATGGGAACTGCATTTTTTTCTTTTCTATTTCAGTTAAGTTTAAAGGAGAGCTTGTGATTAACCTTATTCATGGCATTTGCAGCTGAGTCCTATCTGTATGACATTAACTGTGTGGTGTTCATCAGCTTCAGTGCTTGTATTTAAAATCTCTCTCTAGTGTGAGGAAAACAAAAAGTAGATTGGTAAACTGTCTAAAGTGAGCAACCTGCTCTAGTGGAAGGTGTCTCTGCCCATTCCAGGGGGTTGGCAGTAGATGAGCTTTAAGGTCCCTTCCAACACAAACCATTCTATGATTGTATGAAATAGGGCAAAGTTAATATAAAACCTTTCCATTTTAGTAGACATGTAATAACAAAGCAATTACAAATTTTCCTTGTGTGAGGTAGTTCATGTTTTGCACAGTGACTTTATGCATACTTAATGGGTATAAGCCCACTCTGACACACACATATATAAGACTTCTTATTCATATGTGGCATACTGTGTAGGTAAATCACACTGTTCTTTTCCATTTGGAAAGGTTTCCTCACTAAAAGTCGAATGTCCTCTTAAGATGGGTAGTTTCCAATTGCATCTGTCAGCAAGTAGACTAATAATCTCCCCGAACTAATAGTGTTGCTTCATGCAGAAAATATACTTGCTGAAAACACGAAGGAAATGTTTGCATGCTAGGCAGCATGGACAGGATGTTCTGATGAATAAAATGTACTTTTCTTCATGTTTCTGTCATTTAGTAGCCATGTTAAAAAACCTCTTTCTTTGCATCTGGTGGACTCTGACTTCTAACTGTAGGCTATTCTTCTTTTAGGCTTTGGTGTCCCTGAAGCTGCTGGGAAATCAGTTAGTTACATTGCCTTCACAAGATAAGTGGAATTGCAAACAACTTAAATCACTGGATCTTTCAAAAAACCAACTTGGGAAGTAAGTGTTTCTTTCAAATTTTGTCTGAGAAAACAAAAGCTGGAGAAATAACAGCAAACCCAATCCCTGGTGTAATACAAAGGGTGTCCCTAGTGAATTAATTACCTGCAGAGCAGGCATTGATATCCACATACCATGTCTCCAAGTACATTGTGTGTCTGTGACAGTGATGAATTATCCTTTACTGATTCTTTAGGCATTTAGCACACTGTATCATTTATTAAGTGGATAGATTACTGGTAATGGCAGTTCAATTTCAGAGCATGTAGAAATGTCTTTAACCCAGGGTGTCAATCAGCACGACAAATACCAGTTTGTGGGAGTATATGTTAACCGTAAAGCATCTGCTGGACTGCAGTTTGTAATGTGGGAGTATTGTTTTGGAGAAAATTAAAGATCTTTGGTTTTGAAATGGAAGTGTAACCAGCTGCAAGTTCATAGAGATGATTTCCAACCAAAACAATTCTATCATTCTATGATTCTAAGACTGATGTTAATAAGGAAATCCATTAAAAGAGTTATAGTGCTCTTGTGTTTAGAAATTACAGTAGGGATGTTTAACATAGGGTTAAAGGTCCCTTAGCTTCTCCAGAACTGCATTGAATTGTGTCATACTTGTATCTTCTCATTTGGGTGCCTGACAGGCAAAGGTTCTGGAGTCCTTATGAGTTGCTGTGTCAGTTGCAAAAGACAATTTACTGGTTTTTGAATGTCTTGGTGCATTTCCAGAGTCCTGTTGTTGGGTCACCTTGTCAGAGGCTCTCTGGTGAGAGCAGGGAATGGCAGCAGGTCGGTTCTCCAGTGCGTCTCATGAAGCTTGTTCAATTTGCTGTTTGACAGACTACTTAACCTTGACACCCATAAAGCTGGGGGTCAAGTGCTCTCACCCTGGGAGCTGAAAACACTGCCTTGCCAAGCTCTGTTAATTTGGCAGAAGAAAACTATTGGGCCTGGACAAGTGTTGGTGGAGTCTAGCCGTGTGACTGCACAGCGGGTTTCAATCCCATCTCTCAAAAGCAGACAGGAACCTGTAAAAGCTGTGCTGTGAATCCCACAGCCTTGAGTGGGGTCAGACTGCACTGCGTAGTGTCCTGGGCATGAAGCTCCAGGCCAGTTCTCAACATGTCACCATTTTATTTGACCTGCAGGAGTGATGAGGGATTCAAAACCAAGCGGATTCCCTTTTTCACCACGAAGAACAGGGTGCGCGGTGGCCCAGAGGCAGGTAAGGCACAGGGGGAAGCAACTGCTGAGAACGCCAGGCAAGCTGTGAAGCAGCGGGGATCTGTGGAGCTTGGCTGGAGGGAAATCAGTGTAAATTCATCTGTGATTTCAAGTGCAACAGCATTTAAATTGAGAGGAAATACATTTAGATTAAATGTTTCAAAAGAAACAGTGCAGCTGGTTGTTACCATTGACATAGAAAGATGAAGAATGAGTGAAACCTGTTTCTTTCACTGAGCTTTTATGCTTTTCATGAAGGTTATTCCTTTTAGGCAGAGTACTGACTGGTGTGTTGAAAGGAAATTAACCCATAATTAGTGTTATTACTCTTAGGATTGTTCCTGCTGCTGAATTTGTAAAAAGCATGTTTTCCCCTGTCGTTGTGATTTGCACCCCCAGCGTGAGGCAGAGCAGAAGAGATGTTCTGGATCCATGCACATGAAATCCTACAGAGAACAAAGGGATATCTGCAGATATTTGCACTCCTTCCTGCTCTCTGTGGGCTTCATCTGCATTTTTGTTTGTTTGTTTTGTTTTAAAGCTCTTGGAGAGCTTTCTCTTTCTCTGCTGCCTTGAAGAATGACTTGCTCTAAAGCATTCTTTACAAATCGTAGAGTGGAACAGAGCTGGCGTCTTCGTGACGCACATCCAAGCAGCCCTCGGCTGCCTGCAGGAGGGAGAGGCTCTCCTGCAGCAAATGCTTTCCTCTGTTCCCCTGGAAATTGTGGTCTCAGGTCAATGCGAACACGTAAAACTGGTAAATGCACAAAGTACAGCCATAGCTTTAGGTTAGGACTGGAGGTCAGAGGCTCGTTTTTCTGCTCTGGGAAGTAGAGGCTGCTGGGCAGCAAGTCCTGTGTGTGCACCCTAAGGAGGAGAAAGGATTGGTCTGCACTGTTTTGCAAGTAGGAAATGGAAATAGAAATGCTGTGGCATTGGTGAAATCCTGAACGTGGAAGAATTAGAAAAAAGAGTCCGAACCTTGTGAGTCTGTGGAGACCATCATATCCTCAGAGCTTCTCCATGAAGTGCTACAGCAGCATTTCCCAATGAGGAGAGAAGGGCGGGAGCATTGGCAAAGGCAGATGAAACCAGCTAGAACAGTGAATTGCTGCTAATGGAAATTTCTCCATGCTGCAAACCCAGCATAACCCCTCTACGTAAAGGAGGAGAGCACGGACTCTGCATTAGTACTGCTTGAAATGGCCCTGGTGCACCTTCAAGCTGCCTGCGGTTGCCTCAGGAGGGCACGGAGTAGCCCACCTGGCTGGTGCCATGGTTGAACAGCCAGAGAGAAAGAGCAAAGCCAGCTCTTCTTTTTCCCTCTCTGTTCCTCTGCCAAGTATAGCTTGGTGAGACTAGAGGATGTGGCCAAGAATTTAAAGAACATCAAGAGAAAACAGAAGCTGAAGTACATCAGCTGCTCACAGAAGTCTCCAAGCGAGGTGGGGGGCAGGTTTTCATCTGATTTTACCAACAAAGCTGTTTACTTAAGTCTAGATTATTTAAAGAGAATAATTTATGGATGCTCACTATATTTGATTGATAAATCCCAGAATAACTTCTTGCACACGCACATGGGGTTGATGGCGTTTACTCATCCAAAAATATATTTTCAAGATGGGATTTGTTTAAATTTTTCTGCAGTTCTTTAAAAGAAAATTTGAGCTGAAGCCAGAGAAATCATAAATAACTCATGAATAAATAATTACAATTCATAAACACCTCGAGCTTGCTTCCAATATAGAACACTCCTTTCTGCATGGGACTCTGGTGAATAGAATATTGCCACTATTTTAGGAGCCTACGTGTCCAAGAGGACTAAATCTGTCTGTGCCTAGGTGCATACTGAAAAGGAACAATGAAAAGTTTAAGTCCAGCGATGAGCCAGACAGGAAGTGAATTGAATCCATGAATGGGCCTGCTGTTCTCCTAAAATAATCCCAAAGATGATTTTCTTATTGCAAGCCTCAAAGGAGGACTGTGACACCCTGCCCACAGCAGACAGTCCTCTCACGTACATAAAACACCCCTGCAGACAGTAGGGTTCTATTACTTCTTTTCTGATCATAGCTCGGGCTCTAAATGCTGTTAATATTAGAAGCGGGGGATTTTTTCCTGGGAAAACCTCTTCCATTTCCTTTCTATTTTTCCCTTTTCAGCTAAGTCTAATAACAGTTCCTCAAGTCTTCTCTGTAAGGGAAGATCTTGGTGGAAGTGCAACTGTCCTATCCTTGAGGAAGGACGTGTCTCACATCAATAAAAGCGCCACTGCTTTCATTGACCGCGGAGGCAGCAGATGGAGGTGGTTGTACTTTCCTAATCAGAGACTCAGAATCTGTTTGTCCTTGTGTGGCCTAGTTTTTCCTTGAGTTCAGGATGCTGCTTGGCGGATAGATGTGACACTCTTAAGACAGCAACACAATTCATGGCAGCTTTTCATGCCACTATCCCAGGAGTAATTTGTGGAGTGAAATGATGCTCTTTGGAACCAGCTGAATTTCCCTTTGTTTGAACCTCTCAAACAGCAGCAACTCAGCCATGCAGTCACTGCTATTACTGCTTGGGTGGCTCCCAAAATATGCTGGTTACTGTTCAGATACATGGGAAATCTGAAGAACCCTGAGATCTTGCAGCCTGAGACAACAGAGGGGCAAATGGGAACAGTGTTTTAGATGCATAGGTTGGCAGTCTGTAAGCTGCAGTTTGGGTTTTCTTCTCTGTTGTTATTGACTTCAATCCACCATAAATTGCTCCAGGATGTGACATGGGGGCCTGAACATAAATTCTGACTGGCTTCTGGCTTTTGTCAGGCAACATGGGGAAAAACATGTTGAGAACCAGTGGCGCCCTTGGTATGCCCTTTCACTGCCAGCTGTTAGGCTGGAATAGGGGCAGTTCACAAGGTATTACGAGCTATTCAACAGCAAGAAATATAATGCCACTCATCCTCTGACATATAGTCATGTTGGCGGGCCTAGAGTTCCTCCCTCAGTAACCCAGAAGTCCTGGAGACTGTCACTTCCCAACACATGCATCACCATGGCTTTAAAAATGTGAGATGTGGGGCATCAGTGTTTGATTGCCATTGAAGGCTGTTTGCTTTTCTGCTGTTGCTTCATGGTGGTTCCTTCCAAGGAACATGACCTCATGTCCTGCCTGCAAAGTTAAGGTGAAGGCTCTTGGTTCAGAGCTTTGGTGACTGTTATGTTTTAAAGGTACAACTTGTTTCCTGTCTTGTTCCAGGTCCTTTTTTGGAATTTCCAGCATTTCTGAGTGATTCTTTGGAAGTCCTTTATCTGAATGACAATCAGCTGGACTCTGTCCCTCCGTCCGTTTGCCTTCTGAAAGGTTTAACAGAACTTTATTTAGGAAAGTAAGTCCATGTCCTGGAAAAGCTGTGCAATATTATTATTTCCATGTTGTTTTAGTGACCAGTCTTTTTTGCGGAGCCCCAGCCCAGATGTCCAGTGCTTTTGAAGTCAGAACGCTGGAAATAGTTAGCCCCTTGTTAAAACTGTGCCCATCATTTGCTTTAGATAAGGAAGAGGCTGGGCTTTTGAATTAAGGAAGATGATCTAATGCTTTGAATGCAGGCCTGGGAATCTAATGTGTCTCTAGTTCATTCTGGCTTTTTTGCTGTCAGCTTCTATAATGTTAGAGTGACTAACTCATCATTTTTGCCCTTATTTCTTCAGCTATCCAGTAAAGATGATTACAGTTGTCTGCCTCAGAGGATAAATTGAGGTTATACATCACTTTTAGAATGGAAATTACTATTAAAGTGCTGAGTAGTCTTATTAAAATGTTAATGGAAGATTTCTGCAAGGAGAGAATAGTGTAATCTGAGAGTCCGTGAGAGCAGCTACTTACACACAAAGCCTGGTTGTTGGTAGATTTATTTGTTTTTGTACAGTAACCCTGGTATCCGAGAGCTTCCTCCAGAGCTTGGGCAGCTGGCTAATCTCTGGCAGCTGGATATCGAGGAACTAAGTATCGGTAACGTTCCTGCAGAGATCAGGAAAGAGGGTAAGGCTGAGCCTATGTGTTCTTTATTAAACAGACTGAACCTATAACGAAAATCACTTCCTCTTTAATGTTCCTAATGACAGTGTGTGCCCAGGCCCTTGTTGTGGGTAACAGGAATTGCACAGGGAAACCTCTTCTGCATATTTGCAAATTTGATAATCGGTGCTAAGCTCTGGCTGTAGGATCAATTTAAGATAGATCACATGTTAAAATTATTACTTACAAATGCAATATTTCATTTGCACTATGCATGCCACATAAATTCCACGGCTTGCTTCCTGACTATGTATATTTTAGGGTATTTAGATGGTCTTTCTAAAGACTGAAGCATTTAGGATCGGCACTCAGAGTCGCATTGAAGTGACTTTATTGTAAACTGCTAGGTTTTTGGATCTATTACAATACTGTCTTCTTTTTTGTGTGTTTTAATAAGAAAATCCTGTGGGAACAAAGTTATTGGGAATTATTCCCTCTCCAGCACACTGTTGAAGCCTAAATCTAATTTTAACTGGAAACATAAAAGTAGAAGGAAAAACTGAGTATTTTCCAATACTAAATTAGTATTTTATGTTTCCTTTCAGCTTCTGAAGCATACGAGCCACAGCATTTGTCTCTTCTTACAGTGCTCCATTGTTGGAGCCCCAGAGCAGTGACCTTTTTCTGGGGTCTCTGTCTCAGGTTTGTCCACTAGAGGTTTCTTTGTTTATTCTCTGGGTTGTCTCAGCCCACAGTGAAACTCAGGGAAAATATTAATTCAGCTGATGTGTCTGCAGCAGTAGGTTTTGTGCAGTCCTGCTCTACATATGTACATTTGTAACTGCGAACCACAGATAAAGCCTGTTCGCTTCCCCCCATAGGCCCTAAAACAGTGCTGGCATACTTACGAGCACAGCTGCGCAAGGCAGAGAAATGTAAGCTGATGAAGATGATCGTCATCGGTCCTCCACGGCAGGGAAAGTCAACGCTGGTGGAGATCCTGCAGACAGGAAAAGTCCCTCAGATGATGCACAGCGATGCCACCATCCGTACAACAAAATGGGAGCTCCCCAAGCCGGTGGGACACAAGGCAAAGGTGAAAAACATTTCAAGATCTTTAGCTCCAGTGGGATGTTTGAGCCCTGCAGTATCCCTTTTGGGCTGAAATTGTCTGTCCCTTTACAGAGAACAGTTTCCATTACCTGTGAGCCAGGTCTTGCAAGTGACACGTTTTTAGACCCATCACAATTCCTCTGTTTCAGTACTAGAGGACAGTTCTGTTTTCCTGAGCACTCAACTTTGTATCCCAAAGAAAGCGAGCCTAAACACTGGCTCTCCCAGCTCGGGTGGTTTTTGGACACTGATTTTGAAAGAATGTCTTAAATCAGCTTCTCTAAAGCAGATTGTCCTTTCATTTGGGGCCAGAAAATGGGACATCACTATCTAAAGCTGGATTCCCTTGATATCAGAACTGTCCTAGATGGGGAGGGTGGGTGGAAGTTAGGATGCCCGACCTCGGGTGTGACCCAGGGAAGTCTAAGGCACACCTCAAACTCCCAAATCTCAGATGGCTCATTCAGGGCATGTGTCAACCCATACTGAACTCATTTGGACTGCACTGAATTCATTCAAGGGTTTGTAGGTAGCCCTGTCCACTGCCTGTGTAGTAACACAGGGATTAGAGCATGCAGAATAGGTCCTGAGGTCTTCTCAGAGCTGAGGGCGTGCAAACGCATTGCTCTCCCTTCACGGATGAGAGCCATGACCACCAGACTGTTCTGGAAGGGGTAGAGGACCCTGCTGAGTTTAGCTATTCTACAGCAAAGAGTGCCAGGCCAGAGACAGAAAGAAACAGAGCAAGCACAGCCTGATTCTTTAAAGAGAAGACTTTGGTGGGAGAAGGGATTTGTTCATTTTGTATTGAAGAGCAATTGAATGAAATAAAAACCTAGACAGCATCAGAGACCTGGAGTGGGACCAAGATGTTGAACAGGCTTTGTCCCTACCTCTGTGTCTCTGTCTTTCCATGCAGGCACCCACAGCTGAAGGTCTTTTGGATGAACAAAGCAGTCCTTGTGCTAATTAGGGTTTGGCTTAAAACAATATGGAAGTTCTTCCAGCTGTTTCTGGAAAACTTCAAACTAGGACTATGCTAGGACATCAGAGCCCTACTGAGATACTTAGCTCCTTGCTGAAATCTCATAGGGTAACTTGTCACATGGGATCAGTCAATACTTGGACCTGGACCAGTAAACAGAGCCCACTTGGTGTTACATGATGCTCTGAGGATGGTGGCCAGAGCAGAGTTTGGTTTTCTTTCATGTCACAGGCTTCTTGCCTCCCAGGGACAAAGGATTTAGAAGCCTGCAAGGTCTGTAGGTGCTTCCTACAGAAGCTGCTGGGAGCCTGAATATCTTTTAAATAGAAAGCCATGCTCCCTCTTAGTGCTGTTGTGTGGGGTGTATGGAGGAATGGGTGCAGAGATACTTGGAAGAGAGCCAGAGCTAGAGATACTTCCATTTACACATTCCCCCAAAATCAGTGAGTCCGCTTTACGGTAGCTGTAATTGTGGCTCATCTCTGGTGTGACACACGTGTCAGAAGCCTCTGAGCAACGTGCAGGAGGCCTTTATGAAAGGCTCAAGAAGTTTCCCATCTCCTAAGCATCTATATTCTCTTTGGCTCAGTTAGGGCTGAGCTCAGTGGAAGTGATTTCAGCGGGGGGTTTCCTGTTCCCCGCAGCAATGGCAGATAAGTAGCTTCAGCAGTCCTGTCGAGTGTGGCAGAGACAAGGATGAAACAGTTTCTATTCCAGATGCAGTGAAATGCAGGGCTCAGAATAAGACCCTTGTTTGTACTGGAGAATCTACAGCATTAACTGGAGATTTACCAGCATCAAGGGCACCTCTATCGTTTTAGCAGCAAGTAATTAGTCTTGATTTCCTGTGGGGAAGTAGTAGCTATGCTTAACAATTGCTTGTTGATTTATCTTTCCTGGAGGCACAATTAGGACATTGAAACCCTTCTTGTGTCATACATTATGCAGGCGTAGGTTTATACTTCAGCTATTATCTCCTTGTGATTTACTGCGACTGTTTGATTTGAACACTCCTCTTTGTCTAAGTAGGTTGATTCAGTGGAGTTCAATGTCTGGGATATCGGAGGCCCAGCGAGCATGTCTACAGTCAATCAGTGTTTCTTCACAGACAAAGCATTGTACATAGTGGTATGGAACTTGGCACTGGGGGAAGAAGCTGTGGCAAACTTACAGTTCTGGTTGCTGAACATCGAGGTAAGAAGTCACTGGTGGACTCCAGGGTATCTGTTTATCAAGTAGTAGCTCAGCACACAGATATGTGATATTACAAATTCTTTTTGGTCTGCTTTTAAAAGCTCTGCAAGCTCTGAATTTTGCATAGCTTTTGGAATTAATTTTCCATTGCGCTGTAGGCGTTTTGCTATATTTAATGGTTTAAATTTATCATTTGCTTTGTTCCCCCTCACACACATCAGAGACTGAAACAAAAGCTGATTTATAAACCCTTGCTAAGTAAGGCTGGACATACTTATTTTGGAATTAGTGTTTGACCACACTGTGCTCCATGGGGGGTTTGAAGCATTTTCTTTCTTCTGTGGGGTTAGACACACATTAGTCTTGAGGTTGTGTTTTTAACACTTTAGATTCAGGTAAGCTGGAGAGTATCTCCCAGACAGCTCTCAGCTGAGACTCAGAGCTACAGTGAGTTCATTTGAGTTGATTTTTATAATACAGTGTTAATAGTTGTTTTATAAATGTTTATTATTTTATATCTGGTTTAATATTACACAAAAATGGGCTCAAAGCAAATGCTGCTCAGAAAAGAAACATCTCAACATTACAGAAATACCAGCATAATGGTCAGCAGCAATTAAACCCCCGAACTAGGTGACAAAGCTGCAATCTGCTGTGGGTGTCAGAGGCTGAAAAGAAGACTGGTGGAAGAAAAATACATCAAGTGCTATTAACTGAGAGAAATCTCAGAAAGATGGTGAGCTGCAGGATACTGGGAGAGCACACCAGGGAAAATCTGTGCATGCCTGCCCTGTGCCTATATTCTTCATTAGCACCAACCAGAATATTTGGCCAAGTGGGCCCTTTTGTCTGACTTGGTACAGCCATCACTCCTATGTCTGCACAGGGTTCAAGTTTGGTGTCATTCAAGTTAGGACATCTCAGTGGGCATCATAAGAGAGAAATGGATTGGCTGCAAATAAGCATGTATTTCTGCATCTGAGTAGTCTTCTGTGGCCAAAGTCATTTGGATCAGCAGGCTGATCCCTGCTTGAGGCTGTGCAATCCCACTGTATTTGGCAGTGCATTCCCTGAAATCTGGATACATTCCAGTGCTGTAAGAGAAACGTGGAAGGGTTGGAAAAAAACAAGAGATCATCTAATCCATTCCTTTGCACTGATTCAGGATTAAGTAGATTGAGACTTTTCTAACAGTTTACCTCTCCTCTCCATATACCTCCAGTGAAAAAGTTTCTATAACTTCCCCTGGTACAGAGTGTAACTAGGCTTTCCCAGGATATCAGATCTTCTGGTTACAGGTTAAGCTAACTTTTCCTTTGTCTGGGTGACAGAGTTGCCATAATTTGGCTGGCTCATAGCACCTTAACACCACATGGCAACTCCCTTTATGTTAAGACCTGATGTAATAAACTCAAACTGACAGTTTCCTGCTCTGCAGTAGCAGCAGATGATTAAGCCATATTCTGCAGGAGAAATTCTGTAATACCCGTATCACTTGTTGCTGTTGTCAAGCTGTCACAACAGGTTGCAGCCATTTTTTATATAAATATATATTCCATTTTATTAATGTGTATGACTACCGCCTCTTAAATATTCTACTTTTCATATGTCCTCACTGAATTTACCATGACATAATCTGGATGAGATCATTGTCAGTGTTTTCCTTTTGCAGGCCAAAGCTCCAAATTCAGTGGTATTAGTGGTTGGAACGCACCTTGATTTAATTGAAACTAAGTTCCGCGTTGAGAGGATAGCAACTCTGAGGGCATACGTCTTGGCTCTCTGCCGGTCTCCCTCTGGATCCAGAGCAACTGGCTTCCCAGATATCACGTTCAAGCACCTGCAGTAAGTACTCGTGCCTTTATGGAGCTCAGTCACTCTGTTTGATGTCACTTTAAACCATTTTGCAATACTCAATCTCCTTGGCAACAGAGCTGATTTAAAGACATGTCAGCATTGCGTTTCATCTATTTTTGACTTGGATAATGTGGTATAATTAGAGAGAAGTTCAATGTTGCTCAGGGGTCTGATCATGGGTCTGAGAGCTGGAAGGTCCAAAGTCATGACCTCAGACCAGCTTGTTTTAGTGCTCCTGCTCCACTTGGCTTTCTCACCATTAAATGGTGATACAGTCTATTAGTCCCAAGGAGAGAAAGTACAGATTGAGTAATTAACACTGCAGAGTTTGAGAGCCTGACTCTTACAGGGTGGGTGCTGTGGCGTTTATTAAGGGGAGACCTCTTGACCTGAGAACACAGCTCACATGGCAGGGCGAGTAGTGGGTCAACCCTCTGAGCCTTCTGACAGTCCAAACCTGTGTCATTTGAGTTCTCAGGATGTGATTAACAGAGGGTGATGCTGTCTGGAAGATCAGTGTCAGGCCATGCAGTCTGATGCTGCTCTCTGCCTTCAGCTGACAGAGAGTGCCCTTGGGGAGAGGAGAAAGGAGCGGATCTGTCAGCCACAGGAGGAATGTGGATGCAGCAGGCTGGCAGCAAGCAGTGTGAAATCACCAATGCCTGGGGCAAAGAGCAGGTGGCAGCTGGCGAGTAAAGAAGGATGCTGCAATGTCCCTAGCGCTTTCCATCTGCTGCCTGGCAAAGTCATCAGGAGACCTCCCACGATCCGTTCTGCAGGCGCAGGCTCTGTGTCGGGCATCCCAGCTGGCTCTTTCCTGTTAGGAGGAGTACCAGGGACCCAGTGTGAGGCATAGAGGCTCACAGTGAGAAAGAGAAAGCTTTGTGCTTCAGTCTCCTCAAGCCTCTTTTCCCATCACCACAGAGCATCCTAACATGATGTCAATCATTCTTTCTCAAGGGGACTTTCTTTTATTCTGCCACATATCCTACATGTTCCCCTTCACCTTCCTTTTCCTCTGCATTTCCTCCCAGCTGGAGTTGTGCCTGATTCTATACTTCCTCTCCCACATGCTTCCTCTTTACACCCCAGTATCCACTTGAGATGTGGGCTTCTCTGAGCAGCACTCCAGGCAGCCAGGGCAGTGTGTATTGTGAAATCCTTGTGTGGGTGAGCCCAGAATGGTTTTATCAGTGCGGGTCCTCCAACATCCCAGTGATTCCAGTGCTACTGATGTCTGGGGTTTAAGATAAGGCACATTGCTTTAGAAAAGGATTTTCTGTCTGCCACTGGAACATGTGTAAAATCAGTTAGAAAGACCCTTTGTTGGGGAAAGTGGAAATGAGCCATTCTTATCCAGCCCAAAATAAGACCAAAAATAGAAGGACCTGGAGCAAGCGGATTTTTAGCTGTTAAAGAGATGATGAAGGCCAGCGTCAGTTCCCAGATTACAGAATCCAGCTGAATGAGGGTGGGAATAGGTGTCTGGTAGTCATCATCATGCCTCTTTGATCTGAGGAGGTAGAGAACTGGACTCTTCCCCAGTGATTGCCAGAACACTGTGTTTTCCTTCTTCCTGTAGTCCCTTACAGGATATGTGCAGCCACGAAGGGAAAAAGGGAGATGATTTTAGTCATTCTGCCAGGGAAGTCCCCAGAGATGACAGTGCATAGGGAATAGAATAATGCACAGTGAATGAAGCAGGCAGAGCACAGGTTGGCCTGGCATATCTTTCCAGGCTTTTCTCCAAAGCTAAAAATGTTCACTGACAGCCTTCCTCCCATTCACCTCACACAGGAACTTGAAAGTCACTGATAGGAGAACGTGAGCCTGTAAAGGAAGTCGGTGTGCTGATAAGGTTTGATAATCTTCACCCTTGCATGACTTTTGCAGTGAGCTCTCGTGTAAGACTTTGGAAGGCCTCGATGGACTCCGACAGCTGATTTTCCATGTCACTTGCAACATGAAGGATGTTGGGAGCTCAATTTGCTCACAGAAACTTGCAGGGAGATTGGTGAGAACTGCTCTTTCTAGTGGGTGGTGATCCTTACCAAAAGGACGATTTTGGGGGGGCTTGGTTTTGGATTGGAAGGTGAACTTTAGGAGTTCCGTACTTCGTACGCCTTCTACATCAACAATAAGATGCCTGTCTGGCTTTGAGAAAAGACAGAACTGTAATTTCCCTTTAAAAGGGAGATGACTTAGCCACTTCATCTCCAGCAGGGTGATTGCTGTCTCATATTGATCGTGCTATTTTTGTCTTGTGGCTTGCAGATACCAAGAAGTTACCTTAGTCTTCAAGAAGCTGTCCTTGCAGAACAGCATAGGAGAAGTCAGAATGATGATGTACAGTATTTAACAGACAGACAGATAGAACTGATCATTGAGCAAACACCTGGAAATGATATCAAAGACTACGAAGATTTGCAAACTGGTATGTCAGAGCAGACCAGTAATTTCTTGGAAATCAGTATGTGTGACCAATTGAAATATTCCATGAATAATAATAATGGGGAGAGGGGAAGCCCATCAGGTAACTGCTGTGCAAACAAAACCAGTCGCAGGGTGCTCTACACTTGTGTAGAGGTCACTTTGGGAATTGGTAAGATATAAAACTAGGAATGAGGGTTTGGGGAGAGGGCTGGGAAGTTTCTAGGTTGGTCTGAGGCTACTAATTTATCTTATTTTAAACAAGCTTTGATGTTACTTCTGCTCTGTGAAGGATGAGGCTGCCATAGTTTCAAGGTTGCTTTCTCTGTAGAATCTCAGTCCTGTGATCTTTATGGGGGCCTTGCTCTGCAGGAGCTGGAGAAAGCCCTTCCCTGTGAGGATGGCAAGAGGGTAGAGGGGAGCTGTGACAAGGACAGAAATACTGACTGTAAAGCAATGAGATGTGGTTTAACAGCGGAGTGCCAGATAGCAGCACTCCTCAGAGAAATGTTATACTCTTGGCTTGGCTATGTGCTGGCTATATCTGGTATACCTAAAACTGCACAGACTGCCTCATAATCTTAGTCATCTGCGCTGTGGTTTCTAATGTTGGTCTAGTGCTAATCTACAATTCTTTATTTTTGCAGCAATTAATTTTCTCATAGAAACGGGTACACTACTGCACTTCCCAGACACAAGCCATGGCCTGAGAAACCTCTACTTCCTTGACCCTGTCTGGCTCTCAGAGTGTCTGCAGAGGATTTTCAACATCAAGAGCTCCAAGTCTGTAGCTAAGAATGGAGTCATCAGAGCAGAGGATCTCAGAATGCTGCTGGTTGGGACGGGCTTCACTGAGCAAACTGAAGAGCAGTACTTCCAGTTCTTGGCCAAGTTTGAAATTGCACTGCCAGTGGCCAATAACAGGTATGTTGATAATTAGAGATGCTTAGCCAAGCTGGAGAAGAATGTCTGTTTAATCAAACAGAATTTATCTTGACAAAGATCTTGCTATGAGAAGATATTTCGGTGCATTAAACAGTGTAATGGAAGGTACCCATCCATTTGGGCTGTATTTCCCGGCATGAGCATCCTTTGGTCCAGACAAGCTAGTATGAAAATTTTCCAAAGCAGGTCTTTGTCCCCTCGGTGCTTTGAGGTTCGTGAGAGGCTCAGCCACCAGCACAGGAGGGCAGTGACACCACCAGGGATGTGGCGATGAGGCTGTAAGGGCTCAGCCAGGATGGCTGCAGCTGAGAGAGGATGTGAGGCTCCTGGCTGCCAGGCCTGAAACATAGATGGGCTGGAGTCATCTGTTTCCAGTGAAAGATCCTCACTCCAGAGTATGGCAGAAAACTTTGGGTAATCAATAATTATGTCAGTTCAGAGCGTAGCAGTGTTTTATTTCTAATGAAATCAGGAGAGTGGAGCTTCAGTAGCAACATTTTTAGCCTCAATAGGTGCTGATCAATAGTTTTCCTAGAAATGGTCTAGGAAACCTCATTCTCTTTAAATGTTAATGAGTCCTCCTCCATCTGCCCCCCCATCCCTCTTCCTCTGGGCAAAGTTCCTTGCTATTTTTCTCTCTCCCATCTGCTTGGCGACAGCCTGTTGTTGCGTTAGCGGTGAAACCGTAGTTGTATTGCACTTTTGATGTGGCATTTGCATTTCACTTCCTTGCCCTTCCAGGACAGCACGGCTGCATCACCCTGAGCCTCTCAGCAGCTCTGAATGCCAGCACAAGTGCAGCATTCTCTGTGCTGTCATTATGCCTGTCACTTATCCAGACCCGGATGCCAACAAATTTTCTCAGGCTTAACACAGATAAAGCAGCAATGTTTCTGCTTAGTCCAAAATGCCTTTTGGACTCCTTGTCACTATCTGCCATTTTTCTCCAAGGCAATTACATTGTCTGTGCCTCGGGAACAAGGAAACTGCTTTTGCATGGCCTGCCCAATCTTTTTTAGAGCAATCCAAGCCACATTAGCAGAATATTCTTCCCACTGACGGACTGTAACTCTTAGCAGGTTGGATTAATTTAATGTACTAGCCAGACACAGAGCAGTTATTTGTTTCTGTGCTTCTGCAATTATTGTATAGATTGCCAGATAGAGTTTCTGTGCAGTCAGTAGAGGAGGCAGCTGCCAGTTTCTGTTCTGAAAGGGTGGATGCGGGCATGTTTCACATAGTTTCAAAATTTGCATTGGCTGTTGTTCAAGAGCATCGAATCACCATCTGTATTATAATCCACTATATAGTTGTGGCCCAGAAGGGCCTCACTGTCCTTCTTACTCTCCTGCACCCTTTCTTGGATGGGCTGGGGAAAATGTATTGGCTGTCCTATGATGCATCCACTACCTTTATAGAACAAGAGCTTGTAGTTTGACACACTCTACTTTTCTACCTAAGGTGCATGTAATTTAGCTTTGTTCTGCTTGTTAAAACAGGGTTGAAAGTATGTCCATTCTTACTGTAATTTATAAGTGAAGAGAAATTTTTATCAGTTTTACATTCCAAAGATGTTTCATGGATCGGATAATTCAATCGTAAAATGTCATCAGATGTTATGGACTGTGACATATGGAGAGAGCTGTCGTCTCGTGATGGCTGTTTTTCCTGAGCTGATATTTCAGGTTTTACAGAATACTGCAGCTGCTAGAGAGAAAACATAATAGGCTTAAAGCAGTGGATTTGGACCCAGCATTACTTCTAGTTGTGTGTTTAGACCCTACCACTGTTATTTTGGTCAAGCCTCTTGGCCATTTGCCTCACTGCTGTCATTGTGCCTGTCAACGATGAGCCCCAGATGCCGACACATTTTCTCAGGCTCAACACTGATAATGCAGCAGTGTTTCTGCTTATAAGCAAGTAAGATTATTTGATCATATAGGCATTTTGGAATGTATTTGTTACTGAAGAGTATCATTGTCAAGAGATTATTGGCAGGTATTGAAAGCCCTAAGCTCATTGTTGTCCAAACAGTTCCAGTCTTCCAAAAGCTTCCCAAATGTTAAAGATCAGGATGAATATTCTGAGCTTACTGGTAGATCTGAAAACTTTGTGGTCCTCTACACCAGTGTAGCTCTGTTACTTCTGACTTGGATAGAACTGAGACTCCTCTACGCATGGGCAAAAAACCTAATAACCTGGTTGCAGGAGGAGAATGAGCAAGACAAGTGTTCTCTCTGCTGACATCAGTGCGGCAAAGTACGCTCTTGCCCAGGACTTTGTCAGGGATGTGGTAGGGAGTCCATCAGCGTTGGTGCAGCAGGAAACCCTGTCATGTTGACCTGTAAGATGCTCTCATCCTGGGACTGGGGTGAGACTCAGAGCAGCCCAGTCCTTGCAGCCTCAGTGCCACTTCCCACACTACCTCCTCTCCTCACCTTCTGGGCTTACTGAAGCTGAGCTGCTGCAGGTTGTTTTTGCATTTATCTTGTGTTCCACACAGGAGCACAGCTGTAATACAGTTGTAATTCTCTGCTTACTACCAGAGTAGTAAAGATACTAAAATAATGAGTCCCAACATCACAGCTGTTCTAATGACTTGTATATTTTAAAGCATTTAATTTGTGGGTACACAAATGTCCTGCTCATTACATCAGTTTTAGCCCTGTCCAATAGCCCTGGCTGAATTATGTAATGTCTGCTTTGCCTCTGCTTGCTTCCATAGTGTAAATGAATTTCTCCATGTACTGCTGCAGCGCCTTTAGCGTAAAAGCTTTTTTATATGCAGTAGGCTGTGCCATTAAAAATCTCTTTGGAGACTGAATCGCCTTATTATCCAGTAACAATGTAGTCACTGTTACAAGCTGTAGCTAAAATTTGAGCTGTTGAATTTGATGTGTTTCAGCTACCTCCTCCCTCATCTGCTTCCTACCAAGCCAGCATTAGATATCCACGGGCTCTGCCACCAGACCACAAACACGGTCCAAAGGGTCTTCAAGATGAGTTTTGTCCCAGTTGGCTTTTGGCAAAGATTCATAGCCCGAATGTTAATTAGCTTGGCCGAGATGGACCTCCAGGTAGGTTGCTGTATCTCACTGCAAGCAAAAGAAGACAGCTGAAGTTGTTCAGTGTAGTGTTAAGTGGGTGTCTCTTCATATCCAGCTTTCTCCAGTCACAGATTTCAATGTTATTTTAGTAAATAAGAAGAAATGAGACTCTGCAATCAAAATCTGATTCTGTTTTCACAGTAGGTGTCATTTAGAACAACAGATTGGCACTGGGGAAGAAAGCCTGTGTTCTCCACAGCCTCTTTCTAACATGATCCCCTGGAAGGTCTCAGTACCTCCAGCATCTTCCAATTACAAGTAATTGGAGTTCTGCCTGCAGCTCTTGTCCATAACCGTTCCAGTGGGCCAGGCTCTGCTCACATCATTTGCCAGAGGAGATCTGGAATAGCTCCACTAAAGTCAGCTATCTGAATCTATATGGGTTTAAATGAGAAGAAAATTACAGGACTGTTGCCTTAATGTGATAATGAGTGCAAGCAGGCACCCTATTAGTGCAAGTGGTATGCCTATCATTAAAGCAGCGCTTGTAAGGTTCTGAAAGCTAAGTGAATTTTAATGTTATTACAGACTTATTTTTGCTGCAGCTTATATCTGAAAACATAGAAACATAGCCCTGCTGGAAACCACAATACACACCTGCAAAATATTTTTAGTACTACTGTGGTATCTTCTTAACAGCTATACATTTAAAGTGTGTTCTGTCACTGATGTACAGAACGTGGAAAACATGATGCCTGGGTTTGGAAGGCCCTCAGTGTTCCAAGCTTCTCAAACCATGTAATAACTTTACCTGTTTTAATGGACTGTCTTGGCAACCCCTTGCTTACATCCTCAAGGGCACTATGTAACCCTAGAACACCTTTGCTAGGGACCTCATCCAGTCCTCACTGCAATGAATGGAAAGGATTCCAGGCATCAGACCCATCTGCAGACAAATAAGCATTAGAGCAATGAGTACAGTGGAGTTCTGCAGATAAGTCTTTGGTTTTAAAATACATTTTGCTCCAAGTGCTGGTTTGAAGTGTCTTGGAGAAAAGCCATCTTCCTCCCACTGAAACAGGTGGAAAAGTTAACTCGACATTAAGGGCAGACTTAATCATTCACTAGAACATTTAGCTCTTCTTTAGGCTTGTAAGACTTCTGCAAATGCAGAATTGATGTAACAAATGGCACAGTTACAGAATTAACTTTTTTCACTGATAGGAAGTTGTTCCTTTTTGAGTGCATAAAAAATACTTTCATTGCTATAAAACCAACTTTTACTGTGTGTATTTTCATTCCATCACTGAATTCTTTATGAGCACAGGTTGCTCTTTAATGGCAAATGTATGATAGCACATGTGAAGGCCAAAACATGAAATCACCTTAATACTTGATTAAACCAACATCCTTATAAAGAAATTTCAATGATTTAATGACTTTCATGCTTTTCTGTTGTTTCAGCTTTTTGAAAACAAGAAGAATACCAAGACAAGAAACAAAAAGGTGACCATCTACAGCTTCACAGGCACCCAAAGGAACCGCTGCAGCACATTCCGAGTCAAAAGGACTCACACTGTTTACTGGCAGGAAGGTCTGTTCGTTACCTTTGATGGAGGCTATCTTAGGTAATTTGTGTTCATAATGCAGCATGCGTGACAGGGGACTATGAAACACATCATCTGAATGGAGATGAATGAGCCTAACTCATGGTATAGGCTCACTCATCAGTAGAAAATGAGGCTCCTCTGTTAGACATAACTCATCTGGTAACAACTGGTGACAAAAATGATGAGTGCCTGATTGTTTGCAGTTCTGAATATATCAACCTAATGTGTTATTGCAGCCACACATTTAAAGAGGCCTGAAAACAAAGTGATACTCACTGCAGAACTCTTTACCAGTGTAAAATCGTACATTATCACATGCAAAGATTTCGTTGCAGCAGGGGCTTTTCCACTGAATCCTAAAGCATCACCACAGTGTGGCAGTAATTCAGATCAATGGGGGTGCTTTTGTGCTATCAGACTCTGTGGTTCGGGGACTGTGGACAACAGGTTTGGCTGAGGCAGAGTGTGTGCTGGCTGCAAGCCTGGAGGAAAACCTGCCATCCATGTTCTTTCACAAATGTAGAGAGTAGGCAACTACTTAAGACATTAATCTCTGTAGTATCTGCTGATGCATTTGCTCTTTCAGTCACTAGCAGGATAGGGAGGAACCACTGGTCCTGTTGCATGGTTGGAAACCAGAAGGGCACAGTGACATCTATGCAGTCTGTGACTGAGTAGAGGCTTGGACCCAGACACTGCAAATCACACACTGGAATCCTTAATTCTGGACCATGGTGGTGGTCAGCCTCTTATCTCTCTATGTACTTCAGGGAGTTACAGAACTCGGCTCTTTGTATGAAATGGGTGGGGGATTTGGGTTGAGTTTGGGGTTTGTTTGTTTGCTTTTGTGGGCATTACACAAAAATTATGTCCATAAACTCTTCCAAACAGTTTTTGGAAGTTGTAGTAATAAAAAATCACTGGAATTTTATTACTGATTTATAAAATTCTTCACCCTCCACCATTCTGTATGGGGCGTTTCTGTCAAAAGTCTCTATTATACTGAATTCACTTAGGCCAGAGTTTTCTCTGGGTCTGACCTTCTGCAGCATTCAGCCATTGTGAGCAATTGGCATTTCTGTGCAAGAATTCTGTTCCAAAAGTCACTTGCAGAACAGACTGGATTGAAAATCATCCTCAAAGCTAGCTGGCTTTTTATTTTGATTACTTATGAGCTACATGTTGTTATGTAATTCAGGTTTCCTGCGAGAAAGAAAGTTTGCTGACACTGATACTTCACCAAAGCTTCATGGGGCTGTCTTTTGGCTTTCTTACACAGTGTCGAGTCTTCTGATGTGAACTGGAAAAAGAAAAAAAGTGGTGGAATTAAAATCATTTCCCAGTCAGAAGTGAGAGACTTTTCAGCAATGGCTTTCATCACAGATCATGTCAACTCTTTGATAGACCAGTGGTTTCCTGGTAAGAGAGCTGCTGTAATTTTCTGTGCAGTATTAGGTCTTTTTAACAGAAGGCTCTTTGACAGAGCTGTCCAGGTGCACAATACTGGGTGTTAATTGAGGACCCCTCAGGCTCTGACAGTCTCGAGCCAATAACATTTGGTAAAAGCTGATAAACCTGCAGACCGATCAGGATTTTTTGCCAGCACACCTTGGTCTAGACATTGTGTCTTTCAGTCTGTCAGTCACGGTAAGCACAGGTGAAATATTACAGATCAAACAGGACCTGCTTCTGTACAAGTTCAAAAGACTCTTCCAGTACTCATTGCAGGGGCAGGATTTGGCCCAAACTACTTGGCTCTGTCCCTTGATGGCAGAACTCATTTTGGCATCAGCTGGGATCAGCATTTGTCCACCATTTCTAACACCCTGTAATTTATAAAATTATGATGGGAGAGGCATGAGTGAATATGATACCAAGGAGCCTGTGCCAAGGTAACTTCCTTGACTCCTGCAGTTGTTTTTCCTGTGATTAGCACAGATCCTGCTGTTACCCAGCGGGCTCTTTGAAACCCCAATGCACTTTGTTTGAAACCAAAACAAAATCTGAAGTGTTCTTTCTTGTCCCACACTAGGCTAGAAAACAGTGCCAAAATCACTTAATTGGAGGCTCTCTGGAGGAAGCAGTTGTGCACTCTCACATATTCATGTTCTGTGTGTTATAAAGATAAAAGAAAGTTTTATTTGCCTTTGGATTAAAATAACGATAACATTTATTGCCGAAGCTTGAAAAGAATCATGACTTTGAAGGCTATGGCCCATATTCCCTCTGCCTAATTGCAGGCATTTAATGGAGCCTGTCACCTCTAATCCTTCTGCAGTTAGTGGGAGAGGTGTGAACCTCCCCAAGGTTTACCTTTGGTAGAATCCATGTTTCCCCTGGAGGGGCTGAAAATTCGCCCATGAGGGAGCACATGGTAACTGTGCTCCTGACTTGGGTGCTGTAGGTGAGTGCTTACTCCTAGCCTGCACCTGAAGTGCTCCGCCTGAGCACAGCGTTCCATGCTTCCCAGCCCATTCCCATGCCTGCTCTCCATATGAAACCATCTGGCAGTTTGCAGTCTGCAAAGCAGATGTGGCTGGGGCTCCCAGGCAGTCGCTGTACTTCCACTGCATGATCGTGCTCTTTAGCATGCACACTGATCCTTGTATGCCGCTCACAGACACCCAGCACGTAGGAAGTTCTCTCCAAAGCTCTATTCACATACTTTGAGTTTCTGCTGGTCCTGAATATATTTTCTTTGCGAGCCTGTGTGTTACCTGTGACCAAAGCAAAGTAGCTGTTCAGTTATGTCAACAGTCCTGTCTCCTCAGTACTGTCCCTGCTATCTGTGTACACTTTGGAAAAAGCTCTTTTCTTACTCCAGTCAATACACAGCAGTGTTAAACTGCTGCTTTTGTGAGTGTGACCACTTTCAGCCAGTGGATCCAGGTAGTGACTGCAGACATTTGTATTTGGAGCTGTTGTTCTTTATCAGTTTGTGTGGGTTATGTTGTTGTTTTCTGTTTGTTTGCTTGCTTTGAAGCACTCACAGCCACTGAGAGTGATGGCACATTGCTGATGGAGCAGTATGTGCCTTGCCACATCTGTGCAGCTGCCAGGCTGGAGGAGAATGAGTGTGGTGACAGGGCAGAGGATGCTCAGTACTTCAACATGGAGGACTGTGTCTTGACTGCCATTGAACTGGACTACATCACATGTCCAAACCACCCTGACATCCCCGTTTCTCTCCAAGAGCTGGTCCCAGAGCTTTTCATGACTGATTTTCCTGCCAGGTAATGTTATTTAATAGTCTTTAATTAAGTTTCAGTGTACCTCTGTAATTCAGTTGGATCTTTTTCCTAAATAATCTCTACTAGAGGAACATACTGACCACAGGAAACAAATTCATCTACTCTTAATGCCTGCTCTGGCAGTTCATCCCAAACTGCACTGCTGGTGGTCAGCACACTCAGTCAGACAATCACTGTGTGCTGACCCAAGTCATCACTTCAGGGGGTCCTTTGAGATCACTGTGGTGCAATATGAGAGTGCCTTTTTAAAGCCACAGCTGTTCTGCATTGCCCAGTACTCTGGCCAGAGCTTTCTGTAGTCTGAATCTTTCTAGGATCAGAAAAGAGATTTTAATATGGCAAAACCAAAAGGAAGTGCTGCTGCGTCACAAGATTGGCACTGAAATCGCCTTTAGTTTTAAGAGCCTGTAGGTGAGTGAATTTAGACTCCACTAGAGAATTCACACTGAGTCGAGGCTCCTGCTTGGCTGAGGGCTGTTGGATGTGTTGTATAGTAGTGTGGCAGTTCTGAACAGCTGAAACGGCTCTTCCCTACCCATAGCAGCACTGCCAAATCTTTAAGCAGCTTAACAGCATTCCCAGATGGGTTCAGTCTAACACCCCTTATTATTTACTGTGTAGAGCAAGAGACCTCCTGACAGCAGGCAGGACAAGATATCAATGTCTCTTCTGGTTCACACTCTCTCAGACCTTTCTGTGCCCGATGCAGAGCCATGAGACCTCTAGACCAAACTGTGCCCTTTTGGCTGCTGTCAGAGTCTTCTGAGCTCCCACTGGCCCCTGTTCCTTTCTTGGGGTCATTTCACTGGGCAAACACCCCATCAGCTCATCACGACAACTCTCCTCACAGTGCTATCTCCTAGAGATTTATTTGACGGGTATGAGGCGAGTGGAGACGTTTGAAGTGTGAACAGCTGTAAAAGTAGTCTCTGGAAGAGTGGGGAAGTGATGAATTGCAGCCTGGGAACAGCTAGCTGATTTAAATAATCAGGTTTCAGAGTGTGGAGCTGTTCATAAACATCCTGTCCTGCCTCAGTGGAGAAGAGAGGGAAATGAAGCAAAAAAATCATTAATACAGATAAATGGTACAAATAGCTGTACCTTGTCATCTGCTTGGAAAAGGAGCTTATGTGCTTTCCAGATCTCTTTGATTCTTGTGGGATAAATTAGTAAAGAGACTTTTTTTGCTCATTTGCCCAAGTTACTTCTTTCTGCTGGAAACCTGTTGTAGAACATGAGCCAGCATAGAACACGCTGAGGTGACCAAGGTAGTTTAGGTGATCCGGTCCTCTCAGTAGATAAGACAAGAACCAATTAGGGATTTGTGGAAATGGAAATTACATTAAAAACATGATTTTACAACATCTTTGAAACTTTTAATTAAAAAGCCCCAATCTCCTTTTGGCAGACTGTTCCTGGAAAATAGCAAACTGGAATGCAGTGAAAATGAAAACAACGTTCTTGGCCAGGGTGGAAGTGGAACCGTTATATATCGGGCACGGTACCAAGGAAAACCAGTGGCTGTGAAGAGATTTCAGATTAAAAAATGCAAGGGTTCTCCCACTTCAGCTGCAGGTACAGTGCACGGCATCGGTGTCAGGAATCAGCTCTTGCAGTCTGCTATCCCAAGCTAAGACCAAAGAGGCTTTGCTCTCCCAAGTGCTGGCAGCACCTGTTTAAATACAGCTTTGAAATATATAGCAAAATCAATGTGTTTCCATGGAGGAGGAGGGTGCATCTTTGAGTTCTTTATGAAAGCACTTTAGCAATGAAGGTCATTGGCACTACTGGAAGCATCTCTCCTGCCGGGTGGACTCAGGGTGCCAAGGCAGAGCCCTTGATTGGGGTGGGAAGTAAGATTTCATCTCCTGTTCCCAAGCTATTTGGCAATGAGAAGTGTGGATTTGCATGGGTTTGTACTAAGGGCTTGTGAGTCTTTACCTTTGAATAAGTCTTTCACTCCATCTGTGCCAGCAGCTACAGAAAGCAAATTGGAAATCCTCAGACTGCCAGCTCCTTTAGGCAGGGACAGGCTCTAGTACTGCACATGCTGTCTGTCAAGCCCAGATTTCCAGCAGAGCCTCAGTCCATGGACAAAGGAAAGGGAAAAGTGCTTCACTTTCCTCATTTATGTTCCTGAACCCCTGAGCTGTGGATCAGCTGCTGTCACAGTGACAGAAAACCTTGGGAAAGACTAAGCCTGCCTGAGCAGCCTGTGGTGACCTGTGGCAGAAGGGCAGTTACTGTGAAGTGTCCCTCTTCTGGCAGGGCAGCTGGGGAAGGGTAGGGAAGACTCCTTTCACCAGAGGGTCTGCAATGTGACATCCATACCCAGAGAGTCCCCGCTTCAGAAAGCACCGTCCCTTCCAACCCAAACCGTTCTGTGATGCAACTTAAAGCCTTGTTATTGGTGTAACACCACAAGCTGCCTTCCTCCTGCAGCATTTGCTCAGTGATTAGCACCTTGCAAAGAGTTTCTGACTTGGTTTCTCAGCTGGGGAGTAAGAAGGGGTTTGTGTGTCTTGCCAGATACCATGCTGAAACACCTGAGAGCCATGGATGCCATGAAGAACTACTCAGAGTTCCGCCAGGAAGCCAGCATGCTCCACTCGCTGCAACACCCTTGCATCGTCTCCCTTATTGGCATCAGCATCCATCCTCTCTGCTTTGCCTTAGAGCTGGCCCCCCTGGGCAGCCTCACCACTGTATTGTCTGAAAACTCCAAAGGTAAAAACAGGGTCTTCCTCCTGGGAGAGCTCATTCTCTGAGTCGTGATAGTGGCAAATGGTCAACAACATTTAAATTACTGCCTGGTTTACTAGAGGGGATTTTTTTCCAGACTAGGGGAAGTAGGAGGGATGGAATTGCTCTTAAACTGTGCCTTTGGGAACCTAGTAAAAATTGATGCTCAGGATTTCCAAGCCTATTTTGGAGACCTGGATTTTCAATTTCTCTGCAAATTAAAAAGTGCATCTCACTTCAGTGCTGCATGGGGAATGCTGTGTTCATCCCCCTGCAGATGGGTGTCTGGCACTCTGAATTCCCTCATAATTATCTGTATTTCTGTCACTGTCAACTGAATGACACTAATTCCAAGATAGGCTGAAGCCATCTGACCCTCTTGGCACCTTGGCTTTGTGTCAGCTTTCGGTAAGACACTAATTCTAGCCAGAAGACTTAGGGGGTTAGAAGTGAAAGGGTTTAAAAAAAGAATCTAATAGAACTGTCAGATGTGAATAGTAACACGAACAGTGTCACTTCACATCCTGACATTGAGTGATGTTTTAAAAGGTTGTTAGTTATTGCTCTGAGTTTAAAAGAGAAAGGCGGGGGTGAAAAAAGCAGTTGTTGCAATTACAAGAACTGATGACAGGCTGTTCCTTTGGGCCAGGGTCTTCCTTTGTGCCACTGGGACACATGCTGACACACAAAATAGCGTACCAGATTGTAACAGGCCTTGCTTACCTGCATAAGAAGAACATCATCTTCTGTGACCTGAAGTCAGACAACATTTTGGTGTGGTCTCTGGATGTCAAAGAGCATGTCAACATCAAACTCTCTGACTATGGGATCTCCCGGCAGTCGTTCCATGAAGGTGCGCTTGGCGTGGAGGGCACACCAGGATACCAAGCTCCTGAGATCAGGCCTCGCATAGTCTATGATGAGAAGGTAACTGTGGTGTATCCATGGGGGCACCTCCTGTGCGACAGCAGTGGGTGCTGGCTTCATGCATGGGGCTGAATTCCCTTACACATGCATGGTGTACAGCACTGGTTTTCCCATTGTGACCTTCCTTCCTTCCTTCTCAGTTCACCAAGAGGGGTTTGCCTTGTTTTGTCCTCTGCTTCTGGCTCTAGGTGGACATGTTCTCATACGGCATGGTCTTGTATGAGCTGTTGTCCGGTCAGCGGCCTGTGCTAGGACAACACCAGCTCCAGATTGCAAAGAAACTGTCTAAAGGGATCCGTCCTGTTCTTGGGCAGCCAGAAGAGGTGCAGCTATATAGGATGCAGGCACTCATGATGGAGTGTTGGGACACTAAGCCAGAAAAGGTACAAGACAGCCCTTTTGTGACCAGTGTTTTCTGATCTTACAGCTACAGGCATCCGGCAGCCTTCTTCACACAGGAGAGCTGAACTTGTTCTTGGTACAGCAAACAGCTTGTTTGCCCATTTACTGCTCCTTCTGATTTGGCCCATAACTGCTCTTGACTTAAACGAGAGTTTTATGAATGAAATGTTGGCAGATTGGTGGCCTTAGACAATGCGGTGACATGAAGGTCCCTTGATGTCAGTGGCAGTTTGGGTCTTGATTTCACCAGGGCAAGATGTTACCCATGATTTCTACAATACTATGCTCTGAGTGTAACTACAAAGATTTCCAAACCCTTGATATTGTGAAAGGCAGTGTGAGGAATAAAAGGGTTTGAAGTATGAGAAAAGGATGATGCTGCATTATGTTTTTCATTAATTACAAGTTGGTGTTTAATAGCTGATGTCCTGCAGACAAAGGTCAGCTTGACTCACAGCTATTAGTCATGGCAGTGACAGTGGGGCAACTTCCAAAATTCATAAACCTGAAGAAATGAATTGATAAAATGTGTAAGAAAATCACTGATCAAGCCATGGACAAACAGAAGAGGTTTGTCTTCAGTGGGGTACAGAGGATACTAAGAACCAATGAGGTGGGATTTATAAGGAGAATTTAGTGCAGATCTGAGAAAGTAGCAGATGTCTTTATTGAAGAAGGCCACTTCCTGGCTCTCCAGCTTTCATAATTAATAATTATTGTAATTCTTTTATGATCTGGACCTCTGGCTGTCTTGTGTGATGTATGCCTTTCCTTTTTCCTTCCCCCACAGCGTCCACTGGCCATTTCTGTGGTAGGACAGATGAAAGATCCTACCTTTGCAACATTTATGTACCTGCTATCCTGTGGGAAGCAGTCCTCCTTCTTCTGCTCCCAAGGACAGGATTACACTGTGGTGTTCTGGAATGGCAAGGAAGACACCAGGTGAGACAGCTCATATTTGTAATTTCTTCCTTTCTTTTTTATGTAAAAACCCTTCAGTGTCTTCACTTCATGCCTCTGGGAGGGAGGTAAAGAGAAGGTGAAAGTGATTTGGGTGAGTGCCAAGGATACGGTGAACATTGTTTTCCCAAACTCTTTTAATTGCGAACAGTGGTTGCTTTATAAAGGCTATTTAATGAGCTTAACTCAGCTTCGGTTAATATGAGGAGAAGCTTAGGGCAGTGTAGTGATTCACACACACAGGATGAAGCATTTGTACATGAGAGCAGACATGTTCTGCCTTCCCTAATGAGGCCATTTAACACTAAACCTTTCCTAATTGCGACTGCAGTTCCATCTCCATTCTGCAGAGCAATTAAGCACATGCTTAAATCCTATTGAAATCATCAGGAGTTAACTACATGCCTGAAGCTGTGTGTGCATCCAAGTGTATACTGCCAGTAAAATGTGTGCTGTACTGAATAGGCATGTGCTTAAAATGTTATTAAACTGTGACTGAGATGATGGCATTTTGCTCAGCCGTATGTGACCCATGGCTAGTTAGGTTTATTTTTATGGATGTTACTGATTTTTATAGCCTCAGTCTTCTTTGGAAACAGTCACAAACTGATCTAAATTTTATATTAATGTGTTCATTATTTGTAACCATTAACCTAATGGGAAAGGGACGTGATTTGTTTATGAACAATCTGCTTTGCTCTTCGTGGTGCCTGCTCAATCGTTCAGTGCAGACAGTACAAGTACTCCTGCTAAAACTGTTGAAACACATGGGACTCACAGATGTAATTTGAATGCATGGATGTTGTCCAGATATTCACAGCAATATATCTCAGTGAATCTGCTTCCTGACTGGACAATCCACTTGCTGGAGACTGCTGAATAACAAATTACTTATATGTGACAGATTTCAGGCTGTGTAATTGCTCTTGCCACAGTTGGTAAAACATCTGGGGCTCACAGATGTGGGTGTGAATATCCAGTTATTGTTCAAACGTGCAAACCCAATAAACTCCCCAAACAAAATACGTGTACTTACAAAAATGTTAATCAGTCACGTTTGGAAATCATTTTATCAGGTTACAGGTCTTTGCTCTTACTTGGAAGAATCATGCTCTTCTGTTTTATGTACTAGAATAAGTAATGAAGCCAGATAATACTAAGGCAGTGAACTTGGAAAATGAGCACATATTCTCTGGAGAACCTAATGGGCAAGATGGGCTAAGACCTCACAGCTATTAATTACTATTAATAGCTAGTAATACTGCTGTTCAGCTGGAGCTATTTGTCTCACAGCTGAATTATAGTAACCACATAAGTTCTCCTCATCCATTTCCGCACAAAGTCAGATAGCTGAGTTTAAATCTTCATAGAAACAATTGCATATCTGCCCCCTGAGGAAGACTTGTTGCACATCTGTATTTCTCTTGCTTTACAATGGCTGTTGGGAGGGTTGTAGATCCTTGCAGCATCGTGCACATCTGGGCAGTCGTGTTGTGGCTTGGCCAAAAATGCCATGTACCATCCTGCAGCAGTGTGCAGGCTAAATGCTGGCTATAGGAAATTGTTATTTGCTCCTTTCAGAAACTACACAGTGGTGAACCTGGAGAAGGGAGTCATAGAGGTGGAGCGCATGAGCTGCCCAGGAATGAAGCTATGCTGCCAACTCAAATTTCAGAATGCCCTTTGGGCTGCCACAGAGGTGAGTGTTGGTTGAGTCTAAGTGCCCTGCTCAAGAAGGGACCTCATTAGAAGAGACACGAATGAAGAGAAACAGCTTATTAAATCAGTAAAGCTGAGAGTGTTTGAGACCATGGGCATCTTGGATGAGCAGCGTGACGTTGCATCTGCTGCCTTTGGGTGTATTGTTTCTACACGTCAGACAGCTGACACCTAGATCAAAATCCTGCCTCCTGGTGTTAAAGCAATCGTGGGAACTTCAACTTTCCGGGGCAAAACTCTCTGGATTGTAGCATATCCGTACCCAGGGTTTCATCTGGGAAATGTCCTTATCTGTAGGCGATAAAGGGAAGCGGTGAAAGAAACCATGCCCGGAAGGGTGGGGTTTTGAAAGAGGCCCGAGGGATTTGAAAGTTGGTGGGAAATGGGTACCCAGGTTTTGTGTTCACCATGGAAAACTGCAGCGAAAAAGATAAGAGTGAGAGAGCATGGCTGATGTATCCCTCAGAGCCATCACAAAGGGCTGTGTTAAGTGTCAGCCAGTCCCAACACAACCATTTGACACAAAGCAAGTTAAAAATAGCTGAAACAAACTGAAATGGTCCTGAAGTTCAGTGTTTCATTGTGGGAAAGAAGGTCACAGTTACTGAGTAAATAATTTGTGTTGGTTAATTCCCTCCACCCTAGGATAGGTGCTGTAACTGAGTGAGAATACAGCTTTTTTCCCCCATAAGCACATAAGACATACTGACCTTTTCTGTTCCCAAATGGAGGTAAAGTTCAAATACTCCTCTTTTTTTATAACAAAAATGACAGAAAAAATAGAATTCGAAAATCTTAAAGCACTGTATTGCCACCTTTTCAATAAAAATGAAATGTGCTGCTATTCCCTTAACCGGGTGCTCTACATCAGTTTAGTAGATTTATGAGTTATGGGACAGGTGTAATTCCACATACAGTGTAATACTGGCTTTCCTTGGATTGACAGATGCATGCAACATGTTTCAGTTGTCCTGGCGCGTTTGGGGTTTGTGCAGTCAGGGTTGTCAAATGCTGCTTTTAGATGTGGTGGTAAAACACCTGTAGTGGTGATTTTGGTGGATTCTGGATAGCACATACATTGCCCACAGCTCATCCTAGGGAAGGTAGTACCTGGTTTCTATCCTGTGATCTCCAGGGAAAACGAAGAGAAAGCCAGGCTTTGGATAGCAAGTGAAAAATGGTTTTGGAACCAATTTGATCCTCTTCAGGTATTAAAATATGAACAACATGAAAGATGATTGAAATTTACAGAGTTTTATGTGTTCTTTCACAGGACCAGAAGATTTCTGTGTACGGGTTGCAGGGCATGTGTCCTTTAAAGACTCCACAGAAGTGTTTAGACACTCCTGCTACTGTGAGCTGCTTTCTAGTAATGCCCATTGTCAAAAAGGTAAGGAGGAACCTAAAGGGAAAGGGGCATTTGTGGGACTAAGCCAAGCTGCCAGAGTTTGTGTGGCTCATTGCTAGCTCGTGTTGGACTTTGCAATGCCCAGGCACATTTTGGCAGCGTGGGGAGAAGGCTTCCAGATCTTTGTGCCTCTGCCGGAAGAGAGGTGGGGGCAAGAACCTGAGTCAGGGGACCAAAGCTGGCACTTCCAAGCCTGCTGAGAAAATGGTCAAAATAGATCAGATTCCTCTGCAAGGAAGTTTTCCAGCTGTGTTTCCACATCACTGGAAGACAATGTTTAGGCTGATCAAGGAAAGTAGAGACGACATGAAACAATAATTAGAATGGAGATTTGTCAACCGCTGATGCAGGGTTTGAGTATCCTGTATCCTAGCTCTGGTAACTACTCTTTCCCTGGTGTGTGTGCATCCTGTCATTTGTGTACACAATCATCTTGATAATACTGTCTAGGCTCAGCCACACTTCTCTTTTGGTTTTGAATGAGAACACATGGGTAATACAGCTCGTAGGGGTAATAATCTCATAGATAATACAGATAGTTACAGGTAATAACAAGAGTTATATACTACCTAGTTCTGGAATTGCTAACATCCAGTTACTGGCAAGAGAAATGGGACATGACTGCCTATCGTGCAAGTCTTGGGAGATGTATAAAAAGGTGTGGGGCTAAATTACCTCCGGTTTGCTTACAGCCACCTCAAGTGAAAACATATAATTATGTTCCAGCATTGTTAGTAGCTGTGTAGTTTCTGCAAATGCCAGCAGACTGGTAAGTGTCTAAAAGCTCAGTATGGAGCAGCTCTCAGAGCAGCAGTGGAGCTGCTTTATGCCACGTGCCCGTTCTGAGTTACTGTCCATTTCTGGCTCCAACTGCATCATCTCTGCAGACTGACTCCGAGGCAGATGGTTAGTGTAAGGTGTACTGCTTCACTTCCAAACATGGTGGCAGGAGGACTAAAGTAGGGCATAGATGTGAAGCTGGCAGAGGGATGAGTTTCACCGGCCGGGAGGCTGCATCTCTCAGCTTTCTTTGGCTCTGAGACCTGGAGTTTCATTTCTGATGTGCAGGGCAAATTTCTTTTTCATGCTGCCTGAGGTTTTGTCCAGGACAGTCGAACGAGTCTTTCACTTTCAGCTTTTCCACTGTCATACAGCTTGCAAAGCCATTCCTCAAGGGTTACGAGTGGCTTTATGTCTCCTGGTTTCTATTTCCAGTTTGTGGCTTGCCTAGAAAATGTCATAAATAATGCCAGGCTCTACAATAGTAATATTGAGTCTAGACACCTCCCTTCCTCCCCCGACCCTACCCAACCTTCCAGAAATCCACATCCCTTCGCCGTACTCCTTCTTAGTTTATTGGACTTACTTTTTCCTCTCTCCTTTCTATGAATGAGCTTGGCAGTGAAATAGCCAGAGCAGCAGCCATAGGGATGTGCAGACCAGGTTGGCAAGAAACTAAACCGCTTTTTGAAGGAGCCAGTTCTTCCAGCAAGGCTCAGTGGAAAGCTTACACTTGTCAAACTCACTGCACAGCATAGGGAGCTGTATCAAGAGTTATCACACAGCCATTATTGTCCAGTGGAGAACAGAACTGCCCGCGTTTCCCTGGGAAGAAAGCCTTTAGCTGACGAGATGTGAGGTAACTTGCAGTCAGAGAATTGCCGAGGGATGTTGCTGGGAAGGGGAATTCTTTACGACTGCCTTGGGAAGACTGATCCAAAAGAAATAGTTTCCAAAACTTGGTTTCTCATCCAAAGGAAGCATCATGGAAATTTAAAAGCAGCAGAGAGGGCCCCAGAATCCAAAACTCTCCCGCCAAGGAAAAAGTCTTGTACAAGTTAAGCTTTTTTGTTGCGTGCTTTCTGTCACCAGCATCACTGGGTTTGGCAAACAAGAACATTTCCTTTCAGAAAATAAAACCCAAATAAGCAAACAAACAGGTTAAAAAGAGCAAAACAAGATGCTTTCTGAATTGGTTTGCAGCATTCTTACGAGGAGATGTTGAGGGAGAAGGAAACCTGAATGGTTCAAGACTCTGGCCCCTTGCAGGAACCTGGAACACATGAAAACAAAAGCTGCATTTAAAGGCTGCAGCCTGCTGCGGCGTTCACTGCCAGCAGTGCCAGACCCTGCGGGGAGGAGAGGAGGAGGTGACCAAGGCTGGGCTGTTGGGGGCTGTATTTTTCTTCTTAACCTGCTCCTGATGGCTCCAAGCCTTGCACTGTCCTTAGCTACGAGAACAGGACGTCTGGAGCCAGCTCATCTCCTGCACATCACATACCATCACAGCCCCGCTCAGAGGCCTTCCTCCCTGGCACAGTGGGACTTCTGGCAGGACGGAGACTTCAAATGCAGTTTTGTTGCTGTGTGTTTTTGTTGGCTCTTTATGGAGCCCAAATGTTGAAAATGAATTCTGAGAAAGTTACTTAAGGTTTCTGGAGGCTGCTGCCCTGCCTGCCTCTGGTCACTGCTGTAATACCCTCATTTGAAGGGTTCTGCCCGGCTGCACTGGCACCTAATGAAGTCTGGTGGGTCAGTGGAACCCATGGGTGGTGGCCTTTGCCATGGTCTTCTGTGAAATGGTCGGTCCCTTCTCTCAGGCAAGGGATGGCAGGCTCAGGGCTTTTCTCAGCACTTGAGCACTCCTTGCTTCTTAAACAGAGAGATAACAGTGACTGGATAGAAACAGGTCCCAGTAGCCAAGGCAGTGAGCAATCACCACCCCAGAGCACAAAATAACTTCCAGATTTGCTTCCCCCATTGTGCTTTTCCAGCCATGGCTAGAATTTGGTATCGCTGGCGAAGCTGGGTGGGGATCAGTGATGCAGCTCTGCCTGGTAACAGCGCTGATTGCTCAGTCCTGGGGCAATCTGGCCTGTGGAACCCAGAGGGAAGCTGGGTTCTGTTCTGCAGTAGCTGACACGAATAAACTAAAATCAGAATACTTTTTATGAAGCCTGTGCTTGGGTAATCCACTCTTTTCAGCTCAGATGAGGCAAAATGACAGAGATCTCTGGAGACTTTAAGTGGCCTGTGTCACACTAAGAGCAGTTCACGTTGCCATAACCTGCATTGTGGTTAATGTCAGATATTCCCATCTAAAATTCTCTGTTTTTAGTAAAAGGTACCTATTGTGCAGGGTCTGAAAAAGAGTTGGCCCATTTTCACCAGAGAAATGTGGGCTGCTCTGCTTTGTTTTGTTCTGTTTTAAACAGTCAAACTCCTTTCCAAAGAAAGAATAACCCAAAACCCAGCTTGTGCAAAGCATCGTGCCATGTTCCAGCCTACTGACGCAACTCCCTGGCAAAGCCACATCCAGGAGCCTTTGCACCAGTTCCACATGGCAGCAGGGACATGGCACCAGACACTTACAGGCCTTTTGGGTTTCTTTTAATTAGTGGTTAGAGCATTGGGACTGGACTGAGTTAAAGTCCAGGTCCCATTTCACAACTTTCCACTTGCTTCCCTACTTTTTCCCATTACAGTAAAGTTCTGCTGTGACTTGGATTAGTCATACGGGCTCAGCACACTCAGGGTTTTACTCATACTTTGTATGCAGGATAATGGCTTTTTATCCAAGACTCTTAATGAGCCTTGCAAACAGGGCAATCAATTAAACTAATACTTACCCTATGCTATCTGCCCCCTTGATATCTGAGCGCAATTCAAGACACTGATTTTGGCCTCTCTGGGTTTAAGCAGCCTGGGAGCTGTCTTCCAGGTCTGGCACAGCCAAGATCCCTGGAAAGACACAGGTTTTCCCTTAATTTACGAGCAGCAAGAGGTGATGCTGAGTCCGCAGCCTGTCTCGCTGCAGAGGGGGGAGCTTGTGTCATTCAGCTGGTGGTGCTGTCTGGTTTGTTCACTTTGCCTCACTCAGTCCAACCAGATTGTAACAACAGCAAAAAAGCCCTGGGCAAAGGGTCTTTATATAGAATTTATTGCTCCACAGGGAGGAAATGGAAAGGCCTTTGAGGTGGGTATTGTTTTATCTGCCTCGCAGACGGGGGAGTTCCTGGTACAGACCCAAGGTCATGGGGAGTTTTACTCCCGAGAGATTAATTTCCCAGTCTGTTTAACAGCATTTGCACGGCTGGGATGAGCTGGAGGAGCCGGAGACCCGGCGAGCCGTGTCCTCCTCACCGGCTCCCGTCCATGGGACGTGACGGCATCCACTGGAGCAGGGCTGCAGAGCAGCACGGAGCCATGGCTCCTGCAGCCAGCACATCTGTACGGTTAGGGGCAGGTTTTAACCACCTGCAGGTTTGTTCATGGCACTTGGGATCCGCTTTGCTGAAGCACTGCTGCTTCTGTGCCCTTCACTGGGTGTCTCTGAGCTGTCAGGATCCCAGAGGGTGTCCCTGGGAGGAGCAGGGCTGTCAAAGCAGCAGACATCGGAGGCAGAGCGATCACTGCGTGCTCCTGTTTGCCTCCCTCTCTTTCCTTTTCTACCGCGTTTCTTCTGTTCCTCTCCTGCCTACACTGATAGCAATAGCTTTTACTCCTTTCTGGAAATGAGCCGGGTTTCTACAGCTGGATTCATAGGATCATGATGGCTGTCTCTGAACATACTCCAGCTTGAATTTGTTAACCTTCGGGGCAGGCTGCCAGGTCTGTCTGTCTTCCCTTGCCAATAAAGAGAGAGGTAATACTGGGTGAGAGGAGTATGGCTCTGCAGCAGCTTCTATGTAATGACTTCTTTTTATGTTGCTGTTATCACTGAGTGATTTGGGTAAGTTACTGAGGTACTTGTAGAATTGAGAGAGGCAGCCAGAGCCTCTGGGACTGAAAGCTCTTGTAGTGAATGCTTCATCCCTGGCAGTGTTCAAGGCCAGGTTGGACAGGCCTTGGGCAACATGGTCTAGTGTGAGGTGTCCCTGCTTACGGCAAGGGGTTAGAACTGGATGGCCTTAGGGTCCTTTCCAGCCCAAACCATTCTATGATTGCAGAGAAGGAAAGAATCCAGTGGCGATTCTGCTGTCTCTTCCTTGCAGAACTCGTACGTGGTGCTGGCTGGTTTGTCGGATGGACTCATAGCAGTGTTTTCAGTGTCCCAGGGCATCCCAGGGGACAGCTGCTCCTACCTGTGCTCCCACACGGCAAACAGGTCCAAATTCAGCATCCCTGACGATGACCCCCGGCAGAACCCCTACCCCGTGAGGGCCATGGAGATCGCCAGCAGCGGGGCCGAGGTCTGGTACAGCAACGGCCCCGGCATCCTCATCATAGACTGCGCCTCGATGGAGATCAGCAGGAGGCTGGAGCCCTTCAGCCCGCCCTCGGTGATCACATCCATCGCCTGCAACTCCGAGTGTCACGGCGAGGAGGTGGTGTGGTGCCTGGATGATAAAAGCAACTTCCTGGTGATGTTTCACGTTGCCACCTACCAGCTCTGTGCACGCTACTTCTGCGGGGACTGCAGCCCCCTCAGGGACATGTTCACAATCCAGCAGCCCTCAGCACCCATCCCAGCTACAGCACCCATCAACCACAAAGCGATGGAGAGCAGCCCGCTGGCGGACATGAGCATTATCTACAGCCCGGAGGTTGGCACCCAGATACTGAACCACCAGGACTCGCTCACAGATTATTGCTCTGTGTCTTCCTACTCCTCCTCGCCTCCTAACAGGGTCACCCGGTGCCCCTCCAGCCTGCCCAGCTCACCCACGAGCTTCTCCAGTGCGCTCCTCTCCATTGATTTGGAGGAGTCTGGCAAATTCCATGAGCTGAAGGCTTCCCTGGATCATGATGCTGTGCCTTTGGGGGACAACATGCAGCAGCATCTCCAAGCTGTCAAGATCCTTTCAGTAAAAGACCTCATATGGATCCCCAGGTAAGCGGGTCACTTATCAAAGAACTGCATCAAAATCCCTGCTGGGCTGAATGTGAGATTATCTCAGGCTAACTCAGGAGCTTCTGCATTCCCAGCATCATTCACCTGGACTAAAAAAAAACAAGACACTTTGCTCCCAGTGCAATGTTACATCTATTTTCTACCCCTTTTTAAAGCTATTTGGTGTTGAGCAGCATGGCCACAGCTCGGGTCATGCCAGATTGATTTCAGCAGAGTGAGAAGGTGGGTGGTAAGACTCAAAGCCGTGGTTCCCCAGCTACTGAGGTAACAAAAACCAGCAGGCAGCTTCCTTGCTCACACACAGCCTTGCAAATCCTGTTGCCTTTTGTTGAGCTGATGGAAACCACTGGGAATCTGATTTGGCCTGGCCTGGGGCTCTCAGTGTAGTGGATTCCAGATGCACCTCAATGGCATCAGAGCCCCTTTTCCCTGCAGAACGCTGTATAACTGCAGGAAGAGTTGCAGCAGAGGATGGGTACCCAGCACGGATCTTCCTCAGCAGTCCCCATTGTGGAATACCTGTGACATCTCCCTTGTTTCTGTTCCAGGAGAGGAGGGGATATCATCGTTATCGGGCTGGAGAAGGAATCGGGCACCCAGCGGGGCAGAGTGATCGCCGTGCTGAAGGCTGGGGAGCTGGCTCCCTACGGGTGAGGATGATGGGGCAGTGCCCATCACACCAGGGGCACAAGGGCACTGGGTGGCAGAAGGTGGCTCTGCAGGCTCCTGTGAGCTTCCTCCTGGCTTCCAGCAGCATCTGCGAAGGTCCCAGATAGAGGAGATGCAGGTGGTGGTTGCACATCAAGGCATGTGTTTGCACGACATAGGTGAGGGGAAGGCACCGTGACCACAGCCTGGTCTCCAAGAGCCACAGAGACCAAGTACCCCATACCGAGACAGACGGGGACCATCGTGCACAATGCGATGGACGTTGGGCTGATCCTGCCTGGTGCTGGGCCCCGGTGCTCTGAGGGCACCTGGCAGAGGAGCAGTGGAGCTTGGCAGCCTCAGGCCCTGCGCTCAGAACAAGAGGGGTATTTATGCAGAGCGCAGTGCTTGGCTGTGGCTGCATTCACGTGGATCAGGTTGATGTTCTGGCTCTAAATGAGCACCTTTGTGCTGCCGGCAGTGACGGGCCGGGGGGAGGCTCCTGGAGCACGGGGGGGAGCAGTTGCACACATTAACTGAAACGTTTCATACAGTGAACAAGGGTCCAAGCAAATAAATGGCTGCTGGAGAGATGGGGGTGTTCCTGCTGATCGCTTAAAGGCCAGGCTGGGGTTGTACTGTTTATGTCCAGACAAATGGAGGTTAAGGATTGCGAGGGATTATACATCACCATTTATCACCATTAGGCAAACACAGCCAGAGATCAAAGCTCTCCTGCCATTCCCTCTGCTTTCAGTGTGTGTCCTTATCAGCTAGCTGGGAGTCGAGCATCATCTTTATTGCTCATGGGTAATCTTTAGGGGGTTTTGCTTTGCCCACGTTAGGTGTGGAGGTCAGGAGAAGCCATGTGGACACCTCAGGCTTGCCCTGCTTTGCTGCCTGGCTGGTTCAGGCACGATGGCCACTGACTCACCCTGTTTTACCAGCAGGATAAAGACCAAGAGTGCAGCCTCCTCCAAGGGCAGGGCAGGGTGGGCAGGTGAGGGAAGGGAGGTGCTTTCTTAGGGGCAGTTTGTGATAGGAGCAGCTGCCAGGGACAACCCTTGCTGCCTGTTCTCCCCATCTGGGGCCTCAGTTTGGGGCCAGTCTTCCCCCATCTGCTGTCAGAGCGGTAGATAGAGGCCAGCAAGGGCTGGATTCCTGTCGTAGAATCACAGAACCCCAGACTGGTTTGGGTTGAAGGAACCTTAAAGCTCCTCCAGCCCCAACCCCTGCCACGGGCAGGGACCCCTTCCACTGGAGCAGCTTGCTCCAAGCCCCTGTGTCCAACCTGGCCTTGAGCACTGCCAGGGATGGGGCAGCCACAGCTTCTCTGGGCACCCTGTGCCAGCGCCTCAGCACCCTCACAGGGAAGAACCCTGAACCCTGAAGGGACAAAAGCATCACCTTCTGCCAGGCCTCATCCCCGTGTGGCATCAGCAGGGCAGCTTCAGCTGCTGCTGTGTGATCCGGTGAGAAGGGAAGCGCACGCAGTGTGATGCTGTCACAGCGGACTCCTACAGCAGCCTTGTGGATCGCTGTGCTGTTGCCCCAGCCATGCCTGCAGGGCTGGCTCCATCCCACTCCCGCAGGCTGTGGAAGCTGTTGGCAGCCTGTAGCTGTGCCATGACGGAGCTGTATTCAAAATGCCCAGCTGGCAGCAGGCAGAAGAGTCTGGATTGAGGGCAGCCTCAGACTGTCCCACAGACGAGCACCCACCAGCATGTTTGGGCACCCTTTAGAAACCCTTTCCCACATCACTAAGCCGCTTGCTTCTGCCTCGCCGTGGTTCCTGATCCCTCTCTTTGTTACACTCTCCTTTCTCATGGATTTGTAGCTTATAAAGAGATTCAGCAGCTGGAAAGGGAAGCGTGTGAGTCAGTGCATGCCCCGTGAGCAGTGCTGCACTGTGCTAGCAGAGCTCTGATGCCCTTCTCCGCTCTGTCCTTCCTTTCGCAGGGCGCTGGTGGATGCTGCCCTCATAGCAAAGGACACAGTTGTGTGCTGCTTCCAGAGCGAAACCACGGAGCGGTGCCTGGCTGTCTGGAGGGGCTGGAGCGCCAGAGACTTTGACATCTTCTACCAGGCCTATGAAGAGCTGGGAAGGCTCGAAACCTGCATGAGGAAAAGGAGGTAGTGCCTGCGGCGCCGGGAGCCGGGGCTCGATGGGAGCATCCCGCTCCGAGTGCGCCTGGACCGTGAGACACAGCCCCGAGAGCAGGGGACGAGGGGTGGGAGCATGGCAATGGTTTGCTGCTAAGGACCACTGTGGGGTTCCTGTGGCTGGAGCCCTGTCAGGGCTTTGGGGACTGAAGGGGCCAGTGTGAGTGGAGCCACCTCCCTGCTCTCTTGCTCCATCGCACGCTCCCCTGCAGGAATGGAGAGCAGGAGGTGGAGGTGCCTCTCTTACAGTTTCTTCTTCCCCATTTTAAACTCCTTCATCACCTTCAGCATGCCCTGGCTGCTGCTGCTGCTGCTTTATGGTGTCTGTTGTCAGCCAGGAGAGCCCCCGTACCCCCATAGGGCTCTTCCTGGGAGCCTGAGCACGTTGTGGTCCCCACTGCCTGCTGGCCGGCAGTGCGGCTCAATATGGGACAATGCACCCCGCTCCATGGGACAATGCACCCCGCTCCATGGGACAATCCACCCCATTGGAAGTACTATGGAGCTGCTGCCCACATCCCTGCTTGTGTGTCAGAGGCTGCTTCAGGTGCAGCCCCCGTTGTGACTGCTGTGCAGACACCCGGGTGTAAGATGCAGCGATGAGCTTCGGCTGGCCGCTGCGCTGCTGGTTCCTGAAGGCTGTTGGGGCACAGCGCTACTGTGAGAGAGCCTCAGATCAGCTGCCAGCGATCCTGCACGGCCCCGGTACGCGAGTGAGCTGGTTGACTGCCCTGTTGCAAAGTCCACTGTACCCAGGGCCGATGCAAAGCAAAGTCCCTCGGCCCGGGAGATGCTTGCTGGTGTGAGACAGGGAGCCCTTTACCCAGGAAGGTTTGAAAACTCTCTTTGCTCCACTCCTCCTGGTAAACGCACTCGGGAGTGTCGGGAATGCAATAAGCTTCATTTGCCCGTGTATCTGTGCAGCTTGTGTTCACCACAGCTTTCACCGTATCTTCATTAGCCTGGGATGATGTATTGGCTCTGACTACAATTGCACTCAGTTATCCCAAGCATGTACAGCAGTGTATAAGGGGAGCCTGGCTGAGCACCCTGTGTAAAGGTGTACAGTTGAATTTTGGACCTTCTTCTTTTCTATGCCGAGCAACCCGTGTGAGCATCGGCAAGGCTGGCCAAGGCCGAGCGGGCAGGTTCACGCTCTGGTTCACAGTTCTGGTGCAGGCTGCTAAAACCCCTTCCTCAGAAACAGGAGTGTATCTTCAAATAAACTCATCCTCCCCACACTGACACGGCACCGGTGGCACCTTTATTGGCGTTGTCTCCATCTCCTGCAGCTCCTCCAGCGGCTGCTGCATCGCAGAGTCCCAGCCGGGTTTGGGTTGGACGGGACCTTAAAGCCCATCCAGCTCCAACCCCTGCCCTGGGCAGGGACCCCTTCCACCGGAGCAGCTTGCTCCAAGCCCCTGTGTCCAGCCCGGCCTTCGGTGGGGCTGTGGTCACAAAAGGGGCTTTGTTCCACTCGCTGCTGCCTGCTGGGAGCTGCTGCTGGGCACGGACACGGACACGGCACGGGCACTGCTCGCACCTTCCCCAGCCACACCAGAACATCCCTGCCCTGAGCACCGCTCCCCAGCCGGGTTGGGGTGGTTGTGGGGGGGAGCAGAGGGGCTGCAGTGGGTTCTAGGAGCCCTGCATGAGAGAAGGGGAGAAGCGCGAGGTCCCTGCTGCAGGACGGGCAGGATCCGCGTCCTGACCATGCCGGGAATGGTGCTGGGTCCCAAAGGTGACAGAGCCTGAGCGCTGCGGTGGAGCTCGGTGGAATCGGGGCTGCGTTAACGCTGCAGGACGAACAGAATTGACCCCCACCATCAAACCCCTGCCGGTTCAGGTGTGATGCCAATGCTCGTCCCCAGCCCTCCCGCCCGCCTGCAGCAGGTACCGGCCAGGGGCATCACCATGGTCCCTGTGGAGAGGGCTGGAGTCAAGGCTAGAAGCAGGAAAAGCCTTTTTTTGGAAGCCGATTTCAGCTTCCAAACCCAACCCAGGGCAGGGGCCGGGGGGGGGGTGGGGGGGGTTATTCCTTCAGCTGGGGAGAGACGAGAGAACAGCTCGGTTTCATTGTACTGACAGCAGGTTGCCCCCAGCCCATCCTGGTTGCCCCCAGCCCATCCTGGTTGCCCCCAGCCCATCCTGGAGCAGTGGGAGCACAGGGAGAGGGCTCAGGGAGGGAAACGGATGCTCCGAGGTGAGATTAAAGCAACCAGTGACCCCCTGGACCCTGGTCACAGCCTGGGCTTGGCTGTTTCTTTGCTGGCATCGGGGAGGGGGGGATGAAGAACAGCGGCCGTGGCCCAAGCCCTGGTCCCAGCAGGGCTCAGCCTGACCCTTCCGAGGGGCCTCAGGTGCGAGGCGGCTGCAGCGGTGGCTGCTCCGTGTTCTGCTGCCGCTGGGATGGAGGAAATCGGCTCTCTTTGAGCAGGCTTTGAAGGGCAGGAAATACCGTGGCTATTTCGGGCTGTCCCCGGCTCACCCCGGCCCCGCAGCACCATCGCCTTCAGTGGCTTCGTGGGCACAACGGCCCTGGCTTTGTCCTGGCGCAGGCAGGAGGATGCTGCCCTGCCGGGGCCCGGGTACTGCATCCGGGCTGCTCTCTGGGCTACTGAACACTTCAGCACCGTCTCCCGGCCCCGATGAACCTTCCTCGGGGGACTCTCTGCGCTGAACCTCGGGGAAAGGGGCTCCCTTTGACGGCCACCGCGCTGATGGTCCGGTTACGGGTCCGGCCCTTACGGCTGCAGCGAGCGGGGCCCTGAGTGAGGACAGGAGTGGAAATCGGGCCCAGTTCTACCAGAAAGAGGAACCTGCCCCGCTCCTTGTCTGCACCCAGCTGCTGGGGCCTCGGGAGGCAGCCAGAGCCATCAGGCAGCTCCGTGGCCCACGGGGATGGGGCTGTGCGCAGCACTGGGGGTCACAGCACAGTGATCCTGGCACCCGAGCAGGGCACGGACCCGCCCCAGGACCCGCACATCTGCAGCCATTCGGGTCCCCCGCGGCCCTCCTGCTCCTGCCCCAGCTCCACATTTCCCTCCTGCCCGGCCCGAAGCACGGAGCCAGCAGCCTTTCCCTGCCCCTCCGGCCGCCCCTTTGCTTTGGAGCTGTGCTGTTGTGTGCCCTCCCCACGGGCCCTCTACTGAGCAATGAATAAAGCCAAAGGCGCTGTTACCTTTTGTGTTCCTTTCCTCATGCAGTCCCTGAAAAGCACAGCAAAGTTCTGCCGGCACCCCGATATCCGGGATGCTCAATTCCAGCACGCCGGAATGCTGCAGGTGATTCAGATCCATTAAAGTTAAGGGGTTTGATTGAATTTAGGTGTGAAAGCAAACGCAGGCAGCCCAGTGCTGGGTTGTTTGATGTTAATTCAATGAAGGTGATTTGGGCTGGAGGAGAGCCGGGGGGTGGCTCTGGGAGCTTGGAATGGCTGCGGACACGGTTCTTGCACTTGGGAAGGTGCCGGCGGCAGTCCGGATGTGAGGAATACCGGTGCTTCTGGCAGCGGCAGCCGGGCGAGAGGCACCGAAGGGATGGGGAAGGAGCCCTCGTGGGATGTGGCTGCGCAATGTGCTGGCTATGGCGGCTGCGATGGCCTCAGGGGTGCCCATGCCCCACGGTGGGGCTGGCCCTGACCACCAGCTGGGACCGGAACCCTGGCTTTGCTCAGCTCAGGGCAGTAACCGGCACCGGGAGCACAGAGCTGGTGTGAAAACACCCACTTAAAGCAGGCCCCAGTGCAGGGCCCGGCTCTCACCGTGTCCCGGAGCAGAGCAGGAGGAGGAGGAGGAACGTGGTGGGACCTGGCCCACGTGCGCAGGGAGCGCGGTGCTCACTGGCAGGACCATGCCCCCTTCCCTCATTGCCCGTGATGGATCCTGGAGCACAGAGACGAGCTGCTGCGAGGGGACTGCTTCAGAGACCAGGGAATATACCCAGCTCCCCCCTTGCCTCTCCCTGAAGCCTCACACGCGATTCCACTGCAGTGAGTGGGGAGCAGAGAGCCAAGCGCGAGGTGCCCCCCTTGAGACCCACAGTGGCTTTTGGCCGTCCCCGACAGCCCATGGGGTGACGAGGCCTCCAACCCACCCACCCCACAGATGCCCCGACCAGAAGGAAGGACCCTGACTGGCTTCATGCCACTCCTGCAGCCCAGCAGAGCAAGGAGCCACGGAGGAGCCAGCATAGGTGAGACCCCCCCATCTGACCCCATTTGCCATTGCAAAGCACTCCCGAGCTCCGACTCACCAGTTTTGTCCTCCAGAGCTTGCACCCATGGGCAGCTGGGAGGGGTGGAACCCATGGGTGGAAGGGGCTGGAGAGCCCTGCTTGGGCAGTATTGCCGCGAGCATCCCATGAGCAGCGCAGCGCCCGAGCCCCGTTACCTGCTGAGCAAGGAGCGCCCGGTGTTTTCAATGGCTTTAACCAAGAGAGGCACCGCACCACGGAGCCAACCCCGGAGAAAGCCTCTCGGTCACCGAGTGCTTGTCCCAGGCAGGCACCACCTCGTCTCCTCGGTCCTCGTCTTCCCAATGGATGTGAGGCAAAGCCTCCAGGCCAGCGCCTGGGCAGGAGGCAGACTCCCTGAACCAGCCAACAGCAGTGAAGTGCCAATGAAAGGCTCCAGCCCCAGACGGGCTTTGTCAGAGGCCGGGTTCGCACTTGCCGGCCGATGACTTGCACCTGGTCAAGCTCTTACAACTGAGGCAGCCAAATCTGCTTGGTTTAGCATAAAATGGGGCTTGTGAGGTCAGCCTGTCCCCTAGGCAGATATAACCAGAACCTTCAGCTCAAAACGCATCGCTTCTAAGCCATCAACTCTGTGCTCGGTTCTGATGCGGGGCTGCAAGAGAGCTCTGCGCAAAACTCACCTGTGGTGCTGTCTGGACAGGTTTGGTAACAGAACCAGAGCTGAGGCGACTGAGCACAAAGCCCCAGAGCCGGATGGGTGCTCGTCATTAAACAGCTCCTTCCATTTACATGCATTTGGCTTTTACCAGCTGTTAGGGGGCTACAAAAGCCCTACACCATCATAGGTGTTGATAAATACACTGTAAGTACAGGGTTCGTTTCCCTGTCTTTCAGTGCAGGGCCTCAGGGTTCGTAGTCTTCCAGCTCTTCTCTGCAGACACAAATTGTTGCTTTCCTCCTCCTTTTCCCCACGTGAAGAAACGCTTCTGTAGCCCCCAATATCCCTGCTTTGGGACTTAATTCTTACGCAGAAAAGCCTCACACTGATAACTGCAGAACGGCTCAAAGTGGCAGAGCTCGACACAGTGATTCTTTGTGCCGTGGTCTGGACACAAAGCACTACGGGATTACTGAGCCCTGTCACTGGCTGCAGTTTAAAGGTGCAGGGAAGGATGTTCTCAGGCAGCAGAAGCACCTCTCTCCCCAGGGAGAGGTCCGAGCCCTCGCTGCAGGCGAGCGGCTGCCCCGGGGAGCCGCAGCTCACAGCACAGGAGCCACCCCCGGGGTCTGACGAACCAGAGCCGAGGAACGAGGTGTGAAGTTTACTGCAGGCCAGAGCCCAGCACGGAGCTCAGGGCCCTTTGTCGGAGGGAGATGCTCTCAGCTGGCCTTGCTCCCCCGGGCGCTCCGGCTCTGAGCGGTGCCTGCGCCGAACGGACACACAGGGACAGGAGGAGCTCTGGTTGCAAATAAAAAATCTTTATTGCATCTTAGAAGCAAATTTAAGGAAAAAAAAAAAAAAAGGAAAAGAAAAAGGGAAAAAAAAAAAAAAGGGGGGAAGAAAAGCTTTTTCCATGCACTGAATCCATCCAAGTACCTACATCCTTGGGACTGTCACCAAAAACGATGACCGTTATAAGACATCGACTCTACGCTAGTTGCAGTTCATAGTCCATACACGTGTAAACAATGGTTATTTCTTCTACTGGAATAGCAATTACTCCACAAGATCCCTTCAAACATGGCAACGACCTAAGCACCGGCTTCTCTCTGTTCCTTCCCTGGTCTCCACTTCCCAAAGAGCAGGAGCTGAGAGCAATGACACAAGACGGTCATGGAGGATACCATAGAAAAATAGACTCGTTTGCTGGTTTCTAGCTCTCGTTTCTGCTGAGCCAGGTATTTACAGGCAGGTCTCAACAGAGCATCTGCTGCAACGCCAATGTCCACCCACTAAGTCTCAGGTAAAGGGTTCCCTTTCTGGCTTTAAGGCACTTTGTTTTGTGTGTTTTCTCTTACCTTGCTAGGTGTTCATTCACAAGGGCTCGCGTTCCCCTTGTGTTCGGCCTCCCCATCCCCAGTTCCTCTTAGCATCCCAAAGCAATTCCTAAGCTGACTGCAGTCATTCCAAAAAACGTTGAAGAACAGATTTTTTTTTTTGGGGGGGGAAAAAAAGAAAGATTCATGAAAAAATATTGTAGAAAGTAATCTTTGGAGATCATTTACTGCAAGTCTGATGTACACTACCTTATCAGTGAGAAGATGCAATACATTCCTAATATATATATATATATTTACACACACATATATATATATATAAAATATTAAAATGACTAACAGATATTCAAGGAGAGGTCAAGAACCTAAACCAATGGATATTAAATAAATTAACGGCCTATCCGATACAGGAAAAAACATAGTCCCAAAGCAAACCTAGTAAATCCAATGTCGTAATTGTTCCCAGTAACACCACGGACCCGACCGAACACAGCGATGCCATCGGGTGCAGCACACTCGGTGGAGGAGATTCTCCTCAGGGATCTCCTGTTGTTTGCTGCGTGCTGGTGCTTTGCTGCAAGAGATTCCCGTTTCCCCTCCCTCGTGATGCTCCGGCATTCCTTGACTACATCGACTCTAGACAGGACAGTTGAGGATAACACCCAGAACCCACCATGGATCCTTACATCAGTATATGGACCAAATAGAAAAGACAAAGATTCCTACAGGGACTGATGGGCCAGGAGGTTGTGCTCACTTTCTGCCCTGCCTTGGAGTTGTCTGGAAGTGTATTTTTAACTGGAATAATCAGCCTTTAGGGAAAACCCGCTCCTGTGATTCACCCCCTCATCACCACCACACTGACTGGGTTGGGTCAACCTGCAGTCAAGAACTCCTGGCCATCCTTAACAAGAGCAGCAGAAGCTGTGCGCGGCAGCAGTCACAACCACGCATTTAGACACCGGCTTGTCACTGGCAAGGTCCCGACTTACGGAATCCCAACGACGAAGACAGCGACGGAACAAAGCAGGAAACAATCTTTTGTTCTTAAGGAAACTGGAATTCAAGTCAGATTTCTGCCGATCAGGAACTCTGCAACGTCTCTGGGTTTGTCTGAAGGCAAAGGTTGATCAGAGTTTTGTTCCAAACCCAAACCACCACAACAAAGAAACCCGAGGGCTTTGTTCTTCTCCAAACGAGAGCTTTGTACGAAAACAACGATGATTTCTAAAATATATCCTGTGTGGTCCTTTAAAAGTGAATTATCAAAAAACTTTCTTTTTTTTTTTCCCAAAAAATAAATTAGATAATTAAAAAAAAGTCTTTTCCAGCATAGCTGGACATTAGGCTGTCCTCACAGAGCCATTCGTATTGCTGCTTCTCCCCAAATTTGGGTCATTTTTCTCAAACCATATCTCAGCCAGCTGCTGTGTGGACCCATACGTTGAAGCTTTGGACCCCAAGCACATTTTGTATTGTTTTGGATCGAGATTAGGGTCACAGAAAACAGGGTGATGCACATGGACCACTCCAATCTCTTGGCTTCGGAAAGTTTTTAAGCCAGCTTGAATGACTTTGTTGAACAGGTCTACGTCTTCAAGGCCCCAACCTTGGATGGAGACATCAAAGCCGCCTGCTCGAAGAAGATCACCTTTGTAAATACAGGTAATACCAAAGCCATAGTTCCTCCAGAAACCTGTTTTCTGGGTGAAGGCAAAATGATTGTCACTTGGAACTTTTCCACTATAAACAATCTTTGGATCATACTGGCTAAAAATGATGGGGAAGTATACTTGTTGACCCAAAACTGTATTGGCTCGACACCGCTGGAGGAATTCTGTAGTAAACACTAAGTCAACATCACAGAAGAAAAGTAAAGACTCATTCTGGAACTGAGAAGATCCGACTTCCAGAGCCAGCGCCCTCGAGAACTCCCCCGACACCGGTAAAACCTGCATGTCAGCCTTGGGGTATTTGGAGCGATAATCTCTCATCAGCTCGATCTGCTTTGCTTTGTCAGGGTTGGAGTTGGAGTTGAAAAGCAGGACAACCAGCTTGACGTTCTGGTTTGGAATGAGGCAAGTCTTTTCGAAATTCCCCATGAACCTTGTGAACATGTCAAAGCGCCCGGAGAGAGGAATCAGGATGTTGATCTTCTTGTCTTTGAGTTCCTTCCTCTCCACTTTCGATCTGCTGAGCTGGAAGGGAACAAACATCTTCAGCGAGTTGGAGAGGAAAGACAAGGATCCAGAATCCTGGTTGATTTTGCTGGCCAGCTCTTTGGCGTCCATCTCCTCGTGCTCCATGAACTGGATCTTGCTGAAAGTCTGCTGCAAGTACGCATGCCTCCTGACGGGGACGGTCATCTTCTTCCCCTTATGCTTTTTGTACAGAAGCAGCAAGTCCAGAACGTACTCTGCTCCGTACATGGGATTCACTCTGCGGTAGCCATACTGTATTTCCTTGAAGTCTATGATCCTCCCCCGGGTCTTGGCGTTGGCGTTGATCATTTCCATCACCTGCATGACAATGTCATCCAGTGCTTCACGCTGGGAAGAGTCTATTCCTCTCCGAGGGGGCTGCCCGTCGGCACCTGAATACAAATACTTTCCTGTCAGAAACTCCCACTCCAAGATTTCCTCCCGGTGGCGGGGCTGGAATCGCATGAAGGAGGGTGGCATCCCCAGCTGCAGGTCATCCTTGTGGATTTCGGTGTTGCTGTATTTGCTCATGAGGACAATCTCCCGGTGCAGCTGCACGGTGCGGTGGCGCAGCTCGGCGATCTTGCGGCTCAGCATGTAACTGTGCAGCCTGTACTGGTACGGGGGGTTCTTGTTGGGGTGCAGTGTTATGGCTCTGTGGATCTTGCTGTTCCGCAGGTCTCGGATATAACCTTTCTTGTTCTTCTCATAGTTTTCATAGAACAACTGCTGCATCTAGAAGAGAGATGGGAGAAGTTAAAGTCTCGGCAGTGCTGTCCTTGGAAAAGTTAGCCCACGCTGGGAGAAAACTCCTCCTTGCTCGCAGGGCCAAAAGGCTTTCTGACTAAGCTGTTCTGGGGTTTAGGCACAGGTTGTAGCAATACCAGCTGCTATTCAAGGAAATTAAGAGGATTATGCATTGTAAAGTGGTGAAAGAAACATCCACGGCGGATTTGGGATTACTACAGCCCATTGCAGAGATAGCACCGTCGGCACAACTGAACAGTAAGTCCGCTGCAAGCACATTTTTTCACACCACCAAAGCATCACCAGGAAAAAAGCCCATGAAGGGTTCATTACAAAACTCTTCCTATTTGCCTGCTTCCCATGGATTTAATAATAATAAAGAGCAATCAAAAAGGATCCACGTACACAGCAATCACGCATCTTACTTGATTGCTGTTATACCCGAATGGTGTTTAAGCATTAAAAATCCTTGCTAAATGTTTTAGTCAAGATGCCAAATACATTCTCTCAAGTGCTACAATGCAAAGCTATGGTCCTGCTGTCATTTAAACATGCCAGTAGAAAGTAAAATGCATCTGAGGTTCCGAGCAGTAGTTCCAGGTAAGACAGGATGTGCATATATATTCACTAGGATAAAAGCATCCTTAGAGTGAAAATCGCTATTTCAAAGCAAGAAGATAGTGAGATTACAATTATATTCACCAGCCTAATGGAAAGCCACAACTTAAGCAGACAAACCAGCTTTACAGTCTTCAGTAGCTCAGGCAGTAGCTGATATAATGAAAGGCTCGTGCAAACCCAGGTGATAACGTGGAATATAAACTAGAAAAAGAAACCAAAAACAAGGCACACCCCCCCCAACCCCACAAGGCCAAAGTTTACACCAGACAATGGACATTTAAAAAGATCACAGGCTGATTCCATGTCACAACAGTGCCCCAGGACCTGACATGACTGCTTTGTTCAATATAGGATCCAGCCTACATTATCAGCAGCAGAATTTGTTATCTGTGATAAGGTGATAGAGCACATGCACAGGGGCCATAAAGATTAGCAAAGAGCTAAGATCCAAAGGACAAGCAAAAGAGAGAATGACTCAAATACGATGACGGCAATTAACCACAGCACTAAAAGGAAATCACAGGCAGCACGAGTGATGCTTCTACCAGCTGGTCAGACCCAGCCCAAGTCCTGTTTTATTGGGCCTGCGCTTGCATTTTTCCCATTACTGTGGGCAGACGTTGAATCTAAGGGATAAAGGCACACCTGGATTTCATTGCTGCTATCTTACCAAACCAGATGTGTGCACGCTGAAACCTGAAGTTCAGTGTGTCCCTGCGGACAGCACAGGCTGGGAAAGGAAGGACAATTGTTGTCATGGGTCACCACCAGTCCCCCACCCCTTCTCCTTTCTTACTTGGCTTCACCTTGTTGCCTGCTCAACCCCAAGTGATCCCTGCTGCTTTCACACTGCCTGTGAGCAATTCAGGCCAACGGCTGCCTCTTATTAGATAGATCCCATACAGCAACGTGGCCAAAGGAGAACATCTTGGCGATGGCCTCCTGGCAAGCCACAGATGAGCTGCCTGTCAAGATGTATATCCCTTCAGAAGTCATGCAAGATTGAACAGCGTGCTACAGGCAGAAGTTCAGTGGTCTAATGCTGGGTTTAGCAGAGTTATCCAAGCTGAGTGAGCCTCATGCTTTCCCGGGAAGCACGTTTTTCCACTCATCCAAAGACTGTTCTTCATTTGTATCCCTAATATTGTTTCCTCTACTAATAACACTTCATTTTTTGTTCACTTTGAACCTCGCTGCTTCTGTTATGAGCTCTAGACCTCAAATCACACCCACTTACAGTCAGTCCTGTAAGAACTATCTATTACAACGGAGAGCTCACACAGCAAGAAGATCAGACCAACACTGCAGGACCCACACGTGTATTTTCACTGACTCCACTAATCTATCGTCTCTAACACTATATACAAAGAGAACTAGAAGTATTAAATGCATATGGTAAGAGATTTAACTGACATTTGAACTACAACACAACTACAGGCACAGGCTTTCCCACAAGAGTTGAGCCACTCGATAAAAATCCTTAAATCATGTCATTAGGCGACTTTTATTTAAAGGAAAATGGACAGTAAGGCTGAATTTCAAATCTTGCTTTGAATTTATAAGAAAACAACATCGAGCCCGTGCAGCCTGAATGCATTTACTGCGAAATTGCTATCTAGGGCATTCTGAATTAGCTACAAGAGGAAACCATGAGAAGCAGAAAAGCTTTTAGGTTACACAACGCAGTTTTAATAGAATACCGATGGGTAGGAAAACGTTATGAAACTTCCCAATGGAAGTGAAGATACGAATCCCTAACAAATGGCCCTAAGTCAGGTTAACAAGCGTATTTTAAAGCTCTGGCTTGCCATGCAGGGGTAACCTCTGAGCTGGGCTGCTTAACTTGTGACCCTTTAATACTATTCCTTGTCTCTTCCAAAACATGAGCTAACTCTGACAACTGGAGCTGGAAATAAAACAAATCTCAGCGAGCCTTTTGCTTCGAGGCAAAGCAATTTGCAACTGAAACATCTACTAACGGCCACCTTGCTCCAGCCAAAAAGGTGACAACTGTAACAAACCCTGCGCTCCAGCCAACCCTGCTAATGAGAAGCACCAGAGCAGCCAGGCTTTTATATAATCCTGGTTTTCAGAGCAATGCCTTGCCAGGCTGGCACTTCCATTGTTTTTCCTACGAAGTCTCCCCCTCTCCTATCCCAGCGTCCCTCTTGTCTCCTTGCATTCAGCAAGCTGCAGCAGGCATGGGATGTGACAGCACCCCGCAGTCCTGATCACCCATCTAGGAGCCAAGGGACACCCCACACATGGAAGGGTATCGGAAGGGGTTAATCAACTCCCTACAGAGAGGACAATGACTTACAAACTGTTTCTGCACAGTGGCATGAAGTGCTGTTCATGAAGTCCAAGTGGCCAGCAGCCAGCAGAGCAATTTAACCCTTCAAGGGCCAAGGTGCCTGCGGACACTGACCCAAAGCCACAGAAGCGCTGTGATGCCCATGGGCTTTCCTTCATGATAAGGAGCTCCACATGGATTGTTTTTTCTCACCCACATCTACACAACTTGAAAGAAATGAGCAGTTCCTTCCATATGGTTTGACAGCTCCACCAACACTAATTTGTTTCGATCATTTAGGCAGTGATAGTCCTCGGCATTGGGTTCAATCACTTAGCAAGGGCAATGCCCAACCATCGCCCGCCACTGCCAATGTGGTTTCTACCTCATTTGGGTCCAGAACTCTATGCATGTATTAGCACACATGGGCTTTTGACTCCACACAATACTGGAAACCAAGGAAGAGAAAAAAATCATAATTGCCTCTTGTGATTATCATTAATAGATGGGTAGGAGAAGACAGCAGAGAAAGCAATAATTTATTTGTTCCACCATTAAACACACACGTGGGGAGCGACACAAGGCCAGGACACGCACGTCTCCCACAGACACCACGTGCAAGCTTCCCCATGCCTGTTACCAGACTCTTGTGAGCTGAACTCTTGCAAACTCTTCTTTAAGTCAAACAGGTTTCTCTGTGATTCTCTCAAAAAAAAGAACCTTTCATGGATATTAATTTTGCAATGATTATATTCTAAGCATGCTTTATTCTAGCGCAGAGCACTGAGAGCACAGGGATACAAAGAAGAGCTACTCTTTATTGACCACTATTTACTCTAGACCTGTTGAAGCCTTAAAAACCCTAATGTTCCCCAAACCATTAGAGACTGAATGTTTAAACTGTGGTACAGCTGTTGTGGGCACTACTGGCTCGTGTCCAAAGGACCAACTGAAAGGAGAGAGTGTTACGTTCTTCGTTTTAAATGAAGAAGTCTTTTGGAGGCCAAAAAAAAGTGTACTGGAGAAAATGGACTTTAAAAATAAGACCAGTTTATGCAGAAACTGGCCCGCAGCCACGGATCAGCCCCCGAGGGCTTTCTCTCACAGCTCCAGATTGTACTGCCACAGCCCTGAAAACACAGCCCCACAGGTCTCATGAAAAGCAACCATGGACAAGACATGTTGTACGGCAGGCTTCAAAATGCCCAAGATGTGCTTTAAATACAAAGCCAAAGGAATTAAAAGCTTGAAAGATGGCTAATGTCACCTAGCACGTGAGCACCTCAGCTGGGAGGACACGAGCCTGCAGGTCCCTCTCCGGAGCTGGTGCAGAGCTGTTCTTACCCTGCCCCACAGCTCTGCTGCCAAAACTAGGCAGGATGCTCATCCCCATCTCCTCCTTGCTTCTCCTGCCACAGTTGCAGCTGTAGTGGTGCGAGGGGGCAGCTCCTGTCAGTTGGTTAAGTGAAAGGAAAAGATGTTTTGCACCCACATCCCAAGTGGGTATGAAATAACTGTCGCTGCACTAACACAGCTTTGCCACTTTGGAGTGATTAAACAAAACACATCACTGGGTTTCTGGTTTTCAAATCACCCATATAGCTAAGCTGATACAGAATTTTGCATGGAGACCCAACGGAAAGAAGCAAGTGGGTCTTTGTTTATTGCTGACTTGGTTTTTGTGGATGGGGACCCTGTACTGACCTCCCTGGATACAGCCCTGGGTATTCAGGGTTCTTATTAACGATGCTCTTTCTGTTTCAAATCCCGATGCTTTATGTGCAATACCACAGCCAACCACTGACGTTACCAAAGTCACTCCTGGGCAGAGTTATTATGGTGGGGACAAACACAAGGAAGTAATGGATAAACACTCATTTCCAGTGAACTTGGCCACTCGTTCACCCCTCTAACCTCCCCCGTTGCCACTACAGGAAAGGATGCAGGAAACACCATTCGGTGCTGGAAGATCAGACTTCCCTCTCAGCTGACCAGTGAAGCCCCGAGCTCTGGAGCACAGTTAAATGCTGTGATTCCTCAGTCAACTGACTCCTCACACAGATTTCATCCTGTACCACGGGTTCACATTTGCTTTGTTTCATAAATTAAAGAGGGTCAAGAGAATGAGCTGGACATCCCCAACAGGCAGTACTCAGACTGCTGCAGGAGCAGAGGCAGATCTGGCCAGGAGACACTGGGAGCTCTGAGTGCAGTAACTCCAGGCATCCTCTGGAGCAAGGAGTTTGTTTTGTATGACACAATTGCCTCTTCTTATATGATATAACCGAAACAGAGCCTGTCTCACTCGAGCCTCAGAGCGCCTTCTGCACCACTCTCCTCTCCAAAGCACTCCAGAAGGGAAGCCAAAGGAAGGGAAGGCAAATTTCAAGCACAGCAAACTCAAGGTCATTGAATTTCCAAGGAATCTGTGAATTAGGAGTACTGCTGGAGTTCAGCCTTTTGTTAACAATACCAAGTCGCTGTCTAATTAAACAACTGTCCTTCTCCCAATCCTTTCTTGTTTAAGCAAGTAAAAGAGCTTAAAAATTACTTATTCATTTAGGGTTTCTCAAACCAAGCAGCCTTTAAAGTACTCCCAGCTTAGCAAGAGAAAGAAGAAAACCTGCAAGGGTGAATGTGTCTTCAAAACTTGCATCGTGTACTTCACCTCCGACCTTGAGCTTGACGATCCCATTACCCAAAACCTACACACAGGAGCAATCCAGAGCACTTGGAACTGAGGCAGCAGAGAACCTCTCATGGCCCTGTATTAAACTGAGCTTCATCTTCCTGGTCTAAATCTAGGTAAAGAGAGAGGAACCTGGACTCCTCTTAGTCATGAAGGCAGGATTACTTCATGTCTCCCCTATTCTGGATAAGGGGGACGAGTTGTATCAGACCTGGTGTGTAAAGAAAAGAAAGAGTAGTGCAAACACAAAACGTTCTCAAAAGGAGGTAGTTGCCCATTTAGTGAAACATCCTTCCCCTTGGGTGCATATGATGAGCAAACTATACAGGTGCCATTGTGCACTCCATGAGACCTGGAACTCCGTCTCTAGAGAGACAAATTTATGTATTAAAAGCACAAACCAGACACAACCTGAAAGCATTTTGTACTTTAGGAGTAACCAAATAAAGCAGAATGTGCCATTTTAGGATATTTTGATTTACCCATGCAAACTATAGGAGAGCTGGATGCAGCTACAGGGTTTTCTTCCAGAAGGTTCTGATTTAACAGAAACAAAACCAAATAAGACACCAGTAAATAGTAACAAATGTTCTATGCTACGGATGTTAAAGCAGCACAATATTATCGGTGCTAATGATTATCATTGCTATTGCTTGAGAAAGTCTGCTCAAAGTCTGTGTCTAGCGTAACTTCCAAATTAGGAGTCCTGGTGCGCTGCACATGGCTCTCCCTTGCTTAAATTAAGGCTTTGACCCACAGGGCAAATGATTCAGCTCTCCCACTCCAGCAGAGAGGGTCAGGCTCTGTCCCAGATCCAAACAAAACCCAGGATACAGCGACTCGCCACTGATCTGTTCATTTAAAGGCCAGGCTCAGGGACGATGCCAAATTTCTGGCCCACCGAATATACTGAATATACCGCGTCTTGGGATTTCTTTTCCTTGCTGTCAACTCCACACTTGGGGACTCTGTGGTACAGAGCACAAGAAAAACCTGGGCTTCATTATGAATTTCAACAGGCCCACGAAAGAAAGAGCTGCAGCCCTGGAAGTCTGTATCTGCTCTTTCTCATGCTAAGTGTTAAGAATTCAGAGGAACAGCACATGACCCTTGGAGGGCAGTTTCATGGAGATGATGAGCAGAAAGAGAAGACCTCTTCTGGACCGCGGCGTGATTTTCCACCATGTGTTTTCAAGAAGCAGTAATGTAATCACTTAGAAATACTTCTGTCCATGGAATTCACAGACTCCTATTTGGGAGCTACTTTCCACATCCAGTGGTTTTGTAGGAGTTGCAAGCCATGACGGATGATGAACCCTTTGGGTCCCAAAACACTTGGAAAACCTACCACAAGCTGCTGCCTACAGGGAGGGCAGAGAAGAACCCCTCTGCTTGGAGAAGCTCCAGCTGCAGCCCAGGCATCCACACATCATCCCAGCATCATTCCAACATCAGAAATAAAGCCAGAGCAGCGTAGCCTCTGTGCCAGATTGGATGGGGACAGCAGCGACCTTGAAGCACACACCAGACCAGGTCTCCAGTACCAGATTCTGCACGAACCCTGGGGGAAGGATTGGTCCCAGTGGAGCTGGCTGCAGGATCCAACCCTTCAGCCTTGCCCACATCACCAGCACAGCTTTCTTTTGCTGCAAGATGCTTCTGGAACCCCCTCCCCATAGCAGGTACACAGTGCCCTACATGGAGACACTGTCAGTAACAGGTCCGGGCCAAAGGACAGTACCGGAGCAGCCGCATCAGTGCAAAGCCCTAAATCTCTCCAAGCCTTCACAGGAGATTACTGTGAATTTAATTAGGCAAAGACTTGGCCCCACAAGAGCTGCTGCTGCTGCTGCGGCTCTTCCCTGCCTGTAAAGAGGTGGGGGGTGTTTCCAAAACACAGTCATTTCAAGACTTTTGGCACTTCCAGGTTAAGCAGCACCATTTTAGACGAGGAGGGACACAGCTCCCTTTTGATGGCAAGAGGCCATGCTTGCTGTTCCTGATCCCTCACGCTTGTGGCAGGAATACATCTTTTGGAAAGGGGTGAGCGTGGAGCTGGGAATGCTGAATAAAATCCCCAAGACAAGGCCAGCTGCTGAATTGCCTATGTCAAAGCTGCAGCCCTTTGAACCTGCAGTGCCAGGAACAGCCTTGAAGTGACAGAGCTTCATTCACAACTGCATTTAGAAATCAGCCTGCTTTATGCTTTCCTAACAACTGATAGTAACACTGCTTCTGTGCCAGCAGCATCAGCATCAGCTAATGGAAACTGATGGAAAACTGGGAGTATATTGGGTTTCTGATTTCTCTGCTAGTGAGCCCTCCTCCTGGCTGCCACAACAATGCTGCTGTGCATTGTTCAGGACACAGTCCTGAAACCCCTTCCAAATCAGTGGTGATCTGTCCCTAAGGAGGTGGCAGCCGCACACCACCTCATGCTGGCAGGGATGTCTGAAACACAGTTTATTGAAACCTCGGAGAGCGAGCTCATTCCATCCACTTGGCCTCACTGAATCCATGTGGACACACTGGATCAAAACTTGGATCTCCTCAAGTCCCACTGGTGTCACCTGGTTTGCAAACAGCACAAATGGCAAGGTGATGGCTGAATCTCTGTTGTGTAACTTGATGGCACAGTCATCTCTCCTCCAGGCTTAGATTTTAACAACTGCTCCAGAGTGATGCTCACGAACAGCTTTTTCCAGGGTCATGCTGAAGACACCCAGTACTTAAGGTGATTTAATACCCACAGCCCTTTAGCAAAACAGCCTGCAAGCAGCTCTGAGCTGGCAGGTGATGGGGAGCTCCACGGGAATCCAGCTGACTTACATCAAATGAAAGATCCCTCTGTTTGACAGCCAGCCCTGTCAGCAACTCAGCACACTTTGAAGAGCACTGGCCATCCCACATGTCCCTGCCATCCCTCCAGTTCAGCAAGCTCAGGAAGAGCCACTGTGACTGAGCACAAGGCACCACGGCCTGTGATTAACTATATAACAGCCCTTAAAAGCAGAAAGCCTCCCAGTGAGGACCACGACATCCCCCTGCTTTGTTGGCCTCCCAGCGGGAGGGGAGCCAGCAGTGAGGCAGTGCTGGGTTTCCTGCCCGGGACCACTGTCAGCAGGACGCCCCTCCAAGCCATCCAGCAATGAAGCAGGAACTCAGTCTCCTCCATCTGCTTCTCCTAAATTAAGCTGGATTTAAAAGAACATCTCCTTCTATTCCTGCTGGTGAAAATAAGACCAAGCGATGCAGTTCCCTACAAGCTCCCGCAGAACCGGTACCCAATCCAGACATAACGCTTGTGACACAGGCAGAGGGTTTCATTGAGAGCTCAGATCCGTTCTTCATCTTCAATCTGGTTTTTCAACCAGAGCCACCATTTCTGGAGCTGGTTTCAAGACTGTCTGCAAGGGCCTGGACTCAATCACCAGCCTGTTTCACACGGGGAGCAGCTTCCAGGGTTCACTGAAGCTCCACAGCATTGTTCTGAAGTGTGTGTTTTAAACGCGTGCACATAACTTTTGTTGCCAAAAGAATTGTTTCATAATTGCTCAGAGGAGAGAAGGGGGATAAAAGCCACAAACCCTTGTTTTATGTGGAGAAGCCACATGTTTCAGGCAGCCCACGAAGATCCGACAGCTGAGCCCTGGCCCTGGAATAACGCAGCTTTACAAGAGCATCGTGCGGTAACGCCACAGACACAGTTTCCACAGTGAGATGCCATGATTGCGAAAGTGTTCTTCTGGTGCCCATAACATTAACTTGAAGCCCGCCCATGATTCTATGTGAGTTTCAAACCAGAATCTGCCTGTTGTCTCATCACTAGAAAACATATGCACACCATCCAGCGTAGACATGGCACTGCCAAAACCATACAGTGACAAGGTCTCTGTCTCAAAGAGTTCTGCCACCTAAAATCCGTGCAACCCTACACACACAATAGTAATACACAATGACACACAGTAAAATACACAGCGTTTTCTATTTGGTTATAAAATACACAGTAGTTCGGTTATATAGATACAGCTCTTTGATCACTTGGGAATCAGCAGATGAAGGTTGCCCATTCAGAGGGCTGAAGATTTGTCAAGACTTTGACTTTCATGCCCTGTACCTCCAAAGCCCCATAAACTGTGCATTAATAGCTCTTAACTACAAAAGGTCACCCGTTTTTATTACTTGCTCCACTGAAGCACAAGGGATAATCTATTTAAACCAGGGCACATTTCAGGAGAAAGTAGCCATTTACTAATGCAAACTGGAGCCTCATTTGGATAGGGGTCACAGGGTGGGTGCAGATTCAACACCCCAGAAAGAAAAGTGATGAAAGAAGAGCAGTGAAAGAAGGGAAAGCACAGCTACACGGGCACACGTTTGGGAGCAGCCCTTTCCTCAGCAGTTTCCTGCATGCTCTGAACTAGAAGGCAGGCAATATCTTGCTACAGAGCCACAGCTTTTTATTGTCCTACTGTCAGTGGAACAACTTTCTCATTCTGAAAACGAGCTGTCAGGCAGACTGGCATTTCCCTCCTTGCCGTGTCCAAGTTAGCCCGTTCGTTCAAATATGGTTAAAGATTTCACATAGTGCTGCTGGCTAACTGTATATGGTCTGAGGTTTTCTGGAAGATTGCTGTCTGGCACAGTTTGGAGAAGTAACGAGCAGCGTTACTCTGCAGGGCTCTGTAACCAAGTTCCTCTTGCATTACACACGGTCTGACAAACCAAGGGGCTCACCTCTGAGCGGGTGTGTTTAAGCTTCGGTGATGTACGCCATCCATCATCTAGCTCTGAGAAAAAGAAGAGTCAACTGCTGCTTTTGCAATGCCCTAAGTTAAAGCAAGAGATGTGGATACCAATAAATGCAGCTATGCTGAATGCCAATGTGTTCGCCGCCATTAGAAATGGATAAATGAAACACTGCCTCAAATAGTCCCAAGCTTGGTGAAAGATCTGCTACTCACACAACACACGAACATCCTTTTGAACATTAGCCATGTACACATGGAGACTTTTTTGGTCCCTTCATAGGGTTTTCGTACTTTCTCTGCTTCTGACGTGGAAGATGCTTTGTTCTGCTGTTTGTGAGCAAGCAGATGCCCTTTTGGGTGAAGGGACCCAGCTCCAAAACTTCACTGTGTTACCTGCAGTCATCATTGCCTGGTGCTTCCATCCCTCCAGCGTGCAAGTCTCTGCTTGCTCTCAGCTGGTGTTTGCTTTCCCTCTCCCTTGATCACTGCAGCCCTTCTAGACCTGGAAATGAGGCAGCTTAGAAGAAATTTAACAGTGGCTTTCCCTTACCCCATCAACGCTTTTCACTCATCTGGGAGACAGGGTCATTGGGAGGAGCAGGGAAACATGGAGGAGATCTGGGTGGGTTTGCCCACTGGGTCAAAGTCCCGTTGCATCAGGAAACCTTGTGTGTGCTGGATGCTGCTGAGGACAATGGAGAAAGGCAAATAGAGAGGAAAAGCCATCACTG